>NC_141540.1:19945000-20274000 GCF_021556685.1 Rattus norvegicus
TCTGTAATCCCAGGATTTAGGAGGTTTAAGCAAGAGATTCAAAAATTCAAGGCTGGCCTCAATTACATTGGTTACATAGTAATTACATTGGTTACATAGTAGTTAAGGCCAATTTGGTTGAGATGTGACTTTAAAAAGAAAAGTCAGGCATCGAGGAGATGAGTCAGTGGGGCATGAATGAACTTGTTGCCCAAGTCTGAGGGTCAAAATTTGGAACCCCAGGACCCATGTAAACGCAGAGCTGATGTGGTGACCTGGCTGTCATGAGGTAGAGACAGAGGATTCCCAGAGCAAGCTAACTAGTTAGACTAACCTAATTGACTGACTCTGGGTTCAACTGAGAGACCCTGCCTCAGTATACAGAGTGACGAGTGATCTAGAAAGACATGCAATAACTTCCTTTGGCCTTAACAAGCATAAACTTACTCCTTACAAACACATGCAGTGACATACACGCAAACTTGTACACACAAAATCCAAACTGGGTGTGGTAGTGCAAACACAGCACTCGGAAGATGGAAGCAGGAAGATGAGGAATTCAAGGTTAGGCTGGTGAAAGTGCTTGCCTCACAGGTCTGGCAACCTGATTTTGATCCCCACTGTGGCCCATGTAAAGCTAAAAAGTGATAATTTATTTCACAAAATTATTTTCTTGCCTACACACATGGTTAGTGGCATGCAAACTCCCTACCCCCTATCACCACACACACACACACACACACACACACACACACACACACACACACACACACTGGAGGTGGGGGAAGTGCGTTAGCTGAAGATGGAGCTCAGTTGGTAGAATGGTTGCTTAACATGCATGAATCTCTGAATTCCATTTCCTGTACTACATAAACTTGACATGCTAATGCATACCTGTCATCCTGACACTTGGGTTATGCAAACATGAGTATCAGGAGTTCAAAGTCATCTGTGGCCAGTTTGAGACCAATTTGGGTTATGTGAGACTCTGTCTCAAAACAAAAGCTGGGAATATAGTTCAAAGATATAACACTATTCTGACATGCACAAGACTCTAGATTTTATTTCCAACACTAACAGAATAGAAGGAAGGAAGGAAGGAAAGAAGGAAGAAAGGAAGGAAGGAACGAAGGAATGGAAAGCAAGCCCAGACTGGATTCTGTCATCAGGAAAGGAAGCAGACAGGGAAGTGTCTTGTTAGAATATAGCAGCAGGGGGTTGGGGATTTAGCTCAGTGGTAGAGCGCTTGCCTAGCAAGCGCAAGGTCCTGGGTTCGGTCCCCAGCTCCGAAAAAAAGAAAAGGAAAAAAAAAAAGAATATAGCAGCAGAATGAAGGAGAATAATTCCTCCCTTCAAAAGATGTCAGCTCAGGGAAGAACATGGTGTCACGAATTCGTTTTTTCCATTTCTGATCATGGAGACTTCTGGAGGATGGGTTAGGAAGAAAGAAACTGGTCTTCTGGTGCAAGAGATGCTTATAATAAACACAGCAGCCAAAACCTGCTGTGTACTTCATAGACTCAAGTGATTATATTGTCATTTTATCCTAGCAACGGCTCCATGGGAGGCAGCTGTTGTAATTATTCTACTTTACCAATGACATCAGGATGAAAGAGAGGTTGTGAATCTTTCCAACTTCACACAATTGTCTAGACAGAGCTGGGATTTGAAATCTGGCTGTCTGATCCACAGCTGTGTTGATAGTAGCCACCATAAGTTTCAAACTCTCCAGCCCCTATTATGCACAACACACACACACACACACACACACACACAGAGGCAGAGAGAGAGAGAGAGAGAGAGAGAGAGAGAGAGAGAGAGAGAGAGAGAGAGAATAAAAATGGGGGTGGGGGAAATAGATTGGTTGAAGATGGATCTCAATTGGTAGAATATTTGCTTAGCATGCATGAAGCTCAAAGATACATATTTAAAGTTGGGATGGAGCTCAGGGGTAAGGTACTTGCCTAACACATGCAAGACCTAGGCTTTCATCTCTACCACTGCAAATTTAACAATTATAAAAAAATAAGTCTCGTTTCCTGATATTTATATCTTTATTGAATCCTTTCTACAGGATAAGCAATAGGACATTTCTGAAATGATAAGGTGTGTGGCTTTCTGAAGTTAATTTTCATTGTCAACTTGAAATAATCTAGAAACATCTGGGAAGATTTTCTAGATGTAGATCAGGTTGGTCTGTGAGCATGTCTATAGGAGATTGTCTTGATTATTTTAATTGCAGTGGGAAGAAACAGTCCACTATGGGTGGCATCAATCCCTAGGCAGGTAATCCAGGGCTATATAAGAGTAGAGAAAGTGAAGTAGGTTATAGTGCTGCTTGCTTTTAATCCCAGTATTTTGGAGGTAGAGGCAGGCAGATCTCAATGAGTTCAGGACCAGCCTGGTCTACATAGAGAGTTCCAGGCCAGTCAAGAATATACTGTAAGATTCTGTCTTAAAACAACAGAAATAATACAGTAGTGTGGAGGAAAAAAGTGACTGACTACTTTAAATCCCTATATTGATTTCCTCACAGCAATGAATCTGAATAAGACCTTTCTCCCTTAAAACTGATTTTGTTAGGGTATTTTTTCCACAGCCATCAGAAACAAAATGAGGAGTTGGTTATATGGTGAGCTGGAAATCTATCTTGATTGGTAGAATGCTTGTCCAAGCATACACAAAAAGATGTGTTCAATACATAGCACATCATAAAAAAGAAAACAAAAACAACTGGCTTTGGTGATGTATTCCTGGAATCCCAACACTCAAGAAGTAGAGGCTGGAGGACCAGGAGTTAAAGGTCATCCTTAGGTACATAGAGAATTTAGACTAACCAGGTCCCGTCTCAAACCCCTTACCCATTTTCACACATGAAATATTTTTTAGGGAATTATTTTTATTTTCATGCATATGAGTGTTTGCCTCTATAGATGTATGTACACCATGTGCTTGTCCAGTGTTTCCTTGAGAGCTTGTTTGGAGGTTCTAGCAGGGGAGCGCAGCTACTCGTATACCCTTGACCGAAGACCGGTCCTCCTCTATTCGGGGAAGGTCGTCCTCTTCGACCGAGCGTGCAGCTTCGGGAGAGATGCACATGGAGCGGTGAGGGAGGAAGGGGACACCCGCCTAGCCAGCCAGATCAGCCGAATCAACCCTGGTGATCAATGGGGTGACAGATGTCGCAGCCAGATCGCCCGCACATCCTGTCCAGTGTTTCCTGAGACCAGAAGAGAGTGTTATATCCTCTGGAACTAGAGCCACAAACAGTTGTGAGCTGCCATGTGAGTGCTGGGAACCAAACCCAGGTCCTCTGTAAGAACAGCCAATGATCTTAACCAATGGTTATCTCTTTTGCTCTCACAATGAACTCATAAGAGGCAAACAAGAAGTGATGGTTTAGGGTTTCTCTTCGGAGTTTTTTAAAAAATTGCACAACTAGTGAATGTATTTACTGTTGCTTAATTGTATACTAATGGTCTTCGGTTTATAATGGTCCAACTTAAAGGGTATTAAATTTTACTTTTACTTTTTGATGGATTTATTGGGACTATTACATTCATTTTGAGAATTTTATTGGTTTATTTTATGTATATGAGCGTTCAGCCTGCAGATGTCTGTACACATGCACATGGTGCCCTTGGGGGCCAGAAGAGAGCAACGAATCCCCTGAAATTGGAATTACAGGCTGTCTTGTGGACGTTGCGAAGTGAACTCGAGACATCTTGAAGAGTAGCCAGTGCTCATTATCTCTGAGCATTTCTCCAAACCTTTAACTGTATCTTTAAAAGATGTTATCATCCAAAAGCAAACTACGGATTCAATACAATCCCCATCAACATTCCAGCACAATTCTTCATATATATGGAAAGAGCAATTCTCAACTTCATATGGAAAAACGAAAAAACCCAGGATATCGAAAACAATTCTCAGTAATAAAAGAACTCCTGGGGACATTACCATCCATGACCTCTGGTTGTATTACAGAGCAATTGTGATAAAAACCGCATGGTATTGGTACAGAGACAGACAGATTGATCAATGGAATAGAATTGAGACCCAGAAACAAACCCACGTACCTATGGATACTTGATCTTTGACAAAGAAGCCAAAACCATGCAGTGGAAAAAGGAAAGCATCTTCAACAAATGGTACTGATCTAACTGGTGGTCTGCATGTTGAAGAATGCAAATTGGTCAATATTTATCACCTTGTACAAAGCTCAAGTCCAAGTAGATCAAGAATCTTAACATAAAGCCAGATACTAACCTGTCTAGTGCCTAATCTTGTAAAGACTTGATGCCTGAGGGAAGGAGGATGCTGGGGGTGGGGTGGGGTGGAGCACCCTCTCAAAGGCAAAGGGGATGGGGGATGGGATGAACAACTCTGGGAGGGAAGCCCTGGAAGGAGAGCAACATATGGAATGTAAATAAACAAATTTAATAATTTAAAAAAAGAAATGGGGGTGGTGGTGGTGGTGGTGGAGATGTTATCATGTAGTCTAGGCTGACCTTTGACCTGATTTATAGCCAAGGATGACCTTCAACTCCTGATCTTCCTGCCTGTACCTCTAGAGTGCAGGGATCACTAGCATATTATACTACACCTGGTTTTATGCAGTGCTGGCTTGCTAAGCATACATTCTGGTAATGCAGCCAAATCAGAAGACTCTTAGATTTCTAAAAGAATTTCATGTTTACTTACACTGTGAGTGGTGGCAATATTCGTGTACTTTGTTCTAAGAGTGGAGGTCAGAGAACAATATGTTGGTTCTCTGACCATGTAGGTCCCAGGATGGAATTCAGGTCTTGAGGCTTGGTGGAAATTACTTTTACCTGCTAAGTTATATTGAAACCCCCTCAGTGCATTTTTAAAAAAGTTATGTTTGATTCAATTTCTAGCACCCATGTGATGACTCACAACCCAACCACTTTGCTACAAACCCAGGGTGTCTAATGCCCTCTTCTGGCCTTTCAGGGGATCAGGTATATGGTGCACAGACATACACGCAGGTGGATCATCCGTACACATAAAATGAAAACATTACATTCATTCATTCATTCATTCATTCATTCATTCATTCATTCGTTTGTTTTTGTGTGTGTGCCCTGTGAAGATTAGAATACCACCTATGGGAGTTGTTTTCCTCCATCTACTGTGTGGATCTTGGGGATCAAACTCAGGCTTGGTGCCAAACACCTTACCCACAGAGCTTTCCTTGCAGTCTTTCAGGTTCTGCTTAACTTCTTTTTTGGTTAATGATATATACATTTTACACTGCCATAAATTATGTGGGAGGCTGTATTTTTGTCTTTCATAAAGAAATTAAATCTACTTTTACCTGGGGAGTCTGATGCACAATGGAGGGCATATGTCTGACCTTGCCTGCCTCAAGGTATTGCAGAAGAGAATGGTGGCATGCATGGGAATACATATCCCTTGGTCTTACTTCTTCTCAGTCACAAGTCTCCAGCCTGGAGAAATTTACCTGATGGCTTTATCTAATCCTTTATCTAATCCCAATAGAGGCCTCATCTCTCAGGGTTGAAGTTGGATTATGTGTCTTATGGTCTGACACTCACCTACCTGCCCCACCCCTGCCAGAATTTTATTCCATGCCTGTAAGCTATCTATATCGTTGCTTTAACATGCCTGCCAGTCACTGACACAGAAAAATAACTTGACCCATGTTGATCACACACCATGCTCTGTTCTGTTCTGTACGTCCTGGGGTTTGTTCATCTTTTTTTTTTTTTTTCTTTTTTTGGGAGCTGGGGACCGAACCCAGGGCCTTGCACTTGCTAGTCAAGCGCTCTACCGCTGAGCTAAATCCCCAACCCCGGGTTTGTTCATCTTAAGGAATTGCACAAAGCTTTGCATGGGGCCTGTCAAGTTAAAGGTCAGTATGAACTGTTATGTCTAAAACAATTATCTTGCTGTCTGTGGTTGTGCTTACTGTCTCTTTCTAAGAATCAAGGGGCTGGGGTCATGAGATGCTGATTCATGGGATAATCAGAAGAGAACCTGGGGTAAAGGTTAAATTGATATGTAAAATACATGACTGGGCTTTTGGTCTGCAAGAGTTGAGCTATTTAGAGAGATTTTAGAGTATCAAGAGAAAGCTGTCTCGAGCAGAACATAGAGAGAGTATCCTGGAAAGCTGTCTGGAGAAGAACACAGGCAGCCAGCTTGTAACTCACTCACAATTTGACACTGAGTCATTTGTTTCACTGCGTCCAGACACTTCTTTCCTCAGCAACACTTTTCCAAGCCAAGGCTTATCCTTTGCAGAAACACCAACACATTCAGGATGTGTGTATTGTTTTCATGTACTCCAGAGTGGCCTCCAGCTCTCTATGTAGCACAGAATGGCTCTGAACCCTTGATCCTCTTGCTTCTACCTTATACGTGTGTATTTACACATATATATGTAAAATATAATATATGCCAAGACACACATATATACAAATGCATATGCATGTACTATTCACATATATGTAGAGATATTGATATACATAGAGAAATCTGCACATAATACATACACATATGCATATAGAAAGAACCGCATTTAATCAACTGTGTGACCAAATGGTTAAGGTGATTGATTAGAAAGAACCACATACACAAAGGCATATATACATATGTAAATATGTAATATGCACACAGATACATAGGTATGGATAAAATAGAGCTGTGGATGCAGCTCAGTGGGTAGAGTTTAATCACCAGCCCTGCATAAACTGGGTACTTGCAACAGCACTCTGGAGGTAGAGGCATGAGGATCAGAAACTCAAGGTCATCATCCCTGTCTACACAACGATTTTGAGTCCAGTTTGTATCACATGAGACACTGAAGGGATGGCCGAGAGGTATGAATATGCACTGTTCTTGCAGAGAACCTGGTTCAATTTGCAGCACCCACATCAGTTGGCTCCTAACTGCTTGTAACTCCAACTCCAGGGGATCCCATTGCCTTTTTCTATCTTCTGAAGGCACCTGCACATACCTTCAATGGATACATACTCATAACTAAAAATAAGTCTTAAAGCCAGGTGCGGTAGTGCATGTCTTTAATCCCAGCATTTGGGAAGCGGAGGCAAGCAGATGTCTCTGAGTTTGAAGCCACTCTAATCTACATAGTTCCAAGAAGACCACAACTATGTAGTGATATTCTGCCTAATATGAAACAAAACAAAACACAAACAGAAATCTTAAAACAAATTACAAAACCAAACAATAAAATACTTAAATATACATATAAAAAACCTCTAATGTTCCTCTACATACATACATAGAGATACCTCTCTATAAATATAGATATATTACACATATACCCATATGTATAATGCATACATATTTATATAGGAAGAGCTATAGGTACAGAGAAATGCACATCATAGGCTGTACAAGTTTATATATGTACACACACAAAATACAAAGAGATATGAATACGGGCTGGGTGGTGTATGCTTTCCTAAACACAGGGCTTTATGTTCAATTCCTGTCCCCACCCTCTCAGACACACAGATAGACCACACAGGTGAAGACAATCAAAGTGCATTTTCACACATGCACATTCTATCCTGGAGGGCAGCTATGCTCATCATGATCCCATCGATGCGCCATTCACATTTTGTTCTAGACCCCTTGAAGTCGTGTTACACAGGGAATGCTTGCTTTCCACCCTTCGGCCTTTGCTAAGAACAGCATGGCTCTTGATATAATTGTCCTACTGTCAGCAGCTGCAGGAAATGTAACCCTGACCTAGTCCTGTTATCTAATCTACAGTCCATATTCCATTTTCACCCATCGGCCAGTCATATCCTTTGTAACTGTATGCTTCATCCCACGGGGAGCCCATCCCACAGAGCACACACTGAACTTTGCGTTCATGCCCTTTGCTCCCCTGTGGTCCTTTTAGTGTTGACAGTTTTGGCAGATACAGACCAGTTAGTTATTTGGAGAACATCTGTCATTGCACCTATTTTTGATGTTTTTTTCCCTTGCAGTTTTCTGTGATTAATCTTTGGAAGTTATATCATATCCTTCTAACGTGGCTGACGTTAGGACATGTATGATGGCCCTTTGCTGCTTATGGGCCCCGTTAATGGTGAGTCTTATTTTTAATATAAAATCTTTATGTCAGGGTTGGGGATTTAGCTCAGTGGCCTAGCAAGCGCAAGGCCCTGGGTTCGGTCTCCAGCTCCAAAGAAAAAGTAAAACAAAACAAACAAAAAAAATCTTTATGTCGCGCCTCTCTCTCTCTCTCTCTCTCTCTCTCTCTCTCTCTCTCTCTCTCTGTTACCTTGTGTTCCCACCTGTCTCTATCCCCCTTTCTGTCCTTCTCTGTGCCCCATCCTCTTCTCTACCCTCGTGGCTCTGCTCTGGGCTGTCTGCCTGTCTACATGTCTGTTCATCTGACTCTACCCCTTCTCCAGGCCCTCAAAAAAAAAAAAAAAAAAAAAAAACCAACTTTATGTCTTCGCTCATTTTGTGTATGAATGGGTACGTGTGTGTTTGTGTGTGTGTGTGTGTGTGTGTGTGTGTGTGTGTGTGTGTGTGTGTGTGTGTCTGCAATGTGGAGGCCACAGGTCAGCCTTGGGTGTTGCTTCCAGGAACTCTCTACCTTACTTTTTGAGACAGGGTCTCTCATTCAGTACTGGAGCTCACACTGATTTGGAACCTGGCCAGCTAGCCCCAGGGATCCTCTTGTTTCTGCTTCCCCAGCTCAGGTGGATGCCTGGGATTAGAACTCAGGACCTTATGCCTGTGTACCAAGTACTTTACTCCCTGGTCCCAACTAAGATTTTTTTCTAAGCACATAAATTGAATCCCAGATGAATAGGAACATCACAGAAGAAGTACACTAGAAAAAAGCAAGCCCCGCAGTGGCAGAACATGCATTTAATACCAGGACTCGAAAGGGAGAAGAGGGCCTATCTCTTGAGTTTGATGCCATCGTGGTGTCCAGGACAGCCAGGGCTACACAGACAGGGCAACACTGACTTGAAAAACAAACAAACAAACAAACAAACAAACCAACCAAGGAGGGGTGGGGGATCCACCCTACCAAGTAAGGTTTTCCAAAGAAGAGACCTCCAAGTCTGGGCACTCACTCCTGAGAGATTCCCAGAGGAAAGAACTAAGGAAAACAGATGAATCAGATGTTGTATAGTTACTTGCCATGAACTGAAAAAATCCCCTCTTGGAAAGAATCTTTCTAAAAATTCGCAAAGTAACCTAGTGTGATGGCTATTCCTGGTTGTCAATTTGACTCCATCTGTAATGAACTACAATCCAGAAATGGAGGGCCCAGCTATGATCCCGATCTAGAGGCTGGAAGATACAGGTTTCTGACCTGGATCTTGACATGGAGATCTTGAGGCATAGTGGCCATGAAAAAGCTTAGGCCCAGGCAAGGTAATACACACCTTTAATCCCAGGAGACCGAGCCAAGCAGATCTCTGAGTTCAAGGTCAACCTGGGACAAGGCAAATTCCAGATTCAGGTATTGTGGTACACACCTTTATTTTGGGCCACATCTTCTGCTGGAGGCCTACATAAGGACGTTGGAAGAAGGAAGACTCACGCTTCTTCACCTGCTTGCACTTACACATCTGTTGGGACCTACTTCTACAGAAGGCCAGCTGAAACAACTAGCCTTGTGGGACTGAGCAACTATTAGATTCTTGGACTTCTCACTCACAACTGCCCATTGTTGGGTTAGTTGGACTGCAGGCTTTGAGTCATTACAATAAATTTCCTTCATATATAGAGACATTCCATAATTTCTGTGCTAGAGAACCCTGACTAATACTACAAAGCTGTACCTGACAATATAAGGGGCTGAATTTAAAGAGATTCGTGATCATTTTGAAGCTGTTTTATTTCACGCGTATGGGTGATTCGATTTTTAATTTTTAAGATAGGGTCCCATTATGTAGCCCTGGCCCACCTGCAGCTTGCTATGTGGCCCCGGCTGGCCTCGAGTTCACAGAGATCTGCTGACTCTACCTCTGGAGTGCTGGGAATAAAATCATGCTTCATCATGACTGTTTTGTATGGGTGTTTTGGCATGTATATGGATCATGTTTATACCTTGTGCCACAGAATTGAGAATGAAAGACCCCAGCTTAACAGCAGTAACGCCATTTTGCAAGGCTGTACTTAAGATGACTGGTTCAGGGAAAGGTTAGAACACTGAGTACACAGCGGCTGCCAAGCAAGATATGTTTGGTTGAAGGCCTGGCAACAGGACGACTTCGGTTGAGCACCTGACAATGAAAAAAAGCCCCAGGAGAGGTCCCACACCCTGGTGGGGGGCCGAGTCAGTCGTTATGTTCCAAGAAGGTAGCTAAGAAACTTGCCCCCGGGCTGAACCCTTGGGGGGCCGAGTCAGCCGTTATGTTTCAGGAAGGTAGCTAGGAAACTTGCCCCCGGGCTAAACCCTTGCCATATTAGAATCCACCAATTATATCCCTGTAACCATGCATCTGCTTCTGTATGCTTGCTTCTGCTCCCCAAAATCCTATAAAAGCCCATCCTTGGTTCTGTGGGGCGCGCCAGTCCCCCGAGTGACTGAAGCGCCCGCAGGTGCCTGTGCCTGTGTATCCCGACAATAAACCAAATCCTCTTGCTGATTACATCCTGTGGTGTCTCCGTCTGGTCTTTGGAGTTAGAGGATCTCCATCCCGAGGGAAAGTTCTCCCTGAGAGCTTTTCATTTGGTGCATTGGCCGGGAAAGGAGATCCTCCACCCAGGGACCACCGACCACCCACTGGGAGGTAAGCCGGCCGGCGTCTGTCTGTCTGTCTGATTTTGTCTCGTTCTGCCTTATTCTGTCTGTTCTGTGAGCGCTCAGCCAGGTTCTGTGAGCGCTCAGCTAGGTCTGTTCTGTGAGCGCTCAGCCAGGTCTGTTCTGTGAGTGCTCAGCCAGGTCTGTTCTGTGAGCGCTCAGCCAGGCTGTTTGGAATTTGGGCGGGACGAAGAAGGAGCTGACGAGCTCGGACTTCTCGCCCCGCAGCCCTGGAAGACGTTCCAAGGGTGTTAGGGGCCCGACTTTTCGGGGCCCAATCTGGGAGAGGAGAAAGATCCGGACTAACGGCACTTCTGTCTGTAGTTTTGGCTTTCAGAGGGCCCCGGACCTTTGCCACCTCCATCTGACTTTTTGCTTTCAGTTTGGTACCAAAGCCGTGCAGCACGCCTGTCTGTTGTTTGTTTGACTGTTGGTGTTGTTTGTTTTCTCTGTGTTCTAATCTTCCTTAGAACTAACATGGGACAGTCCCTAACAATGCCCCTAAGTCTCACTCTTGATCATTGGGAAGACGTCCACGACCAGGCACACAACCAGTCCGTCGAGGTTAAAAAAAAAAGGAAAATGGCAGACTATCTGCACATCTGAGTGGCCCACTTTCGGAGCGGGATGGCCAGTGAATGACACATTTAATAAGATCATTATTTTACAGGTTAAAGATCGGGCCGTCCACGGACATCCTGACCAGGTTTCTTATATTATCACTTGAGAGAGTCTCGCCTTAAACCCCCCCCCGGGCGGAACCCTTCGTGGACCCGAATTGGCCTCCCCTCAACCCCCAGCCTGTCCCCTCGGCCCCGCCCGGTCCGCCGGCCACGTCTTTCTCTCTCTACTTTTGTGAACTAAGAAACCTGTCCTCCCGGCAGACCCAAACTCCCCTCTCATAAATCTTCTCTCTGACAGGCCCGGCTAAAACGGAGGAGGCAGAGCCGCCGGCCAGATCAGTTGCCGGGCCACAGTCTGATAAGGGTTTTTCCCATCGCAGGGAGATTGCACAATAAGCGCGAGGTGATGCCAGATTCAACCTCCCAGGCTTTAACCGGTGGCCAGACCCAATACTGGCCGTTTTCAGCAGCTGACATTTACAATTGGAAACAACACAACCCTTCTTTCTCCAAAGATCCGGTGACACTCACCGACCTAATAGAATCTGTTTTACTTACCCACCAGCCTACTTGGGATGACTGCCAACAGCTCTTACAGGCCCTCTTAACCTCAGAAAAAAAAAAAAAAAACAAAGAGTGTTCCTAGAGGCCAGAAAGCATGTTCTGGGAGATGATGGGCGTCCCACCCAGCTGCCTGAGGACCAAACTGGGATTTTAATACAGCTGAAGGTAAGGGACACCTACGCCTTTATCGCCAGTTGCTTCTAGCGGGTCTCTGAGGGGCTATACGATGCCCTACTAATTTGGCTCAGGTAAAACAGGTATTACAGGAAGCAGGGGAAACTCCCTCCGCCTTTCTAGAGAGACTTAAGGAGGCCTACCGAATGTACACTCCCTATGACCCAGATGACCCAGGACAAATGACGAGTGTCTCTATGTCCTTCATCTGGCAGGCTGCTCCAGATATCAGGACTAAGTTACAGAGGTTAGAAAATTTGCAGGGCTATACATTATAGGATTTACTTAAAGAAGCTAAAAAGATTTTTAATAAGAGAGAGAATTGAGTCAAATCTTGGCCGCCGTAGTTCAGGGCCAAGAAAGGAAGGGAGATAGGGGGGAGCTCGAAAGGGGCTGAAGCTGGATAAAGATCAATGTGCCTATTACAAAGAGAAAGGGCACTGGGCCAGAGAGTGCCCCAAGAAGCCTGGCGGACCCCGAAAGCCTCGACCACGAACCTCCCTCTTGGCTCTAGATAAAGATTAGGGAGGTCAGGGCCAGGAGCCCCCCCCTGAGCCCAGGGTAACGCTTAAAGTTGGGGGACAGCCGGTTACTTTCCTGGTAGACACAGGAGCCCAGCATTCAGTCCTCACCCAAGCTTCAGGACAACTCAGCGACCGGACGGCCTGGGTACAAAGAGCTACTGGTGAGAAACAATACCGATGGACTACGGACCGCCGGGTTCAGCTGGCTACTGGTAAGGTGACCCATTCCTTCTTACATGTTCCGGACTGCCCGTACCCTCTGCTGGGCCGTGACCTGCTCACCAAACTAAAAGCACAAATTCATTTTGAGGAAGGAGGGGCCCGAATAACTGGCCCCCACGGAACTCCCCTTCAAGTTCTATGAATATAGACTATATAAACTGGGACAGGACAAGCCACAATCCCTAGAAATAGACACTTGGGTCACGAATTTTCCACTGGCTTGGGCAGAGACTGGTGGGTTGGGGTTGGCGCTCCAACAGCCCCCCTTAATTATACAGTTAAAGGCCATTACAACTCCAGTCTCCATAAAACAATACCCCCTGTCACATAAAGCTTATCAAGGTATAAGGCCTCACATTACGAGGCTTCTGGATCAAGGCATCCCCTGCCGGTCGCCTTAGAATACGCCTCTTCTGCCTGTTAAGAAACCCGACACTGGAGATTATAGGCCAATACAAGACTTGAGAGAGGTCAACAAGAGGATAAAAGATATTCATCCGACTGTTCCAAACCCTTACAATTTGCTCAGTAACTGTTCATCGATGAGAAACAGGGGTATGCTAAAGGGGTCCTAACACAAAGGTTGGGACCCTGAAAACGCCCTGTGGCCTACCTGTCTAAGAAATTGGACCCTGTGGCCTCTGGCTGGCCACCGTGCCTAAAGATGGTGGCTGCTATTGCTGTCCTGATCAAGGATGCTGGAAAATTGACTTTGGGACAGCCACTCACCATCCTAGCACCCCATGCAGTGGAGGCCTTGGTAAAGCAGCCCCCAGACCGCTGGCTCTCTAATTCTCGCACCAAGCCTTGTTACTGGATGCAGAACGGGTTCAGTTTGGGCCCGTAGTCGCCCTCAATCCTGCCACCTTGCTTCCTCTACCAGAGGAGGCAGAACAGCATGACTGCCTAAGTACATGGAACCAGGCCGGACCTATCGGACCAGCCTCTTCAGAATGCTGACCACACATGGTACACGGATGACAACAGCTTCTTGGCAGAGGGAGAGCGAAAGGCTAGAGCTGCGGTCACTACGGAGGACAAAGTGATTTGAGCGAAAGCCCTGCCTGTTAGTACCTCCGCACAACGGGCTGAACTCATCGCCTTGACTCAGGCGCTCAAGATGACAAAAGGTAAGAGGCTAAATATATATATACAGACAGCCGTTATGCCTTTGCCACGGCACACATCCACAGGGAGATCTACCGGAGGCGGGGGCTGCTCACATCTGAGGGTAAAGATATGGCTAAAATTCTGGCCCTCTTAGAAGCCCTATTCTTGCCCAAAAGACTGAGTATTATACATTGTCCAGGACACCAGAAAGGGCACAACCCAGAGGCACGAAAAAACCGGCTGGCCGATGCCACGGCGCGAAAAGCGGCCATGAACAAACAAATCTTGCCCTTAAATAGCCCAGACCAACCCACGCCCCCACCAGTGGGACAAACCAGTTGGGTTTATGCCCATGAGGACATAGAGCTCCTAAAAAAAAATGGGGGCCATCTACCACCCTCAACTAAAACAGTGGGTCTACAAAGGACTTTTGAATTGATCTCCTTTTTACATAAATTAACCCATTTGGGGTTTAAGAAGATAAAAACCTTACTAGATCGGGAAGAGATAAATCTGTGGTTTTTTTTGAATTGGGACAAAGCGATACAAAAGGTGACTGAGAGTTACAAAGCTTGCGCTCAGGTTAACCCGGAAAGGACCATGATTGGACAAGGAGTTCGTCCTAGGGGACACCGTCCTGACATCCATTGAGAAATTGATTTTACTAAAATTAAACCAGATATATATGGATACAAGTATCTCCTAGTGTTTGTAGACACCTTCTCAGGATGGGTCAAAGCCTTCCCCACAAAACACGAGACTACAAAAATGGTCACCAAGAAGCTCCTCGAGGAAATCTTTCCCAGGTATGGCATGCCTCAAGCGTTGGGGTCGGACAACGGGCCCGCTTTCGTCTCCCAAGTAAGTCAGTTGGTGGCCAAATTGCTGGGGATTGATTGGAAATTACATTGTGCCTATAGACCCCAGAGTTCAGGTCAGGTAGAACACATAAATAGAACAATTAAGGAGACTTTATCCAAACTTACGCTTGCAACTGGCTCAAAGGATTGGGTGGCCCTCCTTCCCCTAGTTCTATATCGGGCCCAGAATACCCCGGGCCCCCATGGTCTAACTCCTTTTGAAATAATATATGAAGCACCACCCCCATTTGTCCATTTCTTTGATTCAAACATTGCTGATTTTGCTGACAGCCCTTCTCTGAGGGCCCATTTACAGGCCCTACAGATTGTGCAGAGAGACGTCTGGAGACCTTTGGCCGCTGCTTACCAGGACAAGCTTGAGCATCCGGTGGTGCCACACCCGTTCCAGATTGGAGACACCGTGTGGGTGCACAGACACCAGACCAAGAATCTCGAGCCACGGTGAAAAGGACCCTACACCGTCCTCCTGACTACCCCGACCGCCCTAAAGGTAGACGGAGTCTCGGCTTAGATCCACACACCACACGTCAAGGCAGTCCGGTCTGAGGAATTGACTAATCACAACACTACACCCCAGACATGGAGAGTTCAGCGCACTCCAAACCCCTTAAAGTTAAAACTCCTACGTGGCTCCTCCTAGCCCTTTTGTGGCCTAGAGTCAGTGAGGGAATAAGCCCCCACCAGACAGAAATTTCTTGACCAAGTCGAGTGAAAGATTTCACTCAAAGTTAGCAAAAAAAAAAATGGGGGAATGAAAGACCCCAGCTTAACAGCAGTAACGCCATTTTGCAAGGCTGTACTTAAGATGACTGGTTCAGGGAAAGGTTAGAACACTGAGTACACAGCGGCTGCCAAGCAAGATATGTTTGGTTGAAGGCCTGGCAACAGGACGACTTCGGTTGAGCACCTGACAATGAAAAAAAGCCCCAGGAGAGGTCCCACACCCTGGTGGGGGGCCGAGTCAGTCGTTATGTTCCAAGAAGGTAGCTAAGAAACTTGCCCCCGGGCTGAACCCTTGGGGGGCCGAGTCAGCCGTTATGTTTCAGGAAGGTAGCTAGGAAACTTGCCCCCGGGCTAAACCCTTGCCATATTAGAATCCACCAATTATATCCCTGTAACCATGCATCTGCTTCTGTATGCTTGCTTCTGCTCCCCAAAATCCTATTAAAGTCCATCCTTGGTTCTGTGGGGCGCGCCAGTCCCCCGAGTGACTGAAGCGCCTGCAGGTGCCTGTGCCTGTGTATCCCGACAATAAACCAAATCCTCTTGCTGATTACATCCTGTGGTGTCTCCGTCTGGTCTTTGGAGTTAGAGGATCTCCATCCCGAGGGAAAGTTCTCCCTGAGAGCTTTTCAAGAAGACAGGGTCAGATCCCCTGATCCGGAATTATAAATGGTTGTGAGCAGCCATGTATGTGATGAGAACTGAACCCAGTTCCCCTGGAAGGGCAGCTAGTGTTCTTAACCACCAACCATCCCTCCAGAGCCTGCTTCAAAATATTATTTATGTGTAAACATGTTCATTTTACAGATAGGGAGAAAATTTTCTGGACGACTTTATTGAAGCATAATGTACATGCTATAACTTGTAGGTATTTCTAAGTTAGAACTTAATAAGCATTGACACGCGTATTCCTTGTGAACTTATTGTCATAATTAACGGATAAATCAACCACACCCAAAAGTTTATTCTTGTTGCTTAGGAACCTCTGCCACTGACTCCTCCCTCCCTGTACTTCAAACGACTGTATGCTCTCTATCTCTTTTGATTGGTTTGCATTCTCTAGAATGTTCTAGAAATAAAAGCACACATATTCAGGATATATTCTGTTTTTGACTGATTTCTTTCACTCAGCATAATTACTCTGTAGTTCATTCTGTTTTTGGTTTTTCCAGACAAGATTTCTCTGTGTAGCCCTTGCTGTTCTGGAACTTACTCTGTAAACCAGATTGGCCTCAGACTCAGACATTTGCCTGCCTCTGCCTCTTGAATTCTGGAATTAAAGGCTTGTGCCCCCGCTGCCTAGGGAAAACCAGTTTCTTAGTCTATTTCTATGTTGAAGGACATTTAGATTACCAGTTGTCTTTGGCTTTTACAAATAAAGTAGCATTGTACATATATCTTAAAAATGTTTTACATTATTCCTTAACAACTTCATAATAAATATAATGTATTTTGTCCATATTCACTCCTCTCCCCTCCCCTGTTACTCTCTTTTATCTCTCCTCTGCCCCTTTGCATCTTTCTCCCAAATCCCTCTTACATTTTTGGGTTTTTTTTTTCATTTGTTCTGTGACCCACACTAAGTTTAATTAGGGTTGCTTGAATGAGCATGGGTAAGGTGAGTGAGGGGGTTATTTATAAGAGTGTGGGCAGCTGACCACTGGAGAAAATGACTCCCTCTCCTCTAGCATCCATTAACTGACAGTAACTCCTTAGGCTAGGGCTGGGGCCCCATGAGCCTGTCCCCCTCTTCTGCTTATTCTTGTGCAAGTCTTTGGATAACTTCTTATATTTCTTGGAGGGGAGATTTTTTGTTTTTGTTTTCGTTTTTTGAGATAGCCCACAATGGCCTTAGACTCACCATGGTTCTTCTGTTTTATTATTCTGAGTTCTGGGATTACAGTGTGAGATAGTGCACACTGCTTTTTTAATGGAGGAGAAAGACTGAAAATTAAGCTAAGTTAAAACTAATCTAAACGCCACACAGTGTTGATGCACGCCTTTAATCCCAGCACTCAGGCAGACAGAGGCAGATGGATCTCTGTGAGTTCGAGGCTACCCTGGTTGACAGAGTGAGGTCCAGGAAAGCCAATATTACATGTGGCACTGGTGTTAGAGTCAAGAATAGGAGTTACTGGGACGGTTGATGTTAGTCAGCTGGAGTTAAGATATTGGCAGTGATTAAGAAGAGACCGGCATCACTGAGGTGAAATCTTCCAGGAAGTGTTTCTTTAGAATACAAAAAAAAAAAGCTGTATTCCAGAGATCACCAAGGTTGTCCAGCCTTATGCTGCAGCTGGACCTGGTAATGTATAATTATCACGAGGCAGTACTGGTTTTGAAGGCATGAAAGGGTCATGGAGAGCAACTAAGGGTTGGCACAGTGAGAGGCCAGGAAAGGTTACTGGTAAGTGCAGCCTTAGTTGCAGTTGACATCTCAGGACTAAAAAGGTCAGGCAAAAATGTTGAACCTTAGCACATGAAGGGAACTGATGAGAGGTTATTGGTGAAGCTGCACTGAAAAACCACAGCACATTGAGAACAGCAGCAGCAGAGGAATGGAGTCATCCAAACACTGGAGTGCTGCAGAGGGCAGAGTTGGAGATGTGACCCAAGCCCTTTGGAGGAGCCCAGAAGATCATGTGTGGATCCCAGACATTGGAACAAGAAGCAGTAATGTGGACGTTGCCTTGGAGACACCAAGGTGTTCTAGATGCCAGAGCCATGGGACTACTGAGGAGGAAAGCTGTTAGCAGGTAGTGGAATCAGCCCAAGAGAAAGAATTGTGTGGCAGTCAGCAAATCTGAAAGAAGTTGGACATCATACATGGAGATGCAGAGTTTGGAGTTTGCCCAGCTGGCTTTTGGTCTTGCTTTGATGTGGTATTTCCTCACTATGATGTTTTGGAATGGTAACATTTATCCTTTGCTTTTGGGAGTATATGATCTGCTTTTTGATTTTGATTTTATAGGGAGTTATAATTAAGAGATTGCAAGAATCTCAGAAGAGATTTTGGACTTTTAAACCTTCTTAAGACTGCGATAGATTATGAGGACTTTTCAAGTTAGACTGTATTCTGCATTATGCTATGGCTAGGTATGGCCATCATAAACTTAGGTGTTTGAACAAGCCTATGAGGGCCAGGGAATGTGGTGATTTGAATATGCTTGGCTCATGGGAAGTGTGGCATATTAGGAGGTACAACATTGTTGGAGTAGGTGTAGCCTTGTTCGAGGAAGTGCATCACTGTGGGGGTGGGCTTTGAAGTTCCACCCAGTGCAGAAAAGACAGTCTCTCCTGGCTGTCTTCTGATCAAGATGTAGAACTCTCAGCTCCTTCTCTAACACCATGCCTGCCTGGATGCTGCTATGCTTTCTGCCATGATGATAATGGACTGAACCTCTGAACCTGTAAGCCAGCCCCAATTAAATGTTATTCTTATAAGGGTTGCCTTGGTCATGGTGTCTGCTCACAGCAGTGGAAAGCCTAAATATGACAGTAAACTAAGATTCCCTCTGAACCATCTTGCTGGCCACAATTTTCATTTTGTTTTTTTGATACATACTCTCACTATGTAGTCTAGGCTAACCTCAAATTCCAGCTCTACCTGCCTCTGACTCCCATATGCTGCAATCTTAAGCAAAGAATGAATAATTTTTCAGGTTATTAACTTGTACATATACAATTATACCTATTCTCCCTGTAGGGAAAATTCTTCAAGCTTGAAAACTGGGTCAAAGGGCACGCATGCTTATGGCTCGGGGAGATGTTACCACATCATCATCCATGGGAACTAGGCTATCATATACCAACATTGTATAACTGTTCACTTTTCCCCCTTGCTATTGTCCACAAATTATTTCATTAACTTTTTGGTCATTTGCCAATCTGATAGGCAGAAAATGACATCTCACACAGTTTTCATTTTCATCTGAGTGCAAAGTATCTTTCCAATTATTTAATAGCTGTTTGAATGTCTTTCATACAGTTTCTTCCGTACCCCCAAAAATAAGGTTAATGGGACTGGCAAGATAGCTCAGTAGATAAAGGCTCTTGCTGCCAAGTGTGATAAGCTGAATTTGATAATGTGATTCACGGGGTTGGGGATTTAGCTCAGTGGCACAGCGCTTGCCTAGGAAGCGCAAGGCCCTGGGTTCGGTCCCCAGCTCCAAAAAAAAAAAAGAACCAAAAAAAAAAAAGAACCAAAAAAAAAAGAACCAAAAAAAAAAAAAAAAGTTAAAAATATTACTGGCTAAGCCAGGCATGGTGGCTCACGCCTTTGTCCCAGCACTCTGAAGGCAGAGGCAGGAGGATCTCTAAGAGTTCGAGGTCAGCCTGGTCTATGGAGTACATTCCAGGCCAGCCAGGGCTATAGGTTATACAGAGAAACCCTGTGTTGAAAAACAAAAACAAAAAACAAACAAAAATGATCACTAGCTCTATGACATTATGGCTAGCATGTTGAACATCTATACAAAAACTACTTAATAGTAGTCACTTGGAAAATATAAATAATACAGAAAGTCAAATAATTGTCCACACTTTTTTTTTTTTTTTTTTTTTTTTTTTGGAGCTGGGGACCGAACCCAGGGCCTTGCGTTTGCTCGGCAAGCGCTCTACCACTGAGCTAAATCCCCAACCCCGCGTTAGCATTTCTTGATCCTCTGTGTTATTTCAGAAGTCCAGAAATTGTTTTTATGTCAGGAAGACTGAGCTGCTGCCAGACATTTTTGTTGTGTTTCTCCTAGGAGGAAAAACAGCTTCCTTCAGATGTTAAGCGGGTCTAAGTCTCTCGAGGTTGTAACGCAGGTTCTAGCGCCCCCTGTTGGCTTACCAGTGAGCAGCCTTTACATATGCCAGGAGGAAGGACTGCCAAGCTGTCCTGGGCAGTCAATGATGCCCAATGTAGCCTGGGCAAGATGCATGATTAACCTGTCCCTAGAACCTGTCAAATAGTCAAGGGGTGTATGTAAGTGATGAACAGTAAGTTTTCCCTCCCTTTCCTTTTTTCCCCTTTCTGCAGTATTTCATTGATTAACAAATTGTGTATGCACATGTGTGAGGTGTATGTGTAGTTGGAGGACAATTGGTGGTGAGTCAGTTCCCACTTCTTACCTCGTGAGCCCTGTGGATTGAACTCAGTGCCTTTACCCACTGAGCCCTCTCACCAGTTCCCACCTTGTTTCACTATTAATACATCAAACACCTGCTCTGAGCTACATTTTGTTCCCATCCGTTGGGTCAAAAATCTTTTTTTTTTTCTCAAAGATCTTTAATATAGCAACCATCATAATGACTGTTCAGGAAAGACATAATCAGCAAGGCAAGTTAGAAGAAGAGAAAGTTTACAGATCTAGGGAGGAAAAGTAAGCAAAGAAGAACAGACAGAATGTGGGAGGGATGTCACCAATTTTAAATGGAGTGGCCAGAAATGGACTCGGTGAGAAAAGCAGGGAAGTTAGGAAGTGAAAGAGCTGGCCAAGTGGATCATCTGGTGTAATAATATTCCAGAAGGAGGAAGTCACCAGTGCAAAGGTCCTGGGGCAGACGTGATTACATACGATCACCGAGTAAACAGGAAGGTGGGCCATGTACTTGGAGCAGAGGAGTGAACGGTGCAGAGAGAAAAAGTCACTGGCCAGGCTGGCTCACTGGGTAAAGGCACTTACCACCGAGCCTGTGGACCTGAGTTTAATCCTTGGGACCTGCATGATGGAGGGAGAGAACTGACTTTTGTTAATTCTCCGTCTTCCATTCCTGTTATAGCACTTGAATCCACATGCATGCACCCCCCCCCACACACACACACTAAAGAAATAAAATAAGTAACTTTTTAAAAATAGGGGTGGGGGAAAGTCAAGGCAGGAAGACACAAGGGCAGATCCTTAAAGGTACTAGGAAAGGACTTGATATTTTTGTTTTTTTGTTTTTTCCAAACAGGGTTTCTGTGTGTAGAGCTTCTTCTGGAACTTCGTAGACCAGGATGGCCTCAAACTCCTTGCCTCTGACTCCCAAGTGCTGGGATTAAAGGTGTTTGCCACCACACCGGGCTATAGGACTTCATCTTTTGTTAATATGTAAGTCAAGTATAGTCTAAGCAAAGAGTGGACAAGACTTAGACGTTAAGAGCTGCCCTCTAGCTGGTTTGTGGGCTAACACATAGAATGGTGAGAGGAAAGGGTGACTTCCTTAGCCCAGGCTGGACAAGGAAGGAACCACATGGTGGTGAGATATGGCTGGATACTGGATAGATTTTCAGAAAATGAAGGACTTGCTGATCCTTCGAATATGGATTAGGGCTCTAACTCAGTTGATAGGGCACTTGCTTAGCATACATGGAGCCCATGGTTCCATCTCCAGCACCAAATATATAAACACACACACACACACACACACACACACACACACACACACACACACACACACAAACACGCATCTTTGGCTCCACAGAATGTTCCAGGCTAGTTTGGGATACATAAAACCTTCTCTCAAAACCCAACATCTTTGGAAGGGTGAGAAGAGAGAAAGAGACGACTCCTAGTGATCTTGATGCTGATGGAATGGATATCAAAGATGACAGGGTTATCATTAATTGAGACACTGCCAGTTTTAATATTTTATTTATTTTGAGATAGGGGGTCTCTCTATATAGCCCTGCCAATCCTGGATCACGCTGGTTTTGAAAACAGAGAGCTCTGCCTACCAATGCCTCCTGAGTGCTAGGTCTAAAGGCAAGCACCACTATGCCTGCCAGCTGCTTTAATATTTTATAAGTTGCAAAGCAACAGGTTCTCTGTCCCTTAAAGCATTATAATTATTTTTTTTCTAGCTGGATGTAGTGAAACACACCTTTAATCCTTAATTGAAGTACCAGGGAGGAATAGGCAGGCAAATCTCTGTGAGTTCAAGGCTAGCACGGTCTCCATAGTATGTTCCAGGACTGTTAGAGCTACATATTGAGACTCTGGTTCAATCCAGGGTCATTTATGACATTTTTATGGGCTAACCCTCAGTCTCTTTAGTTCAGAACATTCTTTCTTCCTCCAATTCCTCTCCTTCCTCCTCTATGAAGAGTAGAACCTAGAGTCTGACACACACTTGGTGAACACTCTACCACTGACCTGTACCTCCTGCTGTCTTTATCTTTTAGCACACAGACATGTTTTTTCTTACTTTTTATTATATTAGTTAACTGTGTATGTGTGTGATGGTTTGAATAAGTTTGGCACTGTTAGAAGGTGTGGCCTTGTTGGAGGAAGTGTGTCACTGTGGGAGTGGGCTTGGAGACCCTCCTCCTAGCTACCTGAGGATGCCCAGTCTATTCCTGGCTTCTTTAGGATGAAGATGTAGAACTCTCTGCTCCTCCTGCACCATGCTGCCATGCTCCCACCTTGGTGATAATGGACCGAACCTCTGAACCTGTAAGCCAACCCCAATTAAATGTTGTTCTTTATAAGAGTTGCCTTGGTCATGGTGTCTGTTCATAGCAGTAAAACTGTAACTAAGACAGAAGTTAGCAATTTGTTACCAATTCCTGCACAAACATTATGACCAAGAAGCAAGTTGGGGAGGAAAGGGTTTGTTCAGCTTACACATTCACATTGCTGTTCATCACCAAAGGAAGTCAGGACTGGAGTTCAAGCAGGCCAGGAAGCAGGAGCTGATGCAGAGGCCATGGAGGAATGTGACTTACTGGCTTGCTTCCTCTGGCATGCTCAGTTTGCTCTCTTATAAAACCCAAGACCACCAGCCCAGGGATGGCACCACCCACAGTCGACTGGGCCCTCCTCCCTTGATCACTAATTGAGAAAATGCCTTACAGCTTGATCTCATGGAGGCATTTCCTCAACTGAGGCACCTTTCTCTGTAATAATTCCAGCTTGTGTCAAATTGACACACAAAACCAGCCAGTACAATTGACCCCTTGTCAACTTGACACACAAACATATCACTATTAAGCTTCAACCCTTACTTTCTTATTCATCCCTAAGGTCTAAAAGTTTAAAAATCCCACAGTCTTTACAAATTCTTATATATTCTTTCAATCCCTTTAAAATAGCCAATCGCTTTTTAAAATTCAAAGTCTTTTTTCAATTCAAAGTCTCTTAACTGTGGGTTTCATTAAAAATACTTTCTTCCTGCAAGAGGGAAAAGTATCAGGGCATAGTCACAATCAAAATCAAAATCAAACTCTTAACTGTCCAATGTCTGGGGTCCACCCATGATCTTCTGGGCTCCTCCAAGAGCTTGGATCACTTCTTCAACTCTTCACACACCTTGTCTTCTAGACTCCAGCTGCCTCTACTTCACTGCTGCTGCTGCTCTTGGTGGTCATCTCATGGTACTGGCATCTCCAAAACGCTGCTGTCTTCTGCTGCAACTAGGCTTGCCCAATAGCCTCTCACAGGCTCTCTTCATGGTGCCAAACCTCAACTCCTTTGCATAACCCCTTCAGTCCTGGGTCATCAGTTGCAACTGAGGCTGCACCTTCACCAGTGCACCTTCCACGGCTTCTCACAGTGCCGAGCTTCAGCTGCTTTCATGACCCCTTCATGCTTCAAAATCAGTACCTCCCAGGTGATTCTTACACACTAGCAAGTTCAGCCACAGCACGAGATACAACCTTGGCTATCTCTGGAACACAGCCTCTTTGTTTCCTCAGAAAACACTTCCTAGAAGATTTCAACTCAGTGATGCTGGTCTCTTCTTAATCACCACTAATTTCTTAGCTGCAGCTGAGCAGCATCAATAGTCACAGCAATGCAAAGGTTTTGCTTTAGTAGCTCTGGTATTTTGTTAATCACAGCCGATTCTTCAGTTCCAGCTAACCAAACCACAGAATCGTCACAATCAAAATAGCAATGGCCCTGATAAGAGTCTGTAATCTTCACAAGCCAGGCCTCCATCTTCTGCACTGTTCTCAACATTATCTTCCAAGCCTCTACAGAACATCCCACGAAGCTCTTAACATCCCAATGGCTCAAAGTTCCAAAGTCCTTCTACAGTCCTCCCCAAAACATGGTCAGGTTGTCACAGGAATGCCCCACTATGCCGGTACCAATTTCTGCCTTAGTTCTGGTTTTACTGCTGTGAACAAACACTATGACCAAGGCAACTCTTATAACGAACAACATTTAATTGGGACAGGCTTACAGGTTCAGAGGTTCCGTCTAGTATCATCAAGGTGGGTGGGAGCGTGGCAGCATTCAGGCAGGCATAGTGCAGGAGGAGCTGAGAGCTCTACATCACCTGAAGGAAGCCAGGAACAGACTGGGCATCCCCAGGCAGCTAGAGGAGGGTCTCCAAGCCCACCCCAGAGATGTCAGAGAACATCCTTCTAGATTAGGCTCTCTCCTTCCATCATGTGGGCCCTAGAAATCTAGGTCTTTAGGTTTGCGCAGGAAGCCTCTGTGCACTTGCCTGTGCTCACCGAGTCACAGTTGCTGGCTTCTTTCATTTTTGAGAGAGGATATCCTACAGCCCAGGCTGACCTCAAAGCTCGATACGTAACTGAGCATGACATCGAACTGATCCATTTTTTAAAAATTACATTTTACTGTGGCTGGAGAAATGGCTCAGCAGTTAGGAGAACTGGCCACTTTTCAGAAGATGTGTGTTTAGTTCCCAGCGTCCACATGGTGGCTCGCAACCATCTTTAACTCCAGTTTGAGGGGATCCTTTTCTGGCATGCTTGGGTAGTATGTACACACTTGCATGGTACATGTATACATGCAGGCAGAATCTGTACTCATGAGAAATTTTTATATTACATATATATTGATTTGGGGGGGGGGGCGTATGTGCGTGCAAGTGTTTGAGTGTGGGCCTCTGCATGCCACAGTGTGAGAACCACTTGTGGAAGTTGTTTTTTTTTCCCTCTCTTTGACTCCTGGAGTTTGAACTCAGCCTGCTTCTCCTTGGTGAGGCATTTCTCCAGCCCTTCCCCTGTCCCTAATCCCCAACTCCCTAACTCTAGAGCCTGAAGTTTAAGTGAAATTTTAAATAAGGAACTCTCACCACCTAGTGGTCATATGGGGAATAGCCTCTCTCTCTCTCTCTCTCTCTCTCTCTCTCTCTCTCTCTCTCTCTCTCTCTCTCTCTCTTTCTCTCTCTCTCTCTCTTACCTCCTTACCCCACTGCCCCCTAGACAGGGTCAAACTTATTATGTAACGGGGGAGGCTGTGACTTCTGGACCTCTGACTCCATCAGTCAAGTGCTGTTGGGATGAGGAATGATAGGGTGTGGACTACCAGAAGCGCATATATTTGAAAGTAGTAGGTTTTTTAATTTGTGATTAGGAGCATGTGATATTTCTTCACAAATACCATAATAGTGTGGTTAGTGTTTTTTTTAAACCCCTTAAATACCCCAATGAGTATTGATGTTTTGCCTGCATGTATGTGTACCATATGCTTGCACAGTGCCCAAGCAGTCTGGAAAAGGGCACTGGGTCCCTTGGATCTAGCAATACAATTATGATCCACCACATGGGTGTTGGGAAGTGAATCCTGGTCCCTTGGTAGAGCACCCAGTACCACTGAGCTAGCTCTCTAGCTCTCCAGCCCTACTATAACCACTTGGTGAAAGGAGACTTCTATGAAAGGAGTACGGTGGCAGCTGTTCTCTTTTGTAATTACTGTCTATCTTTAAGGGCACATACATAGAAGCCATATTACTGTTCCATTTCTTCAGGAACTTTCATCCGCTTGCTTCACTATGGAGCCTTACCTGAATCAATTACTTAACTGGCTTTGTTGGTTGGTTGATTGGTTGGTTGATAGCTAAAGAGAATCTTTTACTCCAAAACCCCTCAATGGTTTGGAGCTCACTATGTAACCCAGGCTTGCTTCAAACTCCCGGAGATCCTTCTGCCTCAGCATCCTAACTACTGGACTTACAGGCACAAACAACTGCACTGGCTGATTGGTTGCCTTTAATAGTTTGCTCATTTCTTTATTTTTCTTATTTTGTGTGTATGTGTGTGTTTACATAGGCACAGGTGTGTTGTGCATGTATATGTATGTGGAGGTCAGAGGACAACCTTGGGCATTGTTACTCAAACTCCTGCCTGAGCCCATCCTGTTGTATGTGAATGCCATTTTTTGGATTCATGAAACAAAACACTGGCTGTCACCAACTCAGTGAAAATTTTGTGTGACCGTGAAAGTTCACCATCCTAACTCTGATTTAAAGCCCATCTGGGGCTAGGAAGCTTCTATCAAACTCAAGGGTATCCCACTTTTCCAAATCATTAAGCTGTGAGAAACCTTTCTGTCCTAGTTTGGGTCTTATGGCTGTGAACAGACACCATGACCAAGGCAATTCTTATAAAGGACAACATTTAATTGGGGATGATTAACAGGTTCTGAGGTTCAGTCTGTTGTCACCATGGGGGGGAAGCATGGCAGCATTCAGGCAGGCATGGTGCTGGAAGAGCTGAGAGGTCTACATCTTCATCCAAAGGAAGCCAGGAGCAGATTGTGTCCCAAGTGGCTAGAAGTGTCTCAAAGCCCATCCCCACAGTGACAGACTTCCTCCACAAGGCAACACCTGATAGTGCCAAGCACATTCAAATTACCGCATCTTCTGTGCGCTAACCAAACTTGCTCAAAGCTAGGGAAGGTAACAGGAGGGCAGTGGGAATGATGCGTTCCTTTATTCCCACAGGTAGGAGAGGGATAAATTCCAGAACTCTCTGGAGAGGGAGACAATTGGATGTGGGCACCTTCTTTGCCCAGGGAGATGAGGGGGTACAGGTTAACCTGGAAGCCGAATTGGTGGTCTGTGTCCTTTGAAAGCCCCATCTGTGTCCTCAGCCCAGATGCTGGGAGATCTGAGTATTGAGAGCCAACCACAGCCTCCTTGGGGTAGCTGCATTCCAGACAGGGGTGGAGGGTAGTCTGGCATATATATATGAGGTCCTTGAATTGGTGAAAGAGCCCAAAGTGCTTCCAAGGGCTTCATGTACTTTCTGGAGTGGCTGACGTTGGCTTCTCCCTCCCACTTCCCTCTGGAGACTCCAGAGAAAAGGGTCCCCCCCCCTTTTTTTATGATGACCACGAAGGGTGTGAGCAATGCTGTGTGTGAGAGGGGTCATTAATGAGCTCTAAGATTACTGCAGCTTTCTAACAGGCTTCTTTTTTTCAAAAATTTTCAAGAATAATTTATTCATTTTATGTATATGAATACACTGTATTTGTCTTCAGACACAACACAAGAGGGTACCAGATCCCATTACAGACGGCTGTGAGGCACCATGTGGTTACTGGGAATTGAACTCAGGACCTCTGGAAGAGCAGCCAGTGCTCTTAACCGCTGAGCCATCTCTCGAGCCCTTCTTTTAATTTTTTAAATTAGACTTACTCATTTTATTTTATATAATTTTTACGCATGTATGCACGGGCAGCACCTGCATGTTTGGTAGCTGAAGAGGTCAGAAGAGGGTATGGGATCCCCTGGAACTGGAGTTACAGATGGTAATGAACTATCATGTGGGTACTGGGAATGGGAACTCAGTCCTCTACAAGAGCAGCAAGTGCTTTTAACTGTGGCACCATCTCTCTTGCCCCCTTCTTTTTTTTTTTTTTATTAACTTGAGTATTTCTTATTTACATTTTGAGTGTTATTCCCTTTCCCGGTTTCCGGGCAAACATCCCCCTAATCCCTCCCCCTCTCCTCCTTTATGGGTGTTCCCCTCCCCACCCTCCCCCCATTGCCACCCTCCCCCCCAACAATCTAGTTCACTGGGGGTTCAGTCTTAGCAGGACCCAGGGCTTCCCCTTCCACTGGTGCTCTTACTAGGATATTCATTGCTACTTATGAGGTCAGAGTCCAGGGTCAGTCCTTGTATAGTCTTTGGGTAGTGGCTTAGTCCCTGGAAGCTCTGGTTGCTTGGCATTGTTGTACATATAGGGTCTTGAGCCCCTTCAAGCTCTTCCAGTTCTTTCTCTGATTCCTTCAACGGGGGTCCTAATCTCAGTTCAGTGGTTTGCTGCTGGCATTCGCCTCTGTATTTGCTGTATTCTGGCTGTGTCTTTCAGGAGCGATCTACATTCGGCTCCTGTCGGCCTACACTTCTTTGCTTCATCCATCTTGTCTAATTGGATGGCTGTATATGTATGGGCCACATGTGGGGCAGGCTCTGAATGGGTGTTCCTTCTGTCTCTGTTTTAATCTTTGCCTCTCTATTCCCTGCCAAGGGTATTCTTGTTCCCCTTTTAAAGAAGGAGTGAAACATTCACATTTTGATCATCTGTCTTGAGTTTCATTTGTTCTAGGCATCTAGGGTAATTCAAGCATTTGGGTTAATAGCCACTTATCAATGAGTGCATACCATGTGTGTTTTTCTGTGATTGGGTTAGCTCACTCAGGATAATATTTTCCAGTTCCAACCATTTGCCTACGAATTTCATAAAGTCATTGTTTTTGATAGCTGAGTAATATTCCATTGTGTAGATGTACCACATTTTCTGTATCCATTCCTCTGTTGAAGGGCATCTGGGTTCTTTCCAGCTTCTGGCTATTATAAATAAGGCTGTGACGAACATAGTGGAGCACGTGTCTTTTTTATATGTTGGGGCATCTTTTGGGTATATGCCCAAGAGAGGTATAGCTGGATCCTCAGGCAGTTCAATGTCCAATTTTCTGAGGAACCTCCAGACTGATTTCCAGAATGGTTGTACCAGTCTGCAATCCCACCAACAATGGAGGAGTGTTCCTCTTTCTCCACATCCTCGCCAGCATCTGCTGTCACCTGAGTTTTTGATCTTAGCCATTCTCACTGGTGTGAGGTGAAATCTCAGGGTTGTTTTGATTTGCATTTCCCTTATGACTAAAGATGTTGAACATTTCTTTAGGTGCTTCTCAGCCATTCGGCATTCCTCAGCTGTGAATTCTTTGTTTAGCTCTGAACCCCACTTTTAATAGGGTTATTTGTCTCCCTGCGGTCTAACTTCTTGAGTTCTTTGTATATTTTGGATATAAGGCCTCTATCTGTTGTAGGATTGGTAAAGATCTTTTCCCAATCTGTTGGATGCCGTTTTGTCCTAACCACAGTGTCCTTTGCCTTACAGAAGCTTTGCAGTTTTATGAGATCCCATTTGTCGATTCTTGATCTTAGAGCATAAGCCATTAGTGTTTTGTTCAGGAAATTTTTTTCCAGTGCCCATGTGTTCCAGATTCTTGCCCCCTTCTTTATCTTATTTTTATTTAAGTTTTTTTTTTTTTTTTTTTGGTTCTTTTTTTTTGAGCTGGGTTTGCTGGGCTTTTCAATCACATTCTTCCCCTCCCCCGTCTCTCTCCTGCCTGTGGATATGAATACAAAGCTCTCAGCTTCTGTTCTAGCATCATGCCTATCTGCTTTCCACCATGACAATCACTGACTAGCCCTCTAAAACAGTAAGCAAGCCCCCAAATTAAGTGCTTTTTAAAAATAAGAGTTGCCTTGGTCATGGTCTAAGTGACTAAGACATATACTCTTCCCCAAGTCACAACAATTAAAGACGCTTCTAGGAAGCCAGGCTTGGGCTACACAGAGAAACCCTGTCTTGAGAAATAAAAATGAAAACAAAACCAAAAAGACTCTTAGGCAGGAGAATCGCACATTTTAAATCATCCTGTACTGCACAATGAGGCTGTGTCTCTAAAACAACCACAAATTGCTTATTGGACTGGGTATTGGCTCAGTGATCTACTATTTGTTTTTCCTTCCTACCACAGAAAGAAGTAAAAGTTCTGCTGAGCGGGGGTGGTTTAATTCCAGCACTAGGAGGCAGAGACAGGTGGATCTCTCTGAGTTTGAGGCCAGCCTGCTTTACAGAATGAATTTTAGGACAAAAGCTTCAGAGAAACTTGTCTTGAAAAACAAAACAAAACAAAAGTCTTTAGATATTTTAAAGTGTTCCTGTTTGGCTTAGGACTTCCAGACAAGGGGCTGAGGTGCATATTTTACCTACCAAAGCAGACCTGGCCCCCAGGTTCTTCCAGCATCCCTCAGTCCTTACTTGGCATACTCTGCCCCCAACCCTTAACTCCATCCCAGGGCTGCCCTCCCCCCCACCCAGAGGCTCTTCCCTATGTACTCCAGATATCTCCTTATACTTGCTTTCTCTCTCTTTCTTCCTCCCTCTCTGTCTGCCTCCCCTTCCCTCTTTCTCTTTCTTTGTCTCCCTACTCCCTCCTTCTGTTCTCTTTCTGTGTGTGCACACCCTTTCTCTCTTTCTCTTCCTCCTCTCCCTGTCCCAAGGTGACTTCCCTAGCCTCAGTCCTTGGGGCCAGTGAACTTGCCTGAGAGCAGCTTTCCAATAAACCTGCCTTTTTATATGTTCAAATCTGGCTTTAATTGTCTCATTTCACCCAGTGGTGGAGAAATAACCTATCAGTTTCTAAGTAGCAAATTGTTAAAACCTCCTCCTTAGTTATACATTTATCTTCCTGATCTAGTTCTCTCTCTCCCTCTCACTCTCCTTCCCCTCCCTCTTTCTCTCCCCCTCCCTTTCCCTCTCCCCCTCCCACTCTCTCCTTCCCTCATCTCCCTCCCTCTCCCTCTCCTTCTCCACAACCCCCCCCCCCCGTGCAATACTTCATTTTTTCAGTTAAACATTTTTGGTTTTGATCTTGGAGTCAGGAATCAGGCTTTGTACATATTAGACACGCACTCTACTTATTATTCAGTAAAAATATTTTTACAACTTATAAGGCAAATTGGACATAGTTCTTCAGCTTATCAACCAATGAAAATAGATCGAGCTTTTTGTAAATAGAGAAAACCAGGGGTTGGGAATATAGCCAGGCATGGAGGTATGTGGTTGTAACTCCAGCCTAGGGGTAAGTAATAGGGTGAATAGACACCCTAAGAGGATTCTTGAAAATTACTAACCAGCAGGCTAGCAAAACTGGTGATCTTCAGAGAGAGACCTTGGCACAAAAACAAAAATGGAGAGCCCTTAAAGGTAAAAGACCTGACACTATCCCCACTTTTCATGTGGACTATCACCTCCTTGCATATAGTCACATTATACTCATAGAAAACACCACGTGCGCATGTGTGCACGCACACACGCACACACACATTGTAGAAATGTATTAGTGTAGTATCTGATAGTAGCACTGTTATGGCTACTGTAATGAAACAATAAATGAGACTGGGAAAGACAGATGAATCTCATAGATTAGGCTGCCTTTGAACGCATGATCTCCCCCTTCCAACCTCCTCTGGAACGCTGGGATTAGAGGCTTGCATCACTGCAGACTCAGATAGATGGCAAGGCTGGTTTTAATCTGTCCAACTGTAATGAGATCTTGTTTCAACACATTACTTGGAATGTGGAGGCTGAAGGAGCAGAAGTTCACGGTCATCTCTCAGTTCAACAAAGTCAAAGTACAAAACAAAACAAAAACACAGGAAAGCAAAACAATGACAAAAAATTTAAAAAACAAAAACAAAAACAAAAAACCTAACCTCTTGCCCAAAACTGGGAGCAAACAAACCCCCTGCTATCTCACCAACTCATTTCTTGCTGACATACCCAGTTCAAGGTCCCTGTGGGGGGAGTTTTATACTTTTTATCCTTGCCTGGAGTATCCTTCTTTAAGGGTCACCTTGAAAGCTGCCTTCCAGACCGTCCCCCCAAATCCTAAATTCTCCACTCACTACAGAGGAGGGTCTTGCATCCCATGTTCTCTTTCTGAGAGTACTCATTACTCCTTCACATGAACCTAGGCTTGAAAGGCACAAAACCCAGAGATTTTGCCCTGTAAATGACTCATTAGCCTGACATGCAATCAATCAAACTATGTTTAAGAGGAAAAAAACCCAAACAAGCAAAATAAACAAGTCAACAAACTGTAATAGCTTTTGATCAGAACACACTCCAGAGGGGTTAAAGTTAAATGTACTTTAAAAAGTTTTATTGATATAATGTATGTATATATGTGTATGGGTTGATGTATATAGCACAATATGGAGGTCTGAAGACAACTTGTGTGAGTCGGATCTCCCTTTGCTTTACATGGTCCCAGGGATCAAACACTGATATTCAAATTTGGCAGCAAGTACCTTTATGTGCTAAGCCATCTCACTGACCTTAATATAATTTTAAGCCATTCCTGTGACAAATTTTTGATCTATCATCTCTGTAAGTTTTTATGTACACATGGTACGTGTCTGTTATCTATACATTACCTATCTGTTGCTCATCTGTCTGTCTGTCTACCTATCTACTGTGCTAGGTATGCTAGACAAGTTCTGTACCACTGAGTTACATATGTCCAGCAGAACAGACATTTATTAAGTAACTAGTGTATGCCTGAGGCAGTGGATAAAAAACTCCCCAATCCTAAAATGTCTAGTAGGGGTGATGGCAGTAACTTCGCCTTTCTACTAATGAAAATTGCTATTTAGTTAATAAACCATTGCTATGGCAATGATAATGACTAGGAAAAGGCTATGCTAAGGTTTTTTTTTTTCCGGTTTTTGTTGTTGTTGTTGTTTTCTTGCGGGGCACAGGGGCACATAGATTGAACACTTGGAAATATAGTAAAGTATCACATATAGAGAATATTTCTTTTCTTTTCTTTTTTTTTTCGGAGCTGGGGACTGAACCCAGGGCCTTGCGCTTGCTAGGCAAGCTCTCTACCACTGAGCTAAATCCCCAACCCCGAGAATATTTCTTTGTTTGTTTGTTTTGTTTTTTTTTTTTTTTTTTTTTGGTTCTTTTTTTTTTCCGGAGCTGGGGACCGAACCCAGGGCCTTGAGCTTCCTAGGCAAGCGCTCTGCCACTGAGCCAAATCCCCAACCCATCCGAGAATATTTCTTAAAGTGGCACAATATATGCAAAGTTCCTGCGGTGGGCAAGATCCAGGCTTTTAGGACTACAAGACAGTAGGAATTAAATTCGTTACATAAATCTCATTAGAATACTTTGGTTAGATTTCTCCTGTAGCCCCCTACTGTCCTGTGAATGTAACCTCAACTTCTTACCCCTGGACCCGCCAGATTCTAGCGGTAGTTGGCTGGGCAGCATCCCACTCCAAGGTTCTCTTAAGTCCCAGATCCCTACTGTAGGCTCCGCCCTCAGGCGTGTCCCCACCCCCTGTCCCCGCCCAGATGGCTCATTCTGTCTTACAATTGGATAATTCGGTTAGATTCGAGTTCTGGTTGGCTAAAAAAGCCGTCAGTTAGGGGTGAAAGCCTTGATAACCCGTCCCGAGCATCGAAGGGGCGGGCTCGGGTGCGGTGCGGGCGCGGCCGGGGCTTCGCTTTCAGGTAAAGTCACCCACGCGGGTCCTAGAGAGGAAACTGAGGATACAAGTGTCCGGGAGGGGTGTGGCGCTTTTAGCCCCCTTCTATGGGTTCTGTGTGTTGCGACGGGGTGGGCGCCGTGTCCTGTAATGGTGACCGTTCGGACATTGGGAACCTCAGGTGGTTTAAAGTGGGTAGGGGAGGGGGACCCTAGATTGAGCAGATCACCACCACATGGCCATCCAGCACCTAATCGGAGGATCTTGTTTGTGCCGTAGTCTCCCAGATGCCTTATGGGACCCTCCCTCAGAGTTGGCTTGGAGACCTGGGAATGGGTTTCTTTTAGTGGGGTGGAGTGGGCGGATGGCACGGAAACGGTGTTGGAGGGAGGGACGGATGGCCCCCCGGACCTACAGACAATAGTAGCGGATGGAACCGCCCAGCGGCTTTTCCTGTAGGAAACTGCCCTGTCTTTTCGAAGCTGACCTGGTTGTGTATGTTTGGGGAGGGGTGTGTGTGAGTGTGTACGTGTGTGTGATGGCTCAAGGACCCCCTGTCCTGCCATCATCTAGCTCCCTTCACCATGCTGTTTCTGAGAATTCCGTCCCAACTTTAAGGGGCTTCCACCACGTAGAGCCTTGTATCAGTAAGACGTAACTTTTCAGGACCCCAGGTATGCACTGCATGCTCTGTGCCCTATCCTTTAGGTTTCACAGCTCTGTGTCCTGAAATAGTCCCAGGGCAGGGTGTGGGGGCGTGCGGCTTCAGCTCTGACTGCCTAATGAGGGGCTCTCAAGCAGGGGATCCGGATTTAGCTTTGACAGCCAGGCAGTGTGGGAGAGATGAGGGCAGCAACACGCCCCACTCCCCCCTCCCGCACTCCGGGAGGCATTGGCTTGTGTAGCAGTCTAGGTGTTGGCTTGCCCCACCACACTCCTTACTCCCAAGGCGGGAACTGCTGCGAGCTGGGAGGCTGATAAGTGGCCCAGGTTCCCTGCGGTTCTAGGGGAGGGAAAAAGAAATCTTTCCAAAAGTGCCTAAAATCCTAGTTACCTGAGAGGTCCAGGTTGGAGGATTGAAAGTTGAGGGCCTGCCTGAGAGCTAAGAGAGTTCAAGGCCTGCCTTAGGCTACAGAGTGAGTTCAACGCCTGTTTGAGCAATTTAGTAAAGGGGATTAGCGGTCAACGAGACGAGACGGATTGGCCAGTAAAGGTTCTTGATGCAATGACGTCCTGAGTTGGATCCCTGGGATCTACGTGGTGTAAGGAGAGAGCTGTCGCCACAGAGCTGCCCTCTGACCTCCACTCTCACCCCATGGCATCCTTGCACCCACCCACGCACCCACCTACCTCCAACATAAAATAAAATGTAAAAATAATTTTAAAAGGGGGGCTAGTGATATAGCTCAGAACTCACCCAGTCACTTGTCAGTGGGGCTGAGGGCAAATGAAACAAAAAGGCATTCATTTGGGCGTAGTGGTACATGCCTGAAATCCCAGCATTCCAGAAGCAGAGGCAGGGGAATCTCTCTGTTAGAGGCCATCCTGATTTGCAGAAGCAAATTCCAGGCCAGCTAGCTCTGTGTAGTGAGACCCTGTCTTAAACAAATACATAAAATAAAACAAACAAACAAACAAAAAAAGCAAACAGGGCAGCACTCAGGAGGGAGAGACAGAACAAGTTCTGGGAGTTCAAGGCCAGCCTGTTCTAGATGCATAGGGAGGTCGTCTCAAACACAGACAAAGCAGAAGGAAAAGAAGCTGACCTGTAGGGCTGGAGAGATGGCTCAGTGGTTAAGAGCATTGACTGCTCTTCCAGAGGTCCTGAGTTCAAATCCCAGCAACCACATGGTGGCTCATAACCATCTGTAATGAGATCTGATGCCCTCTTCTGGTGTGTCTGAAGACAGCTACAGTGTACTTCTATATAATAAATATAATAAATAAATCTTTAAAAAAAAAAAAAAGAAGCTGACCTGTATGTAAAAGGGAGAAAAAAAGATGAGGTCGTGGTGGTGGCTCAGTTATTACAGTGTTTGCTTAGCGTGCATGAAGCCTCGTGTTCCATCTTCGGTATTGCACAAACAAGGTATGGTCACCCACTGGGGTCATCTCGGCACTCAGGAGCTGGAGTTAGGGGAGTTCACTGTCAAGGAGTTGGAGTCCAGCCTAGGTTTCCTGAGACCCTGTCTCAAAACAAAACAAAACAAAACAAAACAAAACAAAACAAAACAAAACAAAACTAATGGGCTGGAAGATGACTTAATGGTTAAGATTGAGTACTGCTCTTGTCCTTTGAGCTGTCTTGGTCGCTCACACCTGTAGACTGCAGCTCCAGGGTATCTATTGTTTTTGGCATCCATGGGCAAACACCCACACAGAAACACCAAACTTAAAAAGCCCCCAAAACACCCAAATTAAAAGCAAACAGTAATCTTTTTATTTACCACTCTAGTAATCTCTGCCCTATGTCTCAGTTCAGTCTTTGGGCCTGGAGATGTTCCAGTCTTAGAAATACCCTGGGGCTGCTTTCCCTGTCTGATGCTTTGGATTTGGATATGACCAGGTTACTGGACCAGGGGGCAGACTGCACAGAATCGCACTCCAGCTGTGCGAAAGGCGGTTTCAGACCCTGAGCCATGGTCCAGGCTTTTTCCAAAGCTCAGTTCTTCCTTGGCAGTTTCCTGAAAACAAGCCCTGAGAGGCACTGGCTGTCCTCCATGGTGACCTGCTGTCCTGCCCCTTGTAGCCGGTGTGAGGGGACAGGAAACAGCTGCTTGGGATGGGGAGGAAGACTTCAGAGCCTTAGGTTGGACAGGAGGAGGAGGGTTGGAGGATGGGGCTCAGAGAGTACAAGGGGATTCTCCCAGCCATTGAGAGGGTGATGTTGATGTGTTAGTCATGCTGATGGGTTCTGAATAGCTAGTCATGTCTGGTACTTAGATGGCCATACAGAATGCAAGAAGCTGGAAAGAGTGGCTGGGTTTTTATTTGTTTGGAGCAGAGGGTTGGTTAGCAAGAACATGGGTTAGGTCTGCTTGGTGTAAAGCTACATAGGCAAGGGCTTGGGTGGGCACTACAAACAAGGGGTCCACAGAAGGTGGACAGAACCTAACCTGAAAGGTTTTTCACATAGGCAACAGACTTAATCGCTCTGTAAATTGTTAACAATAATCCACGGTGCAGAATTCTATGGGAGCTACTCAGGGCAAGTATACAGTAGTTAATCAACTTGAGCCACTTTCTGCTCCCTGAAGGCTTTTCATGTGGGCTCCAAAGTCCCAGCCTCTCAGCATTCCCTTTTTGTCCATTTTTGCATGTATAATGGGGATTCTGGGTATTGAGAACCGAGCACAGGTCCTTATGTATGCTTCATCAACGCAGTGCCTGGAATTACGTCCCTATCCCCATCCTATACTGCTTTTATCTTTTTGAGACGTGGTCTCTCTAGGTACCTCTGGTTGTCCTAGAACTCACAGATATCCTCAGGCTTCTGCTGGGATTGAAGTTCTGGATTTAAAGCTTGATCTTAACTCTCCTATTAAATATGACTTTGTTCATATTGTGGGAAGCCACTCTACCTGCTCTTTCTCTTTCCAAAATCGTTTTTCAGTATGCAACTTAGCCTCCCTTGTAGCCCAGACTGATATGTCTTCCTATCTTGGTCTCCTGAGTGGAAGGCTTACAGTGTGTACCATCACACCTGGCTTTCTTTCTTCTTTCTTCCTCCCTTCTTTAAAAATGTTATTTTGTGCATATGAGTGTTTTGCCTGCATTGATTTATGCACTCCATGTGTGTGGCTGGTGGCTGAGACCAGAAGAGGACGTTGGATCCCCTGGAACTAGAATTACAGGTGGTTGTGAGTTGTCCAGTGTGGGTGCTGTGAACTGAACTTGGGTTCTTAGCAGTAGTAGCAAGCGCTCTCAACTGCTGAGCCTTCTCTCCAACCTACTTTTCTAAGATAGGGTCTTAGATAGGGTCTTATGTATCCCAGCCTGGCTTCAAACTTTATGTAACTGAAGCCAGTCTTGAACTCCTGATCCTCCTGCTCTTACCTCTTTTTTTTAGGTTTTATGAATCTTATATTCTTTTTTTAAAATTTTTTTATTAACTTGAGTATTTCTTATTTACATTTCGAATGTTATTCCCTTTCCCGGTTTCCGGGCCAACATCCCCCTAATCCCTCTCCCTCCCCTTCTATATGGGTGTTCCCCTCCCCCTCCCCCCCATTACCACCCTCCCCCCAACAATCACGTTCATTGGGGGTTCAGTCTTGGCAGGACCAAGGGCTTCCCCTTCCACTGGTGCTCTTACTAGGCTATTTATTGCTACCTATGAGGTTGGAGCCCAGGGTCAGTCCATGTATAGTCTTTGAGTAGTGCCTTAGTCCCTGGAAGCTCTGGTTGGTTGGCATTGTTGTTCATATGAGGTCTCAAGCCCCTTCAAGCTCTTCCAGTCCTTTCTCTGATTCCTTCAATGGGGGTCCCGTTCTCAGTTCAGTGGTTTGCTGCTGGCATTCACCTATGTATTTGCTGTATTCTGGGTATGTCTCTCAGGAGAGATCTACATCCAGTTCCTGTCTGCCTGCACTTCTTTGCTTCATCCATCTTGTCTAATTGGGTGGCTGTATATGTATGGGCCACATGTGGGGCAGGCTCTGAATGGGTGTTCCTTCTGCCTCTGTTTTAATCTTTGCCACCCTATTCCCTGCCAAGGGTATTCTTGTTCCCCTTTTAAAGAAGGAGTGAAGCATTCGCATTTTGATTATCCATCTTGAGTTTCATGTGTTCTGTGCATCTAGGGTAATTCAAGCATTTGGGCTAATAGCCACTTATGAGTGTTGGATAGGCACACACCACTAGTCAGTAACCAAGGGCTTCATGCGTTCTACCAAGTGAACTACATCTCTAGCCCAGGATTTGTTTGCTTTTGCGGTGCTGCTCCAGATCAAATTCCTGTCCTTGTGTATGCTAGTCAAGTGCTATACCAATGAACCATGTCCCCAGTTCTAGATTCTCATTTTCTTAGCCTCCATTATGTCATCTGAGGAGTCGTACTCATTGAACCCCTCAGGTATGGTTACAGCTTTGCCTCCTTTGCTGTTTTCACTTTTTGAGACAGGATCTGTCTAAGTTGCTTATCTTGTACTTTTTTAAAAATTTTATTTATATAAGCACACTGTCCCTGTGTTCAGACACATCAGAAGAGGGCATCGGATCCCATTACAGATGGTTATGAGCCACCATGTGGTTGCTAGGAATTGAACTCAGGACCTCTGGAATAGCAGTCAGTGCTCTTAACTTTTGAGCCATCTCTCCAGCAACCCCCCCTTTTGTTGTTGTTTTTTGTTTTTTGTTTTCTTGTATATGAGTACACTGTCACTGTCTTCAGACACACACCAGAAGAGGCCATCGGATCCCATTACAGATGATTGTAAGCTACCATGTGGTCCTGGGAATTGGATTCAGGACCTCTGCAAGAACAGTCAGTACTTTTTTTTCTTTTCTTTCTTTTTTTTTTTTCCGGAGCTGAGGACTGAACCCAGGGCCTTGTGTTTGCTAGGCCCTGTTTTTTGTTTTTTTAAGACAGTGTCTTAAGACATTGGGGATTTAGCTCAGTGGTAGAGCGCTTGCCTAGCAAGCGCAAGGCCCTAGGTTCAGTCCTCAGCTCCGGAAAAAAAAAAAAAAAAAAAAAAAAGACAGTGTCTTACTATGTAGTTCTGAATGTCCTGGAACTCACTATGTAGACCAGACTGGCCTTAAACTCAGATTTGAGTTTACTTCAACTTCGAAGTGCTGGTAGTAAAGGATTGCACTGTTGTGCCTGGCTCTTAATTGTGTCTCAGTTTCCAAAGTCTGGAGTACTTCCCGCTTTCTTGTTTTTCTCTGCTTGATGTCTTTCTTGCTTCCTGCTTCCCAGCTTTGCAACTTGGGTGTTTATACTTCATAAACTTCAAATTTCGGCTAAATATGGTCGCACATACTCGTCATCCCAGAACTTGGGGAGGCTCAGGCAGGATTGTGATTTGGAGACCAGTGTTAGCCACGTAGCAATATTTTGTGTCAAAAGCAAAAGTGGTAGAGCACTTGGGACCTGTCTGCTGCAGAGTAGTTCCAAGGTAAAGGGAGTAGGAGAGTCTGGGGGTGGCGGGTGGGCGAGGTGGAAAAATGTTCTTGTATCTGTTTGCTCGAAGTTTCAATGGTGGTGTTCAGGTTCAAGCCAAGGGGCAGGACTGGATTTACACCCTTACTTTTCTGGATGACATTTTTCAGGCTCTCTGGTGGCTACTCCAGGAAGCATGGCCAAGTTTGTCCTGAATCAGAACCTTCCCGGTGAGTGTACAAAGTGAGGTAAATGTATTCACAGGGATGCACATTGGGTGCTTGTATATAATCGATAGAGCTCAACGATTCCCTTTTGTTTTTTATTAACACAGTAGCCACGTGGCTTTTTCCAAAAGCATTATTAGCCAACGTAATGAATGGTTCTGTTTAAAACCCACTCATGACAGCCCCCATAAATAATGCTGCAACTCCCCATGGTTGCCTAGGAGACCTCCGCAGTGTGCCCTCTGCTCATCCTTTAGTTCTTCCCTCCTCCCTCCGTTCACCGTTCTGTAGACACCTGACTTCCATCCATCTATGACTCTTTAGCACTCTCTCCCCTCTACTGTCTTCTATGGGCCGTTTTTCTTCTTGGAACCTTCTGCTCTTGCAGCTGCTTCCGCCTTATTACGAAGGGCTCAATCTTTTAAGTTCCTGCCACAGGAAATTTTTTTCCTGTGAAGCTGTGACGCGAGAGCCAAAGTTGGTTTTGTAATTCACCATGTATTAGTGCCTTGAAAATCGTTTGGAATGACAGTGTCTATTTATGGCTAACAAGCGGCCCGGATATTGCCTTATTATAATGTCCCAAGTTTATAAGTATTTGTCACTTAGTGGGTGCTTAAACATCGTGTGCAGGTATGCCTCGGGTGTGGTCTTGAGCCTTGGCAGCGGTACAGGTGCATTGCAGGGGCAAGGGAGCAGGAAACACATTTGTTCAGTCTCTTTGGGAGATTCTTGGTTTGACCCCTCTTCCCTCTTCACGCCCGTTATACCACAGACCTGGGCGGTCCTTCCCTGTACCCAGGCCCCACTGGGAGTGCCCGCAGCCCTAGCTCTCCCTACTCTGTGGAGACGCCCTATGGCTTCCACCTGGACCTGGACTTCCTCAAGTACGTGGAGGAAATCGAGCGTGGCCCTGCCTCTCGCCGAGCTCCAGGACCCCCGCACGCACGCCGCCCGCGGGCGTCCGGAAAGGGCCTCGCGGGAGCGCGGAGCCCAGGAGCTTGGACCTCCAGCGAGTCCCTGGCCAGTGACGACGGCGGAGCTTCTGGTGCACTCTCTCCCGGGGCGTTCCCAGGGCTCTCGCTACCTCCGCTGTCGCCCCGCTCCTTCTCGCGCAATCCGCGCGTCGAGCACACGCTCTTGGAGACCAGCCGACGACTGGAGCAGGCACAGGCTCAAGAGCGCGCGCTCAGCCCCGCCCGTGCGGCCACGCGCAGTCCGCGCGGGTCGGGCCGCAGCAGCCCCGCCCCCAACCCCGCCCTTGCTTCACCCAGCCCTGTCCTTGCTTCGCCGGGTCCTGCCCAACTGCAGCTCGTGAGGGAGCAGATGGCCGTGGCGCTGCGGCGCCTGCGTGAGCTCGAGGACCAGGCGCGCGCTCTGCCGGAGCTGCAGGAGCAGGTGCGCGCGCTTCGCGCTGAGAAGGCGCGGCTACTGGCCGGGCGCGTGCAGCCAGAGCAAGATGTAGAGATCGAGGTGCGCCCAGACAAGCTCTCCCAGCTTCGGCGCCTCACCGAGCGTCTGGCCACCTCCGATCGCGGAGTCCGCTCCAGGGCTAGCCCCCGGGCTGAAGATCCTGACGGGTTGGCTGCCAGGCGCAGCGAAGGAGCGCTGCAGGTGCTCGACCCGGCGTCTAGGACACCCGATGGGGAACCCCAGACTCGGGAGGCGGGCACCGAAGTCGTGCCTGAGACCCGAGAGGTGGATGCCCAGGCAGTACCCGAGACAAGGGAGGCTGGGGTGGAGGTGGTCCCTGAGACCGTTGAGGTGGACACGTGGGTGACCGAGGCGCTGCTGGGGTTGCCCGAGGCTGCAGAGCGTGAGCTGGAACTGCTCCGCACGAGCTTGGAGCATCAGCGAGGGGTGAGCGAACTCTTGCGGGGCCGATTGAGGGAGCTGGAGGAAGCCCACGAGGCTATAGTGACCAGGTCTCAGTCTCGCGAGGTTGCTACTCAAACTACATTGGGTTACACTGAGAAGACCACACAGACCGAGCTCCCAGTAGAGAGCCAGCCCAGACCCACTGCTGGAGACGAGATGGCCCCTGCTGGTGAGTCTCCTCCACTACTGGTTGAACCTTGGCCTGCCAGGCCGATGAAGTCAAACTCAGTGCCCTCGTGTGATTCCCTGCCAGGTATCCTCAAATCCATCATGAAGAAGAAAGATGGTACTCCAGGTGCACAATCCAGTCAGGGACCCAAGAGCCTGCAGTTCGTTGGGGTCCTCAACGGAGAGTGAGCGCTTTCTTCCCTTTCTTATCATAGCAGCCACAGGGACACATGCTATTAATCCCAGCTCTGCCTCTCTGCTCATAAAGTTGCTTTGATAGCCCTTAATTTCCTCATCTTAAAATGTCACTCTTACCTCAACACACTTGAATGAGCCCACAGGGCCTCCCATCCTATTCTTAGGTATGAGAGCTCCTCCAGTGAGGATGCCAGCAACAGTGATGATGAAGATGATGTTGCTGAACTCCCCAGGAGTAGCTCTTCTGGGTCAGGAGATGATAGCAGTGGGGGATCTGACGCTGGAACTCCTGGCCCCCACAATGACCAAGATGCGGGGGACTGTGAGCTTGAGATGCATCCAGAGCAGAAGACAGGGAGAGAAGCGAGGTGAGCTTTCTCTAAAGGTTTGGAGTGTGGATACCCTCCTTCCTCTTGGTCATCGTTGCCGAGGATCCTGAGTCTGGACTGGCCTTCCTGGCAGGTGTGAACTGAACCCCCGTTTGAGGGAGGCTTGCATTGCTCTGAATCAGCAGCTGATGCGGCCCCGTGGAGTCACCAGCAGAGATGGTGTGAGTGTGGGTCCGACTTCTACTCCCTGACAAAGTTCAGGGTTTCCTAGAGCAGGAGTACTAAGTTTGGTCCCCTCTCACTAGAAAGACCTTCCTTGATCTAACCTCTCCAAAGTGATACCCCACCCCAAGGAGAGCTGTGACCTTTTTTTGGACTGCCCAACCACAGCCTCAAGTAAACAGCCCCAGACCCACCCATGATGCTTCAAGAGCAAGTGGATACTCAAGTGGGTACTCACTCCTATTTTCCAGAGCATGTGAACCTTACTGACTTCTCTTTTGAAGAGGATAAGGTCCCAGCTCTCCACTTGGTTTCTTGACATCATACTTAGAAAGCATTGGCCTTCCTTGCTTATTAGGGTCACTAAAAGGGTCTTTTACACACACGCACCCACCCACCCACACACACATTTTTTTGGCCCCTTCCATCTTTTCTCAGCATTGATGCCTACTTTGTCCTGGTCCTGCCAGAATGCAGCACGTCTTGTGGCCCAGGAGTGGTTTCGAGTGTCCAGCCAAAAACGCTGTCAGGCTGAACCTGTGGCTGGGGTGCTTCGAGGGGTGAAGAGCCTGGGGCCTGAGCTGCTGGCTCATGTGGTGAACCTGGCTGATGGCAACGGAAACACAGCTTTGCATTACAGCGTGTCTCATGGGAATCTGGCCATTTCCAGCCTGCTACTGGATACAGGTCAGAGTTGTGGAGAAGAGGGCCAAGGCAGGTGAAGGTTGGGGTCACTGAGGCACACAGATGAGTGGCAGAGGGTCCCATTGAGGTTTTCTCAAGTTTTTATTGGTGGGTGGATCACTGTTCACTTGGCCAGAAGTCAGCATTGGGTATTCTCTTCTATGACTCCCTACTTTGTTTTCTGAACTTCCTATTGAACCTGGAGCTGCTTGGCCAGCAAGTCTCACCTGTTTCCATCTCCCCATCCTTGGAGTTACAGATATGTGCTATGGTGTTCAGTTTCTTTGTGGGTGCTGGGGATCCAAGTCTGGTCCTCAGGCCTGCAGTAGTTCTAACCCCTCCATGCACCCAGACATATCTTGATATCTAGTCCTTTCCTGGCCTCAAATTTGTGATCTTGTTGCTTCTGCCTTCCAAATACTGAAATTACAGGGGTGTAAAGGCCTTTTGATATTACTATATTTTTAGCTGTTCTGAGTTAGCTCCCCAGCCCCCACAATAACACCCAGCTTTGAGATCAGAGACCTCAATTTAGCACCTTCCTTCCTGGGTATATTATATTCTTCAATCTCTAGGCCATGGCATTTTTCTTTTTTCCTCTGAGACAGAGTCTATGTAGCTCTGGCTAGCCTGGAACTCGGAAAAGATCCACCTGTCTCTGCTGAGATTAAAGGCATATACCTATGCCTCACTGTTTCCTGAGTTTTTGGGCTCCACTCCCTATCCCCTGGGGTGTGTGTGTTGCTCACTGGTTAGGTTAGGTTTCTGACTATCATCAAGCTCTGGAGTACTGCTCCCCTGTCTCCTGCCTGAAAACTCTGCCTCATCTTATTCCTCCACTGAGGCAAATACACTCAGGTGGCTATTCATAACTGTCAAATCTAGTGTGTACTAGCACTGTCCTAGAGTGACCACTCAATTGTTTTGCTTATGAAACGGGGTACCAACCACTATCCTGTTACTGATTTCGTTATTCTCTTTGTTGGGACCTTCAACCCTTTAGTTGCTCAGTTGCTAGCCCCATTTTGCCTTCACATCACACTTTTTTTTTTTCCCTTCCAGAGACAGTCTCACTGGCTGTTCAGCCTGGCTGCTCTGGAATGTGCTCTGTAGACTAAGATAGATTTGATCTGCCTGTCTCTTCCTCCTAAATGCTGGGCTTAAAGGTGTGTGCTGGGACACACTCACACACCATGTATGCACAGGGATGCAACTGGCTAAGGGACAAGGGATGTAGTCCCACCAACTGGTAGAGTTCTTGCCCAGTCATCTTGGGGGAGCTGGAAACAGTACTACAAGTTCATGGCCTGTCCTTGTCTATGGTCACCTGGCCAAGTTAAAAAAAAACATTTAAATTTTACTTATTTTTTTTTTTTTTTTGAGACAAGGCACTGTGTAGGCCTAGAACTATGTAGCTCAGGCTGGCTTTGAACTTGTGGCCAAGCCTCAATCTTTTAAGTGCTGGGATTACACATCTGGCAAATTCTCCAGTGTTTTAAGTCTGTGTCCTTGTTCTTGTAAAGCATTCATGAATGGAACTGAGGAGAGATAATTAGCAAATAAAAATAAGAGAGATGGATAAGGAAAGAACACTTGCATTGCAAGAGTACATGTAAGCCAGTGGTGTATTTCAGGGGCTATGGATGGTAGAGGCTGCAGGATCTTATTGGCAGCCAACCTAGCTGATAGGTAGGGAACCCTAGGGTCTCTCCAATCTCTGTATTTACAGATCTTACACACACACACACACACACACACAAAATATGTATACACAGGGATGCAACTGGCTAAGGGACAAGGGATGTAGTCCCATCAACTGGTAGAGTTCTTGCCCAGCCATCTTGGGGGAGCTGGAAACAGTACTACAAGTTCATGGCCTCTCCTTGTGGTCAGTCTAGGATAAGAGATGCTTACCCACAACCTTTAAGGGGAGACCCAGCACCGTTCCCCTTAAAATCTGCATCTGAGGCTTACATAAAGTGACTGACCTCTTTTCTCCCCTCAGGGGTCTGCGATGTCAATCACCAGAATAGAGCTGGCTACTCTGCACTCATGTTGGCTGCACTCACTTCCGTAGGAAAGGAGGAAGATATGGCTGTGGTCCAGAGACTTTTCAGCATGGGTGATGTCAATGCCAAGGCTAGCCAGGTGCATAGACATTTCCAGTCCTGATGGGTGGGTAAGGTGGTGTCACTTTTGACTTTGAAAATACTTCTGACCTCTTTTCCTCATTTTAGACTGGACAGACAGCCCTCATGCTGGCCATCAGCCATGGTCACCAGGACATGGTAGCTGCCTTGCTGGAATGTGGGGCTGATGTCAATGTACAGGATGCTGATGGGGCTACAGCACTCATGTGTGCCAGCGAGTATGGACGCCTTGATACAGTTCAGTTGTTGTTGGCCCAGCCAGGTTGTGACCTAACCATCTTAGACAATGTGAGCCACTAGTTAGGGCCTGGAATTAGTGGTGGTATGTGCCTTTGTAGCCCAGGGACCAAATGTCCTGTTATTTCTCAGGAGGGCACAAGTGCCTTGGCCATTGCACTGGAGGCTGAACAGGATGAGGTGGCTGCATTGCTCCATGCCCACCTGACATCAAACCACCATGACTCCCAGGTAAGTGTGGTCCCCAAGAAACAAAGATATTAAGCACCTTCAGAAGCCTCTTAAAGACCAAAGATGGAGAAACTGTCAAATAGGTCAGTCACTTCATGCAAACCTCAAATACTATTTGGTGGGGCAGGGGGGAGGAACAGTGTGGGGTCTCCTGCATCACGGATGGTTGGCAAGCATTACTTATCCTAGTTATTTGATGTTTAACTAGCAAAACTGGAGGTAAATACACCTTCAGGTTAGGAAACAAACCAAGCTAGGATAAAACACATAAAAAGCACACCATAAGTAACTGGTAAAGTTTTCTTGTTAAGAGAGGAAAGTGGTCATTCAATCCCAGAGATACAAGCCTGGAGGCTTAGTTTGCTCCACCAGCTGGGCATGCTTGGGAGAGCACACCTTGTGTGTAGGACACTGGACAGCCAAGTACTGGGCTCATCCTATACTTCTAAAACCTGGGAAGCTTGAAATGCACTGCCTCCTGCCCCCCCATGGTGCCTGAAACTAGTCTTCTGCCTATAGGACTCCTTTCTTTGTTCTAGGAACAGTCGACTCCAGGGTCTCCCACAGCCACACTGCAAAGGGATACAGGACCTCAACCTCTGTGAGCTGCTACCTACACATCTGGAGTGTAGGAGACTCTTCCCTCTGCTGCCTGAGCTTCTGAATCACAGCAGGGTACCCTGTGAAGGTGCTCCCTCTAGCTTGTTAGGAATGCTGAGGGGAAGGATGAGGCAAAGCCTGGGGAATGCCAGATCCCTCGACCCATTCACTTCATAAAACATCCTTCCTAATAAAAGTCTTTCTAATAAATTTGCATCTTGCATGAATGGAAGCAGTAGGGACACACATCCCACCACATAGCTAACACACTATGGAAGGGCTTTCAAAGAGTGCATGGTCACTGGAGCTTTTAGAAAGCTGAGACGCTGCTGGAGAAACCAATTTCTAGACAAGAATGAATACAAATGCTTTATTTAACAGTTGCAGGTCATTCCATGGGCTAAGGAGTGGATATCCAGAACCCTGTAAACAGATCCAAGCATTAGATAGAGTGCCTCTCCCCATCTCCCAGCAAGTGGCCCATCCCAAGGGTTGCCATTTACCCACCAGCAGCAAGGTCAGCGCAACCTCCGAGCTTCTCTTTCTGACTCCAACAGGGTGAGCACATCACCCTCTCGAACAGGGCCTTTGACGTTTCGGATGATAGAGCGGCTGGTGTCATCCATAAATTCCACTCGCACCTAAAGCCCATTAGAAGAATTAAATGCTGCTACTTACAGTCACTGGCATTTGTTACTTACATAGGCTTCATTTCCCAGCACCCACACAGCTGGCTAGCTACCTACAATTTCAGTTTAGGGGATCTGACCACTCCTTATCTTTGGACACACTCAAGCAGTGCAAACATACAACATGGAAGGGCCAGAGCCTCCTAAGACGAACTGCACACCCACATTACTGAAGGTATTGTGGAGGACCGGGAGAATCCAAGGAACACAAAAAGGGTATCTCACTACAACACCACCTACGACACTCCTTCCCAACCTTCCTCCTTTTGATCTGTAAGCTTCCGAATTAGTAAGTAGCTGTGACAGGAAACCTGGGTATAAACCAGGCAAGTGGTAAGGGCACCTTTAGCCCAGGCTTGTCTCCTGGAGCAGTTGAAATGTAAGGCATATCCTACCATTCTTGATTTATGTGGTGCGGTGGGCCGGGTCCTTTAATGCTAGTCAAACACACTACAAACCGTGCCCCACTCATTCCGTAGTCTAAGCCTGCCTGGAACTCTCAGTGAACTTCCTTAACCGCCTGAAATTACTACCTTTAGTGTGAGTGACTTCAGAACTGAGTTTTTAGGTTCTTTGTATGGTAAGCAAGTCCACTACTGACACATTAACTCCAGCAACTCCACCTTCTAAAAACCAAAGCTTTCAAAGACAGACATTGTAAATTATCCAGGTTTGTGACAAAGTTATATCCTTCTTCCTAAACCTAGCAGTTAGGATTAAACATCACCAAACCCAGCTAATAAGCCTGGTATTTAGGAGGACCCGCTCCGACCGGACCCCAGGAAGTGGTCGGAAAGTTCCCATCCGCTCACCTGCGTGCACTGTCCCTGCGATCCGGTCCTGCCCAGCACTTTAGTTACCTACAGGAAAGAAGAGACAGTTAAACCCGACAGGTCCAGCTTTCTTCTTTCTTTATTCAGGCTTCTAAACACCCGTAGTCACCTCACCCTAGCCAGCTTGATGGGCTGCACGCGACTCGTGTCCATGATGGCGGAGATCTAGCGGAGAGGAGTCACGTGAGCAGGGGATGCCATTTATAGTCGGCTCGGACCACGCCTCACTTCCGCTCTCGCGAGACCGCACGCAGTACCCAGGAACCCTCGGGGCAGAATCGTCACCGGCGTCCTTCGGAGCGGAAGGAATATGGCGTCCGCTACTCGCGTTATCCAAAAGCTTCGGAACTGGGCGTCTGGGGTGCGTGTACTGTCCGACCCCGGCCGGGAAGGCTTTGGGTTCTGTAAGCCCTCGAAACCTATCCCTCTTAACATCTGCTTAGTTCGGTGCGGAGTCCAGGATCCCTGAATTTGTGACTTCCAATAGACAGAGACTCAATGTCCTAAATGTTTTTTGACCGGATTCTTGGAATTCCCTTGGCTTTAGATTGTCCGGTTTTAGCTTCCTCCCTCCCCTCCTCCTTTCCTATCTCTCTCTCCTTGCCTCATTTGTCTTCCACGTTCCACTCAGAACTGGTGTTTCTTTCTCCCTGTATCAGCTTTGAATCTTGTGCCCCTATTTTCGGAAGGTCGAAGGCCAGTTTTTAGATTTTGGAAGAAAACAGAGGCCGGGGAAGCTGTAAATTTCTGTATCTTAATTTAGGGTCTAAGAAAGGAAGTATATCTAGAGCTCAGCAAGCAACTGTTTGGATTGGTGAATCTTCAGAGAAAGTGAGAGTTTCCATAATGTTAGGGTAAGCATGTTTAGTATACTGACCCATATCCAAAGAAGATAAAAAAGGGAGACGTTTTAGGTTAGAACTTAGGAAGGCTGGAAAACTTACTAGTAAAGTTCTGTAAGCCGTAGCCCTAGGTCAGGGCCAGCCTGAAATAATCTTAAGTCGGAGGCACATATCCCCTTCATATGCAGGACTTGTATCCTTATTCTGACTGGCTAATTCTGTTCTCTAACCCTATCCTGGGGTTTCCTAGAGTCTGACCTCTCTCTTCTCCTCCCACAGCAAGACCTGCAGGCGAAGCTGCAGCTGCGCTACCAGGAGATCGCCAAGCGGTGAGCAGGCCCTGCTTGCTGCCCTCATCCTGTCATTCTTCCACCTAACCCAGATTCAAGGCTGGTCATAGTGGTACAACCCTTAATCCCAGCACTCAGGAAACAGGCAGGCAGATTTCTGTGAGTTCAAGGCCTACTTGATCTACATGGTGAGTTCTAGGCAAGCCCCTGCCTGAAAAGCAAACATGAAAAAACAACCCTAAATTAGTTGTTCTCTTGAACTTTCCTTGGAGAATTGAGCAGAGAGCTTTCTTGTCAGGCTGTGAGAGCAGAAATCTACTTTTAACTTCATTGGGCTGTCTTGGAATAGTTAGGAGATAGATTGCATTATTTGTTGGTATCTTGGCTAGATTTGCAGTCTTCATTGTGACCACACACATGAAATGTTATGTTCTCAAGCTACTGACAGAGAAAATGAGGCCTGTATAGGCCAGGTCATTGCTTAAGATCATTTAGAGGCCATTTTTATTTTTGAACAAATTTATATGTTGTTGAATCTTTGCCACGCCCTTAGACTTTTGGATGTCAACAAACAAGAACGTTCTTGGTTTGTGGGGTTGGTGGCTTTAGCACTCAAGAGGCCCCAGCCCACTTTGCTGGGTTGAGAATGAGCCCCTATGTCAAAGCCCAGCATATGCCAAGGGGGAGCGTCTGAAACAGCACCCAATCTGGCCTCAGAACTGTTGTGTAGCTGGAGTATATGGCCTTACACTCGTGATCCTGCTTCTTTCAAGTGCTGGGATTCCAGGAGTATACCACTATAGTAGGTTTATTTGGTGCTGGGGACACCTTCATACATGCTCAACACTTTTATCAACTGAACTACATCCCCAGCCCTTGGCTTAAATTCTTATCCTCATTTTTTTTTCTTAAAACATTTTTAGATTTATTTATATTTATATATGTGTAAGTGTTTTGCCTGCATGACTTTATGTATATGTGCCTGATGCCTGTGAGTTCAGGAGACAACGTGAGATTCCCCTGGAACTAGAGTTATAGATAATTATGAGCCACTATGTAGGAATCAGATTTTGGTTCTTTGCAAGTGTAACAAGTGCTCTATCCAGTAAGGCATCTTAGCAGCCATAATTTTCCATAATTTTCTTTATTCCTTCCGTGGATGTTGTCAGGAAGGGATAAATACAGCCTGCATTTAAAAAAGTATTTATTTATTTATTTGAGGCAGGTCTTACTCTGATCTCCTGCCTTTCACATGCTGAATTGACTGGGCATGTGTTACTAAGCCTGTTCAGAGGCAGGATCTTACATTGTAGTCCTGATTGGCATGGAACTTACTAATATATATAGCCAGGTAGGCTTGAACTTCTGTAGGGAAAGGAGTTGCACTGATTTACTGGGAATACAGGCAGGAGCCAGCTTCTTCAGGATAAAGGCGCCCTCTAGTGGTTCATTTGGGTCTTGGCATTGGACATGTGTTTTTTTTTTTTTTTTTTTTAAAGATTTATTTATTTATATACATGAGTACACTGTAGCTGTCTTCAGACACACCAGAAGAGGGCATCAGATCCCATTACAGATGGTTGTGAGCCACCATGTGGTTGCTGGGAATTGAACTCAGGACCTCTGGAAGAGCAGTCAGTGCTCTTAACCTCTGAGCCATTTCTCCAGCCCATATGTTCTTTTTTTTTTACTTTGCTGTGAACAGATGAACATATGTGAACCTAGCATATATGTTCTTCAGGCAAATTCTAACTTTCACATATTGTTTGTCATTTTAGAACTTTATAACTCCTTTTTAATATTACTAGATTTATTGTTTATGCCTTGTGTGTGTTTATGTATAGGTCAGAGGAAAACTTGTTGTAATAGTTCTTTTGGGTCCTAGAGGTTGAATTTAGGTCATCAGGCTTGGTGGCGAGCACCTTTATCTGCTGAACCATCTGGCTGGCCATCACTTTTTTTTTAATTTTTATTTTGTTTTGTGTGGGGGTGTTTTATGTGCATATGTAGCTGTGCACTACTTGCATACAGTATCCTGGAGGCCAGAAGGTGTTGGATCCCCTGAAACTGGAGTTACGGATGGTTCTGAGCCTATGGGTGCTGGGAATTGAACTTGGGTGGGCCTTCTGCAAGAAGTGGTACCTATTATACCACCTCTCCAGTCTCCAATCTTTTCTTCAAAAGACAGGGTATCGTGGTGTAGCTCAGGTTGTCCTGAAACTCAGCTCTCCTGCTTCAGTCTTTTAATTTTAAGAGTTTTTTTTTTTTTTTTTTTTTTTTTCTTTTTAAGGACAGGGTTTCTCATGTAGCCCTTGGTATCCTGAAACTTGCTTACAAGGATAGTCTTGTACTCAGAGATCTGCCTTCTTCTGCTTTCTGAGTACTATGATTAAAAGGCATGTAATGTACTCCAGCTAATTTTAAGATCTTTTTTTCTTTTTTTTTAAGGTTTTGGAGACAGGGTCTTTTTATGTAGCCTTGGCTGCTGTGGAATTCAATTTGTAGACCAGGCTGGCCTAGAACTCAGATCCTCTTGTCCCTGCCTGTTCTCCCTTGAGTGCTGGGATTAAAGGCATGCTTTACCACTGCCTGGCAATCTTAGGACATTTTAAGCTAGGCATAGTACAGGCCTTTAACTCCTAGGACTGGGATACAGGGGCTAGTGAACTCTGAAATTGAGGCCAGCAACCTGTTCTATATAGAATTCTAGGACAGCCAGAGATCTAATCTCAGAACTAAGCAAAGCAAAGCAAAACAAAACAAACCCAAACACCTCCCCCAAATTATTAAATATATGTTATATAAATTATTTATTTATATATTATGTGTTTGAAGATGTCCTGTTTGCATACAGAAGCCAAGAGAAGGCATTGGATCCCATGGGACTGGAGTTACAGGCATTTGTGGGATGCTCTGCTTGTTATGTGAGCGCTGGGATCTTAACTCTGTTCCTTATGTTTGTATAGCAGTTAATCTTAATGGCTGAGCCACTCTCTAACCTTCTTGTTTTATTTTTGAGACAGTTTCATGTAGTTCATGCTGACTTGGAACTTGTGTTGCTGAGAATGACCTTAAACTGACTCTCTTGCCTCTACTTCATGTGTCTTGGTGTATGTCAGGGTGAGGGTATCAGATTCCCTAGAACTGGAGTGACAGTGGTGAGGTACCATGTGGGTGCTGGGAATAGAACCCCTGTCTTATGGAAGAGTAGCCAGTGTAAACTGCTAAGCCATTTCTCTAACCCTGCCATATTTCTTATTTAAAAAAATAAATGGCTTTTACATTTTTAAGGAGTACTTAAAATTGCCTGGTAAAAATGACTGGCCAAATTTGAAATGTGGCCAAATAAACAAATAAAAGCCAACTGTTTATGATCATCCACCTTTGTCCCTGGGAATTTTCCATTTTTGTTTGTAGCTCAGTGTTCACTTTTAAGGCTTTAGGTTTCTTGGTAAACTCAGGATTAACCCAAGGCCAGACTGGGCTTTGTTCCACATAACCCCTCCACTTCCTCTACTGGGAATTTTGGCAGTAGACCACACAGTGGCAGGAAGGGCAGAAACTTGGACAAGCTCCCAGGGCAAGGTGTTCTTTGAGTAGTAAGCCTTTATACCAGTAGGGTGGTTCAAAGGGTTCCTGAGATAACAGGGAACTCAAAAGTTCTATTACCTGCCTTTGGGGGTGGGGTTGGGGTGGGGAGAAAGGCACTTCAATTGGGGAATCTGGGGCTCTGCAGTTGTTGGATAAGGGGTGGTCACAGCTTGGCACTCTGACCTGATTTTCCTGAGCATATTTAGGTAGAAGGAAGGCTGTTGTTAAGCTTAGCTTTGTGTTGGGGGTAGGAGAATGTCTAGGTCTCTTCCTTATCTTGGGAACTTCAGTAAGGATCTCCATACCTAACTATATTTGAGACTTAAGAGGGACTGGGGTGGAGCATGTTTCTGCAACCTGGCTTGAAGAGTTTTTACATGTAGATTAGTGTCTGCTGCTTGGTTTCTGGTCCCAGATCCAGGTATATAATGTGATAATGTAGCAAGGCATGACTCTGGTTTGCAGCCTTCATTGTAGCTCCAGATCCTCAGTCTTATTTATAAATGAGTTGTGGCAGTGAGAGGGGCTGTCACTTTGTTTCAGTGCCAATATTTTTCACCCCCTTCAGGACCCAGCCACCTCCGAAGCTCCCTGTGGGCCCCAGTCACAAGCTGTCCAACAATTACTACTGTACTCGTGATGGCCGCCGGGAAGTTGTGCCTCCCTCAATCATCATGTCCTCACAAAAGGCCCTGGTGTCGGGCAAGACAGCTGAGAGGTAAGGGTCCTCAATGTTTCCTGCCCAGAACCCTGCAACAGTCGCTACTGCTACTGGCTTTTCTTCCCTAGCAAGCAGAAACATGCTTTCTGAATCCTGTTTTATTGGCTGGGCATAGTGGACAGGCTTGCGATCCCCTGGACTCAGGAGGCTGAGGCTGAGAACAATCAAGAGTTCAAGCCAGGGCTGAGAATAAAACTTACTTCATGAGCTACTTGTCTTGTAAGCATTGAGACCCAAGTTTATCCCCAGAGCCCACGTTAAAAAATGCCAGGGGCCTAGTAGTGTGTTTGTAATCCCAGTGTTGGGGAGGTGAGGACAGGCTGAGGTAAGAAGTTTGTAGGTTCTGGGTCAGCCTGTGTGATATAGTTAGGGGTAGTCTCAAAACAAGTTGGGGAAGGTAAGATGGCTTAGTGGGGCATGGCACTTGCTGCCAAACTAGATGACCTGAGATTAAGCTCATGGATCCATGTGGGGGGAAGCAGATATTCAGGGCCTGCAAGTTGATTTCTGATGTCATGGCATACCCTCAGGTCCAGTAAATTAATCCAAAAATGATGATCATGATAAAAGAATGCCAAAGAACTCAAGAGAAAACCTACTTGGTTCACAACCTACTTGGTTCACATTCTCAGGTGCCTTTTCTTAATTGGGGATAACAATAATATTCTGTGAGGTTCATAGGAGGCCATAGTCTGGAATAAGTTTCTTTACTAGATCCAGCAGATCAAGACAGAATAGGCATTTACATAGAAGTCTGAACCACCGAGTGAAGCTTAGTTGTATATCTAGCCTTTTAAGAAACCAGGTGAAAGATCACAGTCAGTTTCCTGGCAGACCAGTTTTTGACTGGCATGATAAAGAAGTTCCTTCTGGTTTAGCCTTTGTGAGCCACCATGTGATTGCTGGGAATTGAACTCAGGACCTCTGGAAGAGCAGTCAGCGCTCTTAATCACTGAGCCATCTCTCCAGCTCTGGTTTAGCCTTTGTAAGGAAGGTAACTATGAACTGACCAGTCTCTTCTTTCAGTCCTTTGCTATCTATAAGACCAACCTCCTCTGCTCTGATTTAACAGTGCTCTCATTATGGTTTATAGAATGAGGTTCAAGGGCTGGCAGTATGTAGCATTTAAGAGCACTTGTTGATCTTGCAGAGGACATGGTAGGGTTCCCAGCACCTATGTGGCGGTTCATAACTTTCCTTAACTCCAGTTCCAGAGGATCTGATGCTCTGTTCTGGCTGTATAGGTACCAAACATGCAAACGGTACCGGTTTACATATACCTCACATAGACATACACAGAGACTTACCATACATTTAGAAAAAAAGAAAAAGAATGAGGTCCCAGCACAAGGAATGGCCACAAAGTTAGAGGCCAGCCTGGTTTACATACTGAGGTCCAGACCTACTGGGGCTACATAGTAACACCCTGTTTCAAAACACCCCCCACCCCACAGAGACAGACAGACAGACAGGCACCAAGACCCTGTCTCAAACAAATGAGCTGGTGAGATGGCCTAGTGATTAAGATTGTTTAATGCTCTTGGAGAGGAACAGAGTTCTGTTCCCAGCACCTATGTAGATTGGCTTACCATCTGTAACTCCAGCTTCCAGGGGTCCTGTGCCCTCTTTCCTCAAGTATGTGTATGCACGCACGCGCGCACCCAACCATCCATGCACCTACCCATCCACGCACCCACCCATCCATGCACCCACCCATCCACGCACCCACCCATCCACGCACCCATGCACGCACGCACGCACCCACCCATCCACGCACCCACCCATCCACGCACCCACCCACGCACGCACCCACCCACGCACGCACCCACCCATCCACGCACCCACCCACCCATCTTCCCACCTCTTATTACTCTTCATTCATTCATTTATTCATGAATGACAGGATTTCTCTGTATAACAGCTTTGGTTTCTGTAGACTGTGTGCTCACACACACACAGGGGATCTCTCCACCTTCTTGACACTTCTGTTTAAAACAGGATTTCTCTGTGTAATAGTCTGTTAATTCTGGAACTCACTCTGTATATCAGGCTGGCATCAAAACTCACAGAGATCTACCCGCTCCTGCTTTTTGAGTGCTGGGAAAAAGGCATGCACCACCACATGAGGCTTATGTTATTATTATTATTTTTTTAAAGATGCTGAGTGGGACTAGAGTGATGGCTCAGTGGTTAAGAGCACTTACTTCTCCTCTAGGGTCCTGAGTTCAATTCCTAGCAACGTGGTGGCTCACAACCATCTATAATGGGATCCGATGCCCTATTTGGTGTGTCTAAAGACAGTGAGTGTGTACTCACATACATAAAATAAATAAATCTTTAAAAAAAAAGATGCTGAGGTAATTGCTCAGTTGGTGAGTTCTTGGCTTACAATTCGTAACTCCAGCTTAGCCTGCTAGTACACACTTGTCTCAGCATTGTGGTGGCAGGGTTAGGCAGATTCTTGGACCTGATAGCCATCCAACCTAGGAGAATTCCAGACCTAACAAAGACTCTGCAAGTATGCACATTCACGTGCACACACACACACCTGTACACAGAAACATGTACACAGAATGAGATACTGACCAATTCTGGAGTCACAAAGAAAAGCCAAGTAAAGTTAGAGTAAGTGCATTGTGCTTTTGTCTCTTGATCATAGCTCTCTCTTAATGAGCTGATGAATACAGTATGTGTTGTACTTGATTCCTGATAATTCTTGCAAAATTGATGCCCAGAGAGGCTAACATAGGACATACAACTAATTTACCTGGAGGTTTTGGGGTACTCCTCAGCCTTGTCATTCAAGTTTTTTTTTTTTTTTTTTTTTTTTTTTTTCTGGTTGTGGTGGCACAGTTCTTTAATCCCAATGCTTGGAAGGCAGGGGCAGGCAGGCCTACATAGAAAAACCTTATCTAGAAGAACAAACAAAAGCATTTACTTTTATTTTACGTATATGGATGTTTTGCCTGCAAGTCTATCTTTGTACCACAGGCATGCCTGGCATTTGCAAAGGCCAAAAGAGGTCTTCTGGTCCTCTGAAACTACAGTGAAATAACATAGTTGTGTGGGCTGCCATGTGAGTGCTGAAAATATAACTTGGGTCTTCTGAAGAGCAGCCCATGCTGAGCCATTTCCCCAGTCCCAAAACTTACTTTTATTATTTTTAATTACACGTTTGTAGGTCTGTGCATGCGAATGCATGTGCCCTTGGAGGCTAGAGGCCTTAGATCCCCCTGGAGTTATAGACTCTTGAGAGCCCTGATGTGTATGTTGGGACCTGAAGTTAGGTCTTTTAAGGGTAGTAAGCTTGCTTATTGCCCAGCCATTTCTCTAGCCCTCAGCCTTTTGTATATATAAAGAGGTTTGTGTGCGGAGTGTGCATGTGTATGAGGAGGGAGGAGGAGAGAAGAGACCGTGACTGGGATAGAAAGAGAATGGGTGCGGCTGTTACAGCACATGTGGAGGTCAGAGGAAGTTTTTGGGCGTTGGTTTTCTCCTTGTTTAGGCAGGTTTTGTTCGTTTCTCCTCTTGTGCTGTGTACTAAAAGTGGTTGGCCCATGAGCTGTCTCTTTGCCTCTCAACTGCTTGTGGGATTACAAATGTGCACTACCATGTGCAGCTTTTTATTTGGGTTCTAGGGCTCAAATTTAGTTTGTCAGGCTGGCACAGTAAGTATTTTTACCTACTAAACTATCTCCTAGCCATCAGCCTATTTATTTTATTTTTGGGGGGCAGCATTGCATGTAGCCCAGGTTGGCTTCCTATTTACTATGTAGCTGAGAACTAGAACACGTAATCCCCCTGCCTCCAACTCCCGAATATTGACAGGGATGTACTTATACTCTTGGTTTATGTGATGCTGGAGGTTGAACCTAGGGTTTTTGGCACATTACCGAGTTATATTTCTAGTTTTACCTTTTCTTTTTTTTTTTTTAAAGTAGCCCAGGTTGGCCTTGAACTTCTAGTTCTCATGCCTTTACTTTGCACTCAAGTAGTAGGATTACATGTGTATGCCAGTGCCACAGCTTCTTTTTTGGCTTTTTTGGCTTTCTCACTATCTGGTTGATAATGTAGACCATACTGGCCTTGAACTCCCAGAGACCCATTTGCCTCTTTGGAGTACTAGGATTAAAGGGGTGTTGCCATAGTGCCTGGCTGTTCCAGTTTCTTTGGCCTTTTTAAGCCTCAGTTTCTTTTATCTGTAAAACAGTGACATTAGACTTGTATTGTGGCACCTGTGAGGTGATGAGGCCAGGACCCATTAGACAATAAGGTAGAACATGCTGATTGTCCCTTTCACCTTTTGCTTTTCTGGAATCCAGCACCAGAGTGTGCACAGCTTGTCAAGCTACCTCACTCTTTCAAGTTCTACACTGTGGTCCTGAGGATGTTTTCACTTTCTAGGGAGGCAGCTTTTTGTTTTTTAGGGGATGGTGGGAGCTCTGGCTCTCCCCTCCCCTGGGGACTCTTCCACAGTGACATGTTCTTACCTTCTTTCCACTCGGACTTACTGTGCTTCTAAACCTCTGTAGTTCTCTCTTTCTCTGCAGCCATGACAGTTTGGGAATCAGATGGTGCTTGTTTGAACTTGCTGATTGAATTGTTTTTTTTTTTTTTTAATTTTGAGGACCCCCCCCCCTTTTTTTGTTTCTAGCAAGTCTCCTATGTGGCTACATATGGCTTTTGCTGGCTTAGAACTTACTAAGTAGATGAAGCTGACCTTCTAATTTACAGATTAGCAGAAGATTCTCTTCTGCCAGGATTAAAGGCATGTACATTAATTAGGTTTTCTACAGGAACAGAATTATAGAATTAATTTCTCTATGTATAGAAAGGGGATTGTAATAAATTACAATGGCTTGCAGGCTGTGGTCCAGCTAATCCACCAGTGGCTACCTATGAATGGAGGTCTAAGAATCCAGTAGTAATCAGTTCATGGGGCTGGATGTCTTCCACATAGCATCTTGAAGAGATCTAATGCCAGTATAGGAATGGACTTTGAAATGAGAGCACAAGCAGGCAGAGATAACTTCCTTCCATGTCTTTTATATAGGCTGCCAGCAGAGGTGTGGTTCAAATTCGTACCTTAAAATATCTGTATTAAAGGTTTATCTTCCCAACTCAAAGATTCAGATTAGAAGTAGACCTTCCTACTTCAAATGATTTAATTAAGAAAAATCCCTCACAGGTGTGCCCAGCCATTATGGTTTTTGTTAATTCCAGATGTCAAGTTGACAACCAAGAATAGCCACGACATAGTGATGATTAGTGATGATACCCATTACTATTTTGTCTTGGCTGTCCTGAAACACTTGAACTCAGGTAATGTAGTTGTTTGCTTTAGGCTGTTTTAAGTAGTTGGGATTATAGGTACATGCACTTAAGTATACACACCCTACTTCCTCTGCCCTCAACCCCATCCCCCAGCCCCTAGTATTTTTAGATAAAGTTTCTCTATGTAGCTCAGTCTGGCCATAAACTCAGAATTCTGCATTAACCTTCCAAATGCTGGGATTGCCTGTTTACATTCCATACTCTGCTTCAGCACAATGGCTAGCTTGTGTCACCAGTCCTGTACCTCTGTGCACCAGCCATGCAGTGTTTGTGTGGCACCCAACTACCTGAGGAAGAACAGTGGATACCCATTAACCAGTAAATGAACATGAGATCCTAGGTATGCTCCTAGGTATGGTTAAGGAGAAGGTCTTTATTGTAGATTTGGGGGAGAATTTAGCCAGAGGCATCTGGACAGGTCCAGACAGGAAGAATAAATGGCCATGAGAGGAAATGGGGGGAGAGTGAGAGAGAAAGAGAAAAGAGAGGGACAAGAGTGGGGAGCAGGAGAGAACCTAGAACATGGAGCTAAAAGAATGTGTGGCTGAAATGGCTGGGTTATATAGGAAAGAGAAGCTAGGAGAAGGGAAGTGAAGCTTCAGGGGCTGGAGAGGTTTAGGTTAGGGGTTGATGAGAAGTTCTGAGAGGAGCCAGGACTCTTGGAGTTAAGGGAGCTTGGCAGCATCATTGGCTCTGATATGGTAATAAGTATTTCAGTTAGCTATTTGCCCCAGGTTTCTTTGGGATCTAACACCCAGCACTGTGCTCAGGAGACTATCCACATTGGGTACAAGTAGGAAGGGAGAATTCCAGGTATTCAAGGCTGGGTTCTGCACCTGGGAACCAGGGTAGGATGACTGAGGCTTTTCCTGAGCTCTGCCAGCTCTCAGTAGGCACCATATAACCCTCTGAGGGACTTCATTGGGGAGGCTTTGGGCATTCTGAGATAACTGCCTTCTGCCCTCCATATCCAGAAAGGTTGGCATTTGATCTAGGGTGGGCACAGCTACTTTTACAAACTAGGGAAATTTGGATTAGAAAGGTCAAATTACTACAGCAATTAAGGTCCTGCCCTACTGCTAATACAGAGAACCACAGAAACTTTAATACTGAGTACAGAGAGTGAGAGACCTTGGAATGGTCAGTCCTATATGGGATGTTTTCATCCAACTTCTTCTCTCAGGGTTCAGGGAATTTTGCAGAATAGGCTGAAAGATTTGAGAGAGCCAGTGGGCACAGAGCAGGACTGATATATGACCTCACAGAGACTGTGGAAGAACATGCATAGGGTGTGCACATGCTCAAGCCAGTGGGACATGAACCCCTATTCTTTTCGTTCGCCTTTTTTTACAGCTCCATATGGGAGAGGTTTATTGTGGGGGAAGGGAACAAAAGGGGCCACAGAGACAAAGGGGGAAAGAGAAGGAGAAGAGATGAAGGTCAGGAAGGGTCTGCTTTTATTTAGACTGTGACATAAATGGCTCGCAGGTAAAGGTGGGAAATAAACCAAATGGACACTGGGAATGTATGGCCGTTGTCATGGCAACAGATACACAGGGTGAGCCCCTGTTCTTAACCTAGAACTTGACAACTGCTTGCAAAGGAAAAGTCAGTTTTCTCCAGTGGAGTCTCATTGGGCATACAAACTACACTTAAGGACCGTCTCCATGTAGATGGCCAACACAAAACAAACAGTATTTTTGGAGGTGTTTGTCTCAAATGCTTTATTTGGCATTTTTTATTTATAGGTCTTTTGCTTATATATTATAGTTTCTGCCTTTTTACTTTTATGGGTTTTGTGTATGCTTGTGTGTATGTGTACAGATTTTTCTTTATATTTTGATTTTTGTTCTTTTTTTTTTTAATTTGCCAGGAAATTTTTTTTTTTACATAGAGAAAGAAGGCATGGAGTTTGGAGTTGGGAAGTAGGGAGGATCTGGAAGGAAATGAGAGAGGAAACTCATCAAAGAATATATTGTATGAAAAATTTATTTTCAATAAAAATTAAAAACAAACGCAACAAATAAACCCAAAGATCCTTCCCCACTGTTCTTCGGAGGCCTGGCTCTAACTGGAGTTTGTCTTTTTTCTTGTAGTTCTGCTGTGGCAGCCACTAAGAGGGCAGTGACACCTGCTCCTCCCATGAAGAGGTGGGAGCTGTCAAGGGACCAGCCGTACCTGTGACCCTGAGTTGGCTACCTTGCTATGTTTCCAGGGCCACATGACTGCTTTTCCTCCTTGGATTCCTTCTGGGGAGAGTGTGACCTAATTTATAACAAATACATTAAGTACCACATTATTTCCAATCTGTCTTTTCTTGGTATTTATTGATTGGATTTGATCTGTTATTACTGTATGTGTTGGGGGTGTGAGTACATGCTACAGCATGTGTGGATGTGAGAAGATAACTTTGGGAATTGGTTTTCCCCTTCCACTTGTTGAGGCAGGGTCTTTTGTTTTTGGTATCCTGTGTACTCCAGGTTAGTTGGCCCAAGAATGTCTACATGAGGCTGCTGTCTTTGCCTCCCAGCCTGCTGTAGGATTAGATTTGAGCCACTGTGTGTCATTTTGGGCTCTGAGGATGGAATTTAGGTCTCAGCCTTTTGAGGCTAGCACTTTTACATGTGAGCCATCTTGTCAACCCACTTTTTTTTTTTTTTTTTAAATGGGGTTTTGGTGGGTATTGTTGGTATATGCCTATAATCTCTGTATTAATAAGTTAGTAGGTGAATATCATTTTTGTCCTGTGGAATGACTCTGTAGCCCTTAAGTAGGTCATTGTATTCTGAAGGTAGAACTGTGGAAAACAAATAAAACACTAAATTGAGTGTGGTGGTACATGACTAACCCCAGAATTTAGGAGGTTGAGGCACGAGGATTGCCAGTTTGAGGCCAGATTTTAGGTTTCAGATTGAGAACCTATCTCACTAACAAACAGAACACTGGCATCAAAAGAAAGGTGGAGATAAGAGTGGAGCTGGTGGGCAGCTGAGAGCAAGGGCAGAAAGGTCACAGCCCTGACTGGAAGGTGTCCGTGTCTCAGAGTTGCTACAGCTGCAGGATTTACTAAGGCGGTTGGATTCTGGCTGGGGAAAAGGACAAGCTAGATTGAGAAAGTCAAAAGGGAGAGGAATAGTGGTCATTGTGTGCAGAGGCTGTTGCCAGAGGATTCCTAGAGGCCTCAGGCAATATGTGGGATTGAAAATTGTGTAGTTTTATTGCTGAGGAAACTGCACGAGTGGTGTGGGAAAGGGGTTCCTCCCTCCCTCCCTCCCTCCCTCCCTCCCTCCCTCCCTCCCTCCCTCCCTCTCCCTCTGTCCCTCTGTCCCTCCCTCCCTTTGCTTTTTTGAGACAGTGTTTCTCTGTCTAGCCCTGGCTGTCCTGGAACTTACGTAGACAATTAGCTCCCAATTCAGAGATACTTCTGCCTCTGCTTGCTGGGATTAAAGGTGTGTGCCACCAAGCCTGGCTGGTTTTTCTTTTCTTCTTTTCTCTTTTCTTGTTTTTTATTTGAGACAGGGTCTCATGTAGCCCAAGCTGGCCTCAAGTTCTTTGTGTATTTGAGGGTGACCTTGGAACTTAATATCCTCTTGCCTCTGCTCCCATAATACCAGGATTACTAGTGTGTGCCCCCAGCCCTTGTTTATAGGATGCTGGGAATTGAACACAGGGCTTGGTGCATGCTAGGCAAGCAAGCACTCTATCAACTGAGCTCCATCTCCAGTCCTTTTGTTTTCTGAGGCAGGTCCTTACTCTAGCTTAGGCTAATTTGGAATTAAATAACCCAGGCTGACCTTGAGGTTAACGAAGTCCTTCAGCCTCAGCCTTTCAAGTTATGAGATTATAGAAGTTAGCTTCCATGTTTGGGCTCACCTCTTTATCTATTTTGGCTGTTCCTTGAGCAATTCTGGGAGGTCATCTTGGACAGATAATGCACTCTCTTAGGCTCATTGAGAACTGGTGAATTCTAGGCAGTTGGGAAGTTGCTGTCTATAAATCCATGGTATGCCCACTGCTCTGGATAAGGACCAGCCTCACCTTGGAGAGGGGCTCTGAGAGAAGGGGTGTCTGGGAGGTGAGAACCAATCGTGGGTCTAAGCTGACAACCTATGTTCTGCTCAAGGCAGCTTTCTAGAGAGTTCTGCAATCTGGAGGTCTCTAGACAGCTCTCGAGTTCTCTCTCTCTCTCTCTCTCTCTGTCTCTCTCTCTCTGTCTCTCTCTCTCTCTCTCTCTCTCTCTCTCTGTCTCTCTCTGTCTCTCTCTCTGTTCTGCTTATGCCAGTTCTCCAAACAGTTCTCTTTTGCTATTCTAAAAAATTCTGAGTAGCTCATGCAGATCATAGACCCAGTCTTTTATTTTACATATCAATCCAGTCATTCCAGGTTCCCTTTTGATTTTCCTAAGAATCAGCATCCTTGACCCCAGCCCCTTAATTAGGAGACAGCAAGCACACTTTTTTTTTTTTTTCCTTTTTTCTTTTTTTTTTTTTTAAATAACACTGCAAAAGAATTCAGAGATCTGCCTGCCTGTTAAGCATAGGCCATAAGCTAGGGATTTCTACCACACCTGGGCCTAACCTTACTCTGTCCCAGGCCAACACTGAACTCAGGGATATGTCTGCTTTTGTAAGTATTAAAAACAAAAACAAATTTAGCTGGGTGGGATCTCTTTCTATCACCACTCTCTAAATCTCTATCTTCTTAGTATCTTTCTGATGAGTTAGCTCACAGCACAACTGTTTGTGTTTCTTTAGATTAGTAAAGCACCTCAAATAGTTCATATTGTATTCTTATTTTTTTTTTGAGAGATTATATATTTTTAAACCCATGTTTTTTAGAATTCTTTCCCATAGGCTTAAGGGCTGTTCCCAAGAAACTAGTGATTACCATTTTGTTGAGACAGCCACACCTTTGCCTCCTGGACTTAATTCTTGCTGTGTCTGATTATCATGGAGTCATTAACTTTAACATGGAGGACATTCCTTGAAGGAGGAATGTAAAAATATGCACATTATTATACAAGCAAGCCCTAAGCTCTACACTGGTGGAGGTCCATGCCTGCTGGCCTTGTCCCTACTAAGGCCATGCTTGACATGGGACCCTACCAAGATTCTGATCCTCAAAAGTAGGATGTTCCCCACCCTTCCCTGGACAATCCTATTTACTTCTGTTTGCATCCCTCTCTGTTCCTGAGTATCATTGCTTTCTCCAGAAATTGGTGAGACTTACACAGTATAGTCCAAAACCTCTAGTTATAACCTCTAACATTTTACAGTGGTAGACAGGCCATCCATCTACAAGCAGCACCCTTTGTGTGAAAGCCTGGACTTCAGTGTAATCTTTTGGTCTACATTCTGGGAAACGACCATTTGAAGGTTAGTGACTTGTCTCTAGTCTGGTTGGGAGGTAGTGTCGCAGACTCTTAAGGTAGAACTATGGAAAACTTAATGTGAAGATTAGAGCACTAAGCTGGTACATGACTATATCCCCAGTACTTAGGAGGCCAAAGCAAGAGGATCCCCAGCTCCAGGCCACTTCCGGTTACCTCAGATTAGCAGAACACTACCACCACAAAATCACTAGCCACATTGAAGCAGACTTAATGCACTCAGCTGTACAAGTGGGATGAGAAAACCTAAGGCTGCAATCCTGTGTCAATCTACTAGCCCCATGTTAGAATAAATGTCTCTCAAGTCTGAGAACTAGAAGTTAATGAGGTTGGGATAGAATCTAAGAGGATGGTCAGTCCAGGTTAGAAGCCAGTACTGTTCCCTCATTGGTTCGTTCCATCATTCCCTCACTGCATGCACCATTCATCAAAGGGCAGAGCAGTCAGCAAATCAACATCCTGGCTCGCCTGCGCTGGTATTCTAGGGGGCAATCAAGACAATAAAGCTAAAGTAAGTAAATTATAAAATCCTTTGGTGGCACCAGAGGAGGGACCTGCTAGGGAGTGTCCATGGGGTGTGGCTGCCATATTCATTAGGGCCATTGGGCAGCGATACTTGCAGTAGGCTGCATATGAAGTTTAGGTCAAAATTGCTCAGTTCATTTATAGCCCTGGAAGTTTATTATTTCAAGTTGATGTGGTTATTATTTTCATGGTACTGGGGAGTAAACCTAGGGCCTCCTGATTACTAGGCAAGTGCTCTACTAAACTGTTCCACGAATTCCTGACCTGTTTTGGTGATTTTTATTCTGATGTAGGGTCTCCTTAATAGTCTAGGTTGGGTTTGTTCTTGTTATCCTAGTCCTCAGCTTGTAGAATATCTGGGAGTTACAGGCCTAGGTCACCAAACCCATTAGATTTTGCTGCTAGGAAAAAAAAGCCAGGAGGAGCCCTAAATTCTGAGTGCCCTTGTATTCTGGTACTTACGGTCCCAGGCTTGCTTGCGCCACTCCCCCTGCCTTTGTGTGCGCGTGCGCGAGAATCAGCGCACCTCTGTGCAGTCGCGGCTGGAGCGGAGCCGAGCGGTTCAGCCAGCGGTTGGATGGCGCGGTGCGGAGCTGGGCGGGCAGCCGCCCTGGGCCTGGTGCTGCGGCTGCTCTTGGGTCTTAGAACAGGTCCCGAGGCCGCTCCGGCTCCAACCTCGGCTCCGGCCCATACCCTAGTCCAAGTCTCGGGTGAGTGAACCCCCGTTCCTACACCGCTTTTGTCCCACCCTCATGCGCTGACATCGTCTCACTATTGGCTGTGCCTCCCGTCTGTCGTTGACACTCCCCCAGCACGCGCTTTTGGATTTAGCGTGGGGAGGGAGAGTGGAGGGAATTTACTCCTCTGTTCTTGTTGGGGGACCGCTACGTGGTTGCTTTCTCCTATGTTCTGCCTAGCTTCCTCCCTTATTCCTGCGCTGTCCCTAAGTCACCTCCAAACTGTCCTTCAGCCCAACGTGGGCTGGAAGGCTTATGTTTCAGATTTCGTTTGACCTCTCACCTGGCACCTTCTTGCAGCAGGTATGCCTTCTGGAAACCCTCAGCCCTGAGCCTGAAGTTCTGTGGCTGTTCTTTCAGCACCCAGAGCTTCTGTTTCTTCTTGGATTCCTGCCTCAGAGAATGGAAGGAAGAGCCCTGGAGTGTATTTCCCTTGTGAACCCCAAACTTGGTCAGGCACCTGTCCTTGTCAGGAATAGGAGGTCCCGATCGTGACCACTGGCCACCAGTGACCATCCACTCTATAAGAGAATAGGTCTTAACTGTTTCAAGGTTTTGGTTTTTTTTTTAATGTTATGAATTTTTTGAGACAGAGTCTCATTTTGTATCTCTGGCTGGCCAGCAACTTGCCATGTAGACCAGGCTGGGCTTGAACTCCCAGAGATCCACCTGGATCTGCCTCCCAAATACTGGGATTAAAGGCAGGCACTGGTTCCCATTTTTTTGAGACAGGGACTCACTGTGTAACACAGGCTGGATGGGAGTTTTCAACTTCTGCCTTAGGCTCCCCAGCACAGGGTTTACAGTCATGGACCACTCTATTTGGCTGTTTTATGGATCTGTAGAGTACTGCCCCTCCTCCCACTTTTGGCTGCTCTGTAGCTCCAATCAGTCCAGTCCTCTTTTCCCAGCTTTCCAGGAGCTGGGGTTACAATTGAGCAACATTATGTTTGGCTTTAGTATTCCTCTTTTACAGATGAGGAAATAGATTGGGAGGAGAAATAATGGTCATCCTGACTTCTGTCAGATTAATTGTCCCCACGAGGTAGAGTCTGCTCTGCTCTGGACACATTCCAAGAAAATCCAGAGAGTCTGGGAGAGGAGGTTAGGCCTGGAGGCAGGGATGGTAGCCAGGGCTTGTTCTCTCAGTTCCTCAGCTCCCCCGAGCTCCTGGCCTGTGTGGTATGCAAGTATAATTGCATTTGACTAAAGGAAAGGGAGGGAGGGGTCTTGGAGGTTCTGGCTCTGTGTGCGTGGTGGGAAGCTCTAAAGGCTCCTTCCTGACTTTGTTCCTTCCTTCCTGCTGGTTCAAGTACAAGGTATTTTCAATGCCTGCCCCTCTTGATCAGCACACAGTCCTAGCTTCCCTGTTCAGAGTCCAGGAAAGGCTTATTTTTTATCTGGGCTCAATGTGGAGTCCCACATGACTTCTTGTCCACACACGTCAGGCACTGGACAGGGTCATGAGGCCATGTACCTGACCTTCACTGAGGGTGTTCAGTCAATAGATGGATGTTAATAGTTAGGGACTGTGGGAGAGAGAGATTCCTGGGGTACATGAGACACTGCCCAAGATATAAACTGAAATCTGAAAGTTATAGAAGAATTACAGCTGCAGAGTGGAAGGACAAGGTGGGCTGGGGCTAGGGTATATAGCTCAGTGGTAGAATGTTTGCCTGATGTGCAAAAGGGTCTGATTCCTCCTTCCTATGAATATAGGGGAGTACTTTGGGTTGTGGAAGGCACATGGAAAGGCCCTGTGGTGAAAGTGAGTCAAGTCTCTTAGATAAACTACCAGGAGGAGGCTAGGATAGAGGGGGTTTGATGGAGAAGGGAGGGATTTAGATTTGGATGTGAGAGGACCTGGGATCAGAGTGAGTAAGTTGAGAGGACTGTGATATTCTGTCCTGGTGGTGATTAGGTGCTAGGGGTCTAGTTGGTGACATGTTTAGTCATGCAGAGTGCTTTTTTATTTTTTTTATTGGATATTTTATGTATTTACATTTCACATGTTATCTCTTTCCCCCAATACCCTCTCCCCACTCCCTCTGCTTCTATGAGGATGTGCCCATCCCCACCCACCCCTCCCACCTCAATGCCCTGGCATTCCGCTACACTGGGGAAACGAGCCTTCACAGGACCAAGGGCTTTTCCCTCTATTGATGCTGGACAATGCCATCCTCATGCAGAGGGTTTTAACCTGGGAAGAACTCAGGAGATGAGGCAATTGGTCTTGTTGACTATGTGTGGTCACCATGCTTTAAATTAGGGCCTTCCTATGTAGCCCTACCTGGCCTGCAACTCAGGGTCCTTCTGCCTCCGACCTCCTGCATACATACACTACCATGCCTGACTTTGGAGCTGATTGACTGCCCAGGCTCTTCAGTTTCCCCTTCTAAGCAGGTGGGTTAGAGTAGATCTCACTGACCTTGATCACCAACCTTTTGCAGAGCATGTTGGGGAACGATTCCTCTCCCAGCCTGTTTAAACCATGGAGCTTGGTGGTCTTCAATGTAGACTTTCTGGCCATTTGGAGCCTTATAGTCTCAAGGGTCAGTGAGACCTGGCTTTTTTTTTTTTCTTTTTTTTTTTTTTTTTTTCCAGAGCTGGGGACCGAACCCAGGGCCTTGCGCTTGCTAGGCAAGGGCTCTACCACTGAGCTAAATCCCCAACCCCTGAGACCTGGCTTTTGAGTCCCGATTCTGGTCACCAAATCTGTGTGGTCATAGTGTTTCAGGAGACTGGAGACTAGCCCTGTCTACTAGCGGCATTCATGAACTTCAGGGCCCCAAACACAGGGCTCTGCAGAGGGTGGCTACCAGTATAGTTTCTGCACCCTGGAACATGGCTTCATTCTAGCTGATTGCAGCTCATAACTATCCTCCTAGAAGGTATCCTAGGTTTGGACCCCCCACCCACCCAAGGCCTCATTTATGTTCATTTCTCAGGCCCTAGAGCTGGCTCCTGCCCAACAGACACCTTCAAGTGTCTTACCAGTGGCTACTGTGTGCCCCTCTCCTGGCGCTGCGATGGGGACCGGGATTGCTCTGATGGCAGTGACGAGGAAGAGTGTAGTAAGTGGCCATTCCTGGAGAGGGGACTGAGATTGGACGTTTTCACGGGTGCCAGTTACGGAGATTAGGGCATTAGGAAAAGGCTGTGGTTATAGGGCTGGGTGAGTAGGGCTGGGTAAGTAGGGCAAGGTGGAGTCTATGGGTCTAGACTCTTCAGATTGCTTTAATCCCAGCACTCTAGAGACATAGGCAGGTAAATATGAGGCTAGCAGTTGTATATAGTGAGTTCCAGGCCAACCAGAGCTACATAGTGAGACTTTGTCTCAAATGGAAAATAAAAAGAGCTGGGGGTCTAAGGCAGACTTGTAAGGGGGTTGAGCAGGTAAAGGAAGAACCTGATGGGAAGACTAGGTATTGGAAGGTGGAATTGTCAGGAATAGCAGGTTGAGACTTTACATAGGGCAAGCCTTTACACACACAGTTATTTTATTTAGTGTGTGTCTGGGTACAAGTGTGTGCAGGAGTGTTGTCAATGTGTGTGTGTGCGCGCGCGCGCGCACGTTTGTAGGTCAGAGCTTGACACTGGTGTTATCCTCTGTGGCTCTCTTCCTTACCTTTTTGAGACCATGTTCACTAAAATTGGAGTGTCCAATTTCAGCTAGACTGGCTGACCCAGGAGCCCCCAGGGGCCACCCATCTGTACTCGTAGCCTTGTAGTTAGGGATGTGCCCTGATGCACCTGGTGTTTACTGGGTACTGAGGATCAAACTCAGTCCACATGCTTGTACAACAAGCACTTTACCCACTGAGTTATCTCCTCAGCCCTGAGGAGGCTTTTTTAAAAAATTTTATCATATATGTCTCTGGATGGCCTAAAACTCTCTATGTAGATCAGACTGACTTCAAACTCACAAGAGATCTACCTGTCTCTGCCTCCTGAGTGCTAGGGTTAATGTAGCTAAGGTAATGAGACACCATTTTCAGTTTTGTTAGCAGCTTGTAGAGGTTAGGATTTAGAGGGGATTGGGCAATAAGAGCACTGGGCTTTCCTCCTTTAGTTTTTGTTTTTGGTGACAGGGTTTCTTCACATACTGATAGCTGCCTTAGAACTCACTATGTAGACTAGGCTGGCCTCAAACTCAGAGATTTGCTTTTCTCTGTCTCCTAAGTGCTGGGATTAAAGGTGTGCACCACCATGCCTGGTATACTGCGTTTTCTTGCATGGCTGTTTAGAACCTGATTGACTCTGTGTTTCAGGAATTGAGCCATGTGCTCAGAATAGGCAGTGCCAGCCACAGCCTGCCCTTCCTTGCTCCTGTGACAACATCAGTGGTTGCTCCGCTGGCTCAGACAAGAACCTCAACTGTAGCCGCTCACCCTGTCAGGAGGGCGAGCTGCGTTGCATACTGGATGATGTCTGTATCCCACACACGTGGCGCTGTGATGGCCACCCAGACTGTCCTGACTCCAGTGATGAGCTCAGCTGTGGTTTGTGCCCTGGCATCTTGGTATACCTGTGTGGGTGGGGAGGGCTGGCAGTTACTTAAGGACATTTGTTATCTTCCCATGGGTGACTAGTTTGAGGATGTGAACACATGCGTCTTCTCAGGCCTTCGTCCCTGTGGTGGTAAATAAGACATCATCAAGATTAGTGATTTCCCACCAACTCTACTCTGTTTTAGATCAGGATGAATTCTAAGAGTTGGGCACTGGAAACCTTGTGTACTGTACTGCTAAGCCTTGAGCGCCCCTCAACTACTCATGCCTGGGCTTATTGCAGACACCGACACAGAAACTGACAAGATATTCCAGGAGGAGAATGCCACAACCTCAATGTCTTCTATGATTGTGGAGAAAGAGACCTCTTTCAGAAATGTCACAGTTGCTTCTGCTGGGCACCCATCCCGAAACCCAAATGCCTATGGGGTTATCGCAGCTGCTGGTAAGATAGGCTTTCCCATGTGAGGAGCTTGGGGTTATTGGAGGGAGTACTCAATAGACTCTCCACTTACTAGTCTGTGATAGATTTTACTCTCCTTGTCCCACTCCTGACCCATCTGTCTGTCCCCTACAGGGGTGTTGAGTGCCATCCTGGTTTCAGCTACCATTCTCATATTGCTACGACTCAGAGGTCAGGGTTATCTACCCCCAACAGGGCTGTTGGTGGCTGTGAAGGAGTCGCTGCTGCTGTCAGAAAGGAAAACCTCTTTGATCTGAGGACATGGTTCCCACCTGGCCCTGAGTACAGTCAGACTGGAACAAAGCTGCAGTGGAACATGCAGGTAGCAACTGGCTTCTCAGCTCCGAGACCTGGGCTCTTTTGGCCACAGAGAACTTTGATTTTTAAACTTCTTCAGATGTGGTCCTGGAGACTGGAGGTCGTCAGACACTCCCTTTGTATGTGGTGAGCTTTGCTGGAAAATCGCCATAGCCAGGACTGAGGGGCCAGTCCCAGGATGCTCCCAAGAAATGGGGCCACCCTGATCTAAACACTCCTTCTGCTCACATTGATGGGCAGCTATTAAAGTTTCTTCACCCCCTCTGTCTGCCTCTAGCCTCTGTTTCACTTGGCCTGGGCAGTCTACGGTCTCTTCTGGATCATTTTCTACCTTTTAAAAGGGAGCATCCCTTTTAAAAGCTGAGAGAATATGAGTCTGTGTCCTGGACATTTCCCTGTACACTGCTTCCCTTATAAAGTGAGGCTGGGTGTTAAGTCCACGCTCAACATTAACACTGGGTTTTAATAGGAGAAGAGGAGACCTGAGGTAGTGTTTCCTTATTGGGCATTCCTTTGCATGGCTTCTTCTGTGACATGGGAACTAGGCAATCCTGATTTGAACTTGACTATCCTCTTGTTTTTGCAGGGCTATAATCCCAGCACTTGGGAAGGGGAGGTAGAAGAATTAGAAGTAATAGGCTAGCATACCGGTAATTCTAGCACTGGGGAGGTTGAGGCATGAAGATCATGAGTTCAAGGAATGTCTGGGCTATACAGGGAGACCTTGTCTCTTTTCTTCCCCAGATGTAGTTGGTTGATATTTTATGAGACAGTTCTGCTCTAGGCGGACAGGTTGTTTACTTTCTAGCAATGAGTTAGCCTTGGGAGGGAGGGAGGGGCTGCCCCCATGAGGGAACTGATGCCTGAGTGAGGACATACAGAAAATGAGAAAATATGAAGTCTGAGTAACAAGACAGAGCTCCTCTCAGATTCTCATATTCCTAATATTCCCCCTCCCCCCAGCTCTCGGCAGGCAGAGAGACCTGCCTGGCGTTTCTATGGCTTCTATTAACCTTGAATCCTATGATGAGTATTGGAGCTCTGAGGCCATGTAACTAGGAGGACCTGAGTTCAGATTCCCAGAAGTTGAATTTTCCTATAATCTTATTGAGGATGGATATGAAGACAGGAGGATCCCAGAGACTTGCTGGCCAGATAGTCTAGCCCGAGAGCTTAAGATTCAGTGAGAAACCTTGTTTCAAAAAATAAAGGGTAGGGACTGGGGGTATGTCTCAGTGATTAAAGCACCTGTTGTACAAGCATGCGGACATAATTTGTATCCCCACAGCCCATGTAAAAGCCAGGTGAGTGTGGAGGCCTGCCTGTAGTTCCAGCCTCAGGAAGCTGAGGCAGGATACTGACTGATGGAAGAGTAATCCAGAATGATTCCTCTCATTAACCTGAGGTATCCACATGCACATACATGCATAAACATGCATATGGACCCTCAAATATATGTCTACACTCAGGTGTACACACACACACACACACACACACACACACACACACACACACACACAAGCTTTCACCCACCTTAGCACACACAAATCTCAACAAGAAGAATTATTCCTGGAGCTCTGATGTCTGTTTGTTAGGCAGTGACTTGGTCACTGATAATGTGATACTGGGTGCAAAAGGAGGGAGTGTACACCAGGAGGGCTTCCTGAAGGCGGGAACTGCTTAGGTTTTGCGACCCTACTCCTGCCCAATCCTTTGCAAGGGAAGGTGGATGAACAGTCTGGATTAGAGCAGTGTGTTGTGGCTGGGTTTTCGAAATAGCAGTTGATGCTTCAGCCAGGGTGGTGAGCATTGCCTGCTGGTAGTGCCTCTTGGAGATGGGTTGGGAACAAGGCTTTCCTCGGCCCCGTAGACTGACACTTGGGTCCTCATCTTGACCAACAGAGTGTTGCAGAGGGTGGGTTGGAGGAAGGTGAGAGGGAAGGAGAGGAGGATGAGAGGGGAGAAGAGAGGGAAGAGCCACAGTAGTCCGTTTCCAGTAGGGAGAAAAGCTCTTTTGTAACCTCAGCTTTAAGACAGGAAGATTTCTTAACTGCAAGCCAACTTGGACTATATTGAGACCCCATCCATCCATCCATCCATCCATCCATCCATCCATCCATCCATCCATCCATCCATCCATTCAATTTGCTTTTAGGCTAGTTAGGGGCAAATGGTTTTTACTTTTAACTATGAACTATGTCTGTCTGCCACAGGCCACAGTGGGGCAGCATTGTGCCAGGGTCCATGCCGGGCTATAAATGCAGCCATCTGGGATCTGGAATTACCTGGAGTGCTTGGGTTCTTATTAGAGGACTACCTAATACTTGGTAGTTCCGAACAATCCGCTGTCATGTTCTTTTTCTTTTTTCTTTCTTTTTTTTTATTAACTTGAGTATTTCTTTTTTTTTTTTTTTGGTTCTTTTTTTTGGAGCTGGGGACCGAACCCAGGGCCTTGCGCTTCCTAGGTAAGCGCTCTACCACTGAGCTAAATCCCCAGCCCCAACTTGAGTATTTCTTATATACATTTCAAGTGTTATTCCCTTTCCCGGTTTCCGGGCAAACATCCCCCTCCCCCCTCCCCTTCCTTATGGGTGTTCCCCTCCCAACCCTCCACCCATTGCCGCCCTACCCCCTTAGTCTAGTTCACTGGGGGTTCAGTCTTAGCAGGACCCAGGGCTTCCCCTTCCACTGGTGCTCTTACTAGGATATTCATTGCTACCTATGGGGTCAGAGTCCAGGGTCAGTCCATGTATAGTCTTTAGGTAGTGGCTTAGTCCTGGAAGCTCTGGTTGCTTGGCATTGTTGTACATATGGGGTCTCGAGCCCCTTCAAGCTCTTTCAGTTCTTTCTCTGATTCCTTCAACGGGGGTCCTATTCTCAGTTCAGTGGTTTGATGCTGGCATTTGCCTCTGTATTTGCTGTATTCTGGCTGTGTCTTTCAGGAGCAATCTACATTCGGCTCCTGTCGGTCTGCACTTCTTTGCTTCATCCATCTTGTCTAATTGGGTGGCTCTATATGTATGGGCCACATGTGGGGCAGGCTCTGAATGGGTGTTCCTTCAGTCTCTGTTTTAATCTTTGCCTCTCCCTTCCCTGCCAAGGGTATTCTTTTTCCTCATTTAAAGAAGGAGTGAAGCATTCACCTTTTGATCATCCGTCTTGAGTTTCGTTTGTTCTAGGGATCTAGGGTAATTCAAGCATTTGGGCTAATAGCCACTTATCAACGAGTGCATACCATGTATGTCTTTCTGTGATTGGGTTAGCTCACTCAGGATGATATTTTCCAGTTCCAACCATTTGCCTACGAATTTCATAAACTCGTTGTTTTTGATAGCTGAGTAATATTCCATTGTGTAGATGTACCACATTTTCTGTATCCATTCCTCTGTTGAAGGGCATCTGGGTTCTTTCCAGTTTCTGGCTATTATAAATAAGGCTGCAATGAACATAGTGGAGCACGTGTCTCTTTTATATGTTGAGGCATCTTTTGGGTATATGCCCAAGAGAGGTATAGCTGGATCCTCAGGCAGTTCAATGTCCAATTTTCTGAGGAACCTCCAGACTGATTTCCAGAATGGTTTTACCAGTCTGCAATCCCACCAACAATGGAGGAGTGTTCCTCTTTCTCCACATCCTCGCCAGCATCTGCTGTCACCTGAGTTTTTGATCTTAGCCATTCTCACTGGTGTGAGGTGAAATCTCAGGGTTGTTTTGATTTGCATTTCCCTTATGACTAAAGATGTTGAACATTTCTTTAGGTGTTTCTCAGCCATTCGGCATTCCTCAGCTGTGAATTCTTTGTTTAGCTCTGAACCCCATTTTTTAATAGGGTTATTTGTCTCCCTGCGGTCTAACTTCTTGAGTTCTTTGTATATTTTGGATATAAGGCCTCTATCTGTTGTAGGATTGGTAAAGATCTTTTCCCAATCTGTTGGATGCCGTTTTGTCCTAACCACAGTGTCCTTTGCCTTACAGAAGCTTTGCAGTTTTATGAGATCCCATTTGTCGATTCTTGATCTTAGAGCATAAGCCATTGGTGTTTTGTTCAGGAAATTTTTTCCAGTGCCCATGTGTTCCAGATGCTTCCCTAGTTTTCCTTCTATTAGTTTGAGTGTGTCTGGTTTGATGTGGAGTTCCTTGATCCACTTGGACTTAAGCTTTGTACAGGGTGATAAGGATGGATCGATCTGCATTCTTCTACATGTTGCCCTCCAGTTGAACAGCACCATTTGCTGAAAATGCTATCTTTTTTCCATTGGATGGTTTTGGCTCCTTTGTCAAAAATCAAGTGACCATAGGTGTGTGGGTTCATTTCTGGGTCTTCAATTCTATTCCATTGGTCTATCTGTCTGTCTCTGTACCAATACCATGCAGTTTTTATCACTATTGCTCTGTAATACTGCTTGAGTTCAGGGATAGTGATTCCCCCTGAAGTCCTTTTATTGTTGAGGATAGCTTTAGCTATCCTGGGTTTTTTGTTATTCCAGATGAATTTGCAAATTGTTCTGTCTAACTCTTTGAAGAATTGGATTGGTATTTTGATGGGGATTGCATTGAATCTGTAGATTGCTTTTGGTAAAATGGCCATTTTTACTATATTAATCCTGCCAATCCATGAGCATGGGAGATCTTTCCATCTTCTGAGGTCTTCTTCAATTTCTTTCCTCAGTGTCTTGAAGTTCTTATTGTACAGATCTTTTACTTGCTTGGTTAAAGTCACACCGAGGTACTTTATATTATTTGGGTCTATTATGAAGGGTGTCGTTTCCCTAATTTCTTTCTCGGCTTGTTTCTCTTTTGTATAGAGGAAGGCAACTGATTTATTTGAGTTAATTTTATACCCAGCCACTTTGCTGAAGTTGTTTATCAGCTTTAGTAGTTCTCTGGTGGAACTTTTGGGATCACTTAAATATACTATCATGTCATCTGCAAATAGTGATATTTTGACCTCTTCTTTTCCGATCTGTATCCCCTTGATCTCCTTTTGTTGTCTGATTGCTCTGGCTAGAACTTCAAGAACTATATTGAATAAGTAGGGAGAGAGTGGGCAGCCTTGTCTAGTCCCTGATTTTAGTGGGATTGCTTCAAGTTTCTCTCCATTTAGTTTAATGTTAGCAACTGGTTTGCTGTATATGGCTTTTACTATGTTTAGGTATGGGCCTTGAATTCCTATTCTTTCCAGGACTTTTATCATGAAGGGGTGTTGAATTTTGTCAAATGCTTTCTCAGCATCTAATGAAATGATCATGTGGTTCTGTTCTTTCAGTTTGTTTATATAATGGATCACGTTGATGGTTTTCCGTATATTAAACCATCCCTGCATGCCTGGGATGAAGCCTACTTGATCATGGTGGATGATTGTTTTGATGTGCTGTTGAATTCGGTTTGCCAGAATTTTATTGAGTATTTTTGCGTCGATATTCATAAGGGAAATTGGTCTGAAGTTCTCTTTCTTTGTTGTGTCTTTGTGTGGTTTAGGTATAAGAGTAATTGTGGCTTCATAGAAGGAATTCGGGAGTGCTCCATCTGTTTCAATTTTGTGGAATAGTTTGGATAGTATTGGTATGAAATCTTCTATGAATGTTTGATAGAATTCTGCACTAAACCCGTCTGGACCTGGGCTCTTTTTGGTTGGGAGACCTTTAATGACTGCTTCTATTTCCTTAGGAGTTATGGGGTTGTTTAACTGGTTTATCTGTTCCTGATTTAACTTCGATACCTGGTATCTGTCTAGGAAATTGTCCATTTCCTGAAGATTTTCAAGTTTTGTTGAATATAGGTTTTTATAGTAAGATCTGATGATTTTTTGAATTTCCTCTGAATCTGTAGTTATGTCTCCCTTTTCATTTCTGATTTTGTTAATTTGGACGCACTCTCTGTGTCCTCTCGTTAGTCTGGCTAAGGGTTTATGTATCTTGTTGATTTTCTCAAAGAACCAACTTTTGGTTCTGTTGATTCTTTCTATGGTCCTTTTTGTTTCTACTTGGTTGATTTCAGCTCTGAGTTTGATTATTTCCTGCCTTCTACTCCTCCTGGGTGTATTTGCTTCTTTTTGTTCTAGAGCTTTTAGGTGTGCTGTCAAGCTGCTGACATATGCTCTTTCCTGTTTCTTTCTGCAGGCACTCAGCGCTATGAGTTTTCCTCTTAGCACAGCTTTCATTGTGTCCCATAAGTTTGGGTATGTTGTACCTTCATTTTCATTAAATTCTAAAAAGTTTTTAATTTCTTTCTTTATTTCTTCCTTGACCAGGTTATCATTGAGTAGAGCATTGTTCAATTTCCACGTATATGTGGGCATTCTTCCCTTATTGTTATTGAAGACCAGTTTTAGGTCGTGGTGGTCCGATAGCACGCATGGGATTATTTCTATCTTTCTGTACCTGTTGAGGCCCGTTTTTTGACCAATTATATGGTCAATTTTGGAGAAAGTACCATGAGGAGCTGAGAAGAAGGTATATCCTTTTGCTTTAGGATAGAATGTTCTATAAATATCCGTTAAGTCCATTTGGCTCATGACTTCTCTTAGTCTGTCTACATCACTGTTTAATTTCTGTTTCCATGATCTGTCCATTGATGAGAGTGGGGTGTTGAAATCTCCCACTATTATTGTGTGAGGTGCAATGTGTGTTTTGAGCTTTAGTAAGGTTTCTTTTACGTACGTAGGTGCCCTTGTATTTGGGGCATAGATATTTAGGATTGAGAGTTCATCCTGGTGGATTTTTCCTTTGATGAATATGAAGTGTCCTTCCTTATCTTTTTTGATGACTTTTAGTTGGAAATTGATTTTATTTGATATTAGAATGGCTACTCCAGCTTGCTTCTTCTGACCATTTGCTTGGAAAGTTGTTTTCCAGCCTTTCACTCTGAGGTAGTGTCTTTCTTTGTCTCTGAGGTGTGTTTCCTGTAGGCAGCAGAATGCAGGGTCCTCGTTGCGTATCCAGTTTGTTAATCTATGTCTTTTTATTGGGGAGTTGAGGCCATTGATATTGAGAGATATTAAGGAATAGTGATTATTGATTCCCGTTATATTCATATTTGGATGTGAGGTTACGTTTTTGTGCTTTCATTCTCTTTGTTTTGTTGCCAAGACGATTAGTTTCTTGCTTCTTCTAGGGTATAGCTTGCCTCCTTATGTTGGGCTTTACCATTTATTATCCTTTGTAGTGCTGGGTTTGTAGAAAGATATTGTGTAAATTTGGTTTTGTCATGGAATATCTTGGTTTCTCCATCAATGTTAATTGAGAGTTTTGCTGGATACAGTAACCTGGGCTGGCATTTGTGTTCTCTTAGGGTCTGTATGACATCAGTCCAGGATCTTCTGGCCTTCATAGTTTCTGGCGAGAAGTCTGGTGTGATTCTGATAGGTCTGCCTTTATATGTTACTTGACCTTTTTTTCTTACTGCTTTTAATATTCTTTCTTTATTTTGTGCGTTTGGTGTTTTGACAATTATGTGACGGGAGGTGTTTCTTTTCTGGTCCAATCTATTTGGAGTTCTGTAGGCTTCTTGTATGCCTATGGGTATCTCTTTTTTTAGGTTAGGGAAGTTTTCTTCTATGATTTTGTTGAAGATATTTACTGGTCCTTTGAGCTGGGAGTCTTCACTCTCTTCTATACCTATTATCCTTAGGTTTGATCTTCTCATTGAGTCCTGGATTTCCTGTATGTTTTGGACCAGTAGCTTTTTCTGCTTTACATTATCTTTGACAGTTGAGTCGATGATTTCTATGGAATCTTCTGCTCCTGAGATTCTCTCTTCCATCTCTTGTATTCTGTTGGTGAAGCTTGTATCTACAGCTCCTTGTCTCTTCTTTTGGTTTTCTATATCCAGGGTTGTTTCCATGTGTTCTTTCTTGATTGCTTCTATTTCCATTTTTAATTCCTTCAACTGTTTGATTGTGTTTTCCTGGAATTCTTTCAGGGATTTTTGTGTCTCCTCTCTATGGGCTTCTACTTGTTTATTTATGTTTTCCTGGAATTCTTTCAGGGATTTTTGTGTCTCCCCTCTATGGGCTTCTACTTGTTTATTTATGTTTTCCTGAATTCTTTCAGGGATTTTTGTGTCTCCTCTCTATGGGCTTCTACTTGTTTATTTATGTTTTCCTGGAATTCTTTCAGGCATTTTTGCGATTCCTCTCTGTAGGCTTCTACTTGTTCTCTAAGGGAGTTCTTCACGTCTTTCTTGAAGTCCTCCAGCATCATGATCAAAAATGATTTTGAAACTAGATCTTGCTTTTCTGGTGTGTTTGGACATTCCATGTTTGTTTTGATGGGAGAATTGGGCTCCGATGGTGCCATGTAGTCTTGGTTTCTGTTGCTTGGGTTCCTGCGCTTGCCTCTTGCCATCAGATTATCTCTAGTGTTACTTTGTTCTGCTATTTCTGACAGTGGCTAGACTGTCCTATAAGCCTGTGTGTCAGGAGTGCTGTAGACCTGTTTTCCTCTCTTTCAGTCAGTTATGGGGACAGAGTGTTCTGCTTTCGGGCTTGTAGTTTTTCCCCTCTACAGGTCTTCAGCTGTTCCTGTGGGCCTGTGTCTTGAGTTCACCAGGCAGCTTTCTTGCAGCAGAAAATTTGGTCTTACCTGTGGTCCCGAGGCTCAAGTTCGCTCGTGGGGTGCTGCCCACGGGCTCTCTGCAGCGGCAGCAACCAGGAAGACCTGTGCCGCCCCTTCCGGGAGCTTCAGTGCACCAGGGTTCCAGATGGTCTTTGGCTTTTTCCTCTGGCGTCCGAGATGTGTGTGCAGAGAGCAGTCTCTTCTGGTTTCCCAGGCTTGTCTGCCTCTCTGAAGGTTTAGCTCTCCCTCCCACGGGATTTGGGTGCAGAGAACTGTTTATCCGGTCTGTTTCCTTCAGGTTCAGGCGGTGTCTCAGGCAGGGGTCCTGCCGCTCCTGGGCCCTCCCCCACGGGAGCCCAGAGGCCTTATACAGTTTCCTCTTGGGCCAGGGATATGGGCAGGGGTGAGCAGTGTTGGTGGTCTCTTCCGCTCTGCAGCCTCAGGAGTGCCCACCTGACCAGGCGGTGAGGTCTCTCTCTCTCTCGGGGTCTGGGAGCAGAGAGCTTCTGCGGGCCGGGATCCGCGGGTGTGGGGTTCTTTTTCTTTTTAACAGAGTGTCACTGTGTATAATAAGGCTAGCCTCAAACGCCTTATCTCTCTGGCTCAGTTTCCCCAGTGTTGGGGTTATTGAGTTCCACCCCATCTGGGCCGCTGTGGCTCTGCAATGTGTGGTTGTCCCAGCTGGTTTCATCTTTTACCTGAGAGTTGGCTTCTTTCATGTGCTTACTGGACTTAAATAGTTGTGTGTTTTCTTAACATTGGAAGTCCCAAGGTGCAAAGCAGAGGCCACCCAGTTAGGATCTCTTACTTGGAAGCAGTTCTCATGTAACCAAGGGTGGTCTTGAATTCCCTATATGGCTGAGGATGACTTTGTACTCTAGTTTCTGGTTGCCCCCCCTTCCCCAGTGCTAGAATTATAGATATGTACCACCATGCCTGGTTTTATGGTGTGCTGGGGATGGAGCCCAAGGCTTTGTGTATGCAAATGTATACATACAGCCAGGTGTGCTTGCTCATTCTTGTAATTCCATGTATTACAAGTGGCGAGATTTAAAAAAAACAAGTGGTCAGATTTAAAAAAAAAATTTAAAAAAGAGTGGTAAGAGTAAAAGAGTAAGTTGAGGCAGGAGGATTACTTTAAGTTCCAATACAGATTACACTTCGTGTATGCAGACTCTCTACCAGCTGAGCTACATTCCTAGCCAGATCTTTTTCTCCTTTATTTTTACTGTTCATACTTAGGGTAAAGGGTAGCCTACTTTGGTAAACAGGAAGGATTCCTTGGCAACTGGAGTGCCATTCCCACCCTAGTGATGGATTTCAGACGTTCAGCTCTGTTGTGCTATCCATGTGGGTTCAGGTTTGGGCATGTGGTGAGTGAAGGCTGTAAGTGGTATTAAGGTAGCCAGGAATGGGTGTGCCAGGGTCATGCATGGGAAGATGGAGAGGGCAGGGAGGGCTGTTGAGTATCCTTGTCCTGTTTTGACCATTATTTCCTTTTCTTTGTTGAAGAGGAAAATTCATGTAACTTAAAATTAACCATTAACTGTTTGAAACCTCACAGTCTTGTGGTATTTAGCATATTCACAGTTTTGTGCGGTCACAACCTCATACCTCAGAATCGTTTTGAGAGGTTTTTATCACCCTAAAGAAACCCCAATCCTGTGGGACTTGGTGGTGCACTCCTATAATCCCAGCACTTTGCAGGAAGACGCTGGAGAATGGTAAGTTTAGCCTGGACTGTATACATCCTGTTTCTTTAACACAACAACAGCTGTCACTACCACCACCAAAAAAAGCAAGTTAAGAAACCCTATTTCCATTAGCAGTTACTTTCAATCCCCTTTCTTCTTCAGTCCAACCCCCTGCCCCTCCTCCACTCCAAAGCAGTTAATCCACCTTCTGTCTCTAGGGATCTTCCTGATCCGGAGTTTTCATACAAATAGATGTACAAGTCTCTTCTCTTCTTCCCCTCTTTCCTCTTTCCTCTTTCCTCTTTCTTCTTCCCTCTCTCTCTCTCTCTCTCTCTCTCTCTCTCTCTCTCTCTCTCACACACACACACACACATTTCTCTGCATATGCATTATTTATACATTTATATTTTGTGTGTGTGAATGTGTGTGCTTGCATGCCATGGTGGCTATGTGTAGGTCAAAGGACAACTTGCAGGAGTTGGTTCTCCTTTTTCAAATATGTATCCCCAGAGTCAAATTCAGGCTGCCAGGCTTGGAAGCAAGCATCTTTACCTGATGCACTGTCTATCCCTGGTCCTATCTCCCCCGCACCCCCGTCAGGATTTCATATCACAGGGTGCATTTGAATCACTGTAGCTGAGGACGGCTTGGATTCCTGATGCCTCTTGCCTCTCTCTTTTGAGTGCTGGGGTTAAAGTCATGCAGAACCACACCTGAAGTGGTTTTTTTGCGTTTGCAAAAAATTTTTTTTATTTCGATTCACTGTAATCTGTGCTTGCAACCTGGAGTAATCCTCCTGCCTCAGCTTTCCAAGAGTGAGGGACACATGTGGCTGTATATGTGATATTTGTGTTGGTATTTTCATGAACACACTGTTTTCCTGACTGTACTGTGTGCCAGTGTTTTGTTTTACAGTTCAGCAGTTCCCATCATGAAGGCTAACCACCTCGTGTTTATTTTACAGTTGCTAGGAAATAGGAAGGGCTACTTCCATTCCCTGTGTTCATTAGTACAGGTGGAGGAATTAAATTACATGGACCACATAGTATCTGAGTTGAGATCTATACACCTGTATGTATACATCTATTTTTTCTAGTCCATGTGGGCCTAGAATTCACTGTGTAGCCAGCCTGTGCAGTCTGTCCTCCTTACCTTTTCAGGTTCAGGCCTTAAATTGCATGTCATGGGTTTTCACTAGTTTGCGTGTGCAATGGATGTGTATGCACGTGTGTGTGGAAGTCAGAAGACAACTCTAGGTGGGTGTCATTCCTCAGGTGCATTCTACCTTGTATTTGAGATAGTGTCTCTCATAGGCTTGAACTCAAGTTGCTGGGATTACAAGTGTGCTGTCATGCATGGCTTTTTCACGTGAGTTCTAGTGGGTCTGTAGGCTTATAAGGTAAACACTTGAACTGAGCCATCTTCCAGCCTTCCTTTAGAAACATTTACATGTGTTTTCTGCCTACATATCTGTGTACCAGACGTGTGCCTGGTGCTCATGCTCTTCATAAGACAGCATTAGATCTCCTAGGACTGGAATTGCAAATGGCTGTGAGCTGCTACATGAGTGCTGGGAATCAAACTTGGGTCTTCTGGAGGAACAGCCAGTGCTCTTAACTTTGAAACCATTTCCCTAGCTCCATTCTTCCTTCTTTTTTTTTTCTTTCTTTTTTTCTAATTCTTTTGCTATAACCTACACTGACCTAAAACTTTTGATTTTCCTGCCTCAACTTCCCAAGTGATAGAGTAAAGGCATTTGCCATTACACCCAGCTCTAAACTGGGATTTGAACCTGAAGAGTCCACTCATGGCAATCTGGACAACTGCACCCCTTTGAGCCTGGGTGGAACCCTCAAAACCCAGGATACACATGGCCCTGTAGCCCTTGTGTCTCAGCAGTGGTCAGGTTGACACAGGATGTCCTCTTGACCTTGTTGATACATTGTCTTAAAAGATTATTTTATTTATGAGCACACTGTAGCTGTCTCCAGACACACCACAAGAGGGCATCAGATCCCATTACAGATGGTTGTGGGGCTGGAGAGATGGCTCAGCAGTTAAGACCACTGACTGCTGCTCGTTCAGAGGTCCTGAGTTCAATTCCCAGCAACCACATGGTGGCTCACAACCATCTGTAATGGGATCCGGTGCCCTTTTCTGGTGTGTGTGAAAACAGCTATAGTATATTCATATAAATAAAATAAATTAATCTTAAAAAAAAAAAAACCAAAAAGATGGTTGTGAGCCACCATGTGGTTGCTGGGAATTGAACTCAGGATTTTTTGAAGAGCAGTCAGTGCTCTCAACTGCTGTCTCTCCAGTTCCAATGCGTAGTCCTACAGCTGAGTATAATCTTGAACTCTTGATCCTCCTCTTTTCATTTCCTCATTCTTGAGATTGTAGTGTGTACACTCAATATATGTGGTGCTGGAGATGGAGCGCAGGACTGTACATTGCTGGGCAGCTCTACTAACAGCTACACCCCAGCTTGCTTTGCTAAGTTTTAAGTTTTTAATTTATTTGTTTGGTTTAACAATTTTGATTACCATAATTTAAATTAACATAGTTTCATTATGACACTTCAAACCAAATTTGTTTTATTGATTCTGCTCACCTGTCTTCTCTCATGTCCCAAATCCTGAATGTACCTTCAGTCCCTCATAACCATCTTTTTTATTTCATGGTACAGGTGGCCAGTTGCCCTACCTCCCTGATTCCTTAATGGTTCTTTCCTCCTGTTGGGTTCTCCTGTCTAGTTTCAAAGCTTCTACCAACACTAAGCCATATACATATGTATATGTGTATACATACATATATGTATATGTTATAAGATGGTTTTGCATCTTATATATGCATTTAAAACATTCAGAATGTATACATGTATAAAGACATATACATATGTGTATGTCTGGTTCTGTACATGAGGCAGGTGATTTTTGTCTGAGTTTGAGTTACTTTGCTTAATTTTGTTGAGAGCAATAGTGAGTTCTCTTGTGCATTTCATGGTTTCCTTTTTTTTTATAGCTGAGTAAAATCCATTGTGTTTTACACTCCCAGTTTTTGCTTGCTTGTTGAATGATTGATTGACTGATGCTGTGTTTTACTATATAGCCCAGGCTATACTGGAATTTGCTATGTAGACTAGACTTAAACTCACCGAGATTTGCATGTTTCAGCCTCAAGTGCTAGAATTAAAAGCTGTTGCCACCAGGCTCCATCTAATTTTGATTGTTCACTTCTTTATTAATGGACATCTATGCCAGTCCATTTCTTTGCAGTCATGAATAAAGTCTTTTGTTAAATTTTAAGCATAGCTTGTATTAACTACATTGTGTGAATTTCACATTTGAAATCCAGAGCGAGGACTGAAGGTTGCATTGTCACATTTGTCTGTTGGTGGCACCATCTAGAAGAGAGGGAAGAATTGTTTTTCCTTGCCTCAGTAAGATGGTGGAAACTGGGGAAGGGTTAGTTTTGAAGGACATCCTTGAAATTGTGAATAGTATTGCTTTGTTTTAAGTGTATATTTAAGCACAACAAAGTGTAGATATCCATCAACAGTGGACAATGGATAATCAAGAGGAGTATGCATATCCAATGGTGTAAAGAACAATGAAATTATGAGAATTTATGTAACTGACACTAAAAGTCCCAACTAGCATGACACACAGTTAAGAAATAATTGGTTCCCATAGTAGCAGGAAGATAGTCACCTGTGAGCCATGCCTGTGCAAGTTACACTGTTGATAATGGCTGTAACTTCATGCTTTTTCACCCTCACCCCAGCTCTTAGAAATAACAACTCTGAGACTTCATTATTTATGAATAAATAATTAGGCCATAAGCTTTGGCTTGTTCCCTGACTTGCTCGTATCTTCTATATCCCATTTATTCTATTCTATGAGTACCACGTGGGTGGTTACCTCTCCTAAGTATCATGGATCGAACTTCGTCTCAGAGTTCCAGGTGAAGCTCCTCCTACACCTGACTGTATCTCAGAATTTGTTTCTCTCTTTGCCAGATCATTCCCCTTCTGTTTCCTGCCTCAGCTAACAGGCCATCAGCTTTTAATTGAGATATGATTTGTCTCTACAGTTCACAAGAGATTCTCTCTATAGGTAGCAGTTGCAAAAACTGTCTTTTCTTCCTTTTTTTTTTTTTTTTTCCAGAGCTGAGGACCGAACCCAGGGCCTTGCTCTTGCTAGGCAAGTGCTCTACCACTGAGCTAAATCCCCAACCCCAAAAACTGTCTTTTGTAGTGTCTTATTTACTTTACAATGCTGCCTATCTTGCCACAGGCATGGTAGGCAAAGGGGGATGCTGTCAGTATTATCAGGAGAGAGAAGTGAATAGTAGTCACTCCCCCAGCCCTTTAGAACACAGTGGGATGCAGCAGGAAGAAGCTAGATGGCACTCTTTCCCTTGTCTAACTTTTAGGGTGTTAGTTGCCTTTGGGCTTAGTTTGCCCACTTGGTCTCTTTGGCTACACACCCCAGCTTTATGCATTTGCTGATTTAACCCTTTTCCACCTGTTTCTGACAGTTCTCAGCTTTGTGCTCTTTTGTTGTAGGATATATGTGTGTGTGTCTGCAGTCACGTACCACATAAGGATATTGCTTTCAGTGGGCGACTGCATATGTGTGGGGTCACTTATGTGTAATGGGGCCGAGGATATTGTTCAGTTGATGACTACTCACTATCTTCCTGGTAATATTGACAGCATCCCTCTTTGCCTACCATGCCTGTGGCAGGACAGGCAGTATTGTCAAGTAAATAGACAGCAGAGAAGACAGTTTTTGCAGCTGCTACCTATAGAGAGACTGTCTTGTGGACTGCATGGATATTGCTCAGTTGACCAAGTACTTGCTTGGCATGCTGAAACATGCCCCACATACAGTTCTCAGCATTGCATAAAACCATGAACATCGACTCACATGTATGATTCCAGCGCTGGGGGCAGGGAGGCGGCAGGATCGGGGGGCTCAGGATCATTCTGAGGCTATCCTGCAAGTTTGAGGCCAGTGTAGGATACGGGACCCTGTTTCCAAAACAAATGCAGCCGCCGCCGCCGCCACCACCACCACCACCACCACCAAAAGGCTAACAAAACCAAACAGAAAACAGAAAAAAAGAGGGTATAGTAGAAGGCAAATCATTCAGTGTTCTCTAGATGGACAGGATTGATACAGTGAATATATAGGGGTTATTAAGGGTCTTACAGGGTGTGATCTGGATAGTCAAACAATCCTGCAGTTGCTCAGTCCCCAAGGCTGAATGTCTGAATCTACACTGAAAGTCTGGAAAATTCAAGGAAAGCTGAGGAATGTATTCTACTTTGAAATCCATAGAAATTTGTTCTCATATTGTTGAAGTAATGCCTTAGCAACAAGGTAGATGGACTTGGCAGTAAGACTGACAGCAAGCAGGCAAAAAGCAGTTTTTCTTCCATGCCCTTTTGTCTGGGTTAGTATCTGAAAGTGGGTCTTTCTACTTCATATAATCTAATCAAGAAAATCCCTTACAGGAGCACTCAGCAGCTTCGATTCCAGTTTTATTATAGTTAGGCTGACAACCAAGATTAGCCCTTAAAAGGGCTAGCTGGTGGTTCAATCATATAGCACAGTGTCATGCAGGAGGGCCTGAGTGCTATTCCTAGCACTAAAGGAGTTTTCTATTGCCCAGTGACACCAGAGATTCCATGGTCTCACAAAGCAGTGCTTACTTATGTACTCATAGTGATTCTGGGGTAGGCAAGTTTATTATGTGTAGCTTTATGAATATCTCAACAGGCATCTCCTTGTGCACTCATGACTTCAGTCTTTTTATCCCATTCAGAAACATAGTAGAGAGTCTGGCATGGTGGTGTACATGTGTAATTAGACTGAGGCAGAAGGATTTGGAATTCAAATTCTCTCTGGGCCATATAATGAATTAGAGGCTAGCCTGGGATATAAAATGAGACTCCACTACAAACCAATACAACATGAAAATGACAAACAAGAACTTGGGATGTGGCCCAGTTGTAAAGTGTTTGCTATCATGCATCGAAGCCTAGCACTGTCTAAACTGGGTTTTGTGGCTCATGCTTATCTACCAGTACTCAGGAAATGGACAGGGGATCAGGAGTTCAAAGTTATCCTTAGTGAGTTTGAGACTAGCCTGGGCTATATGAACTCTGTCTCAAAACAAATAATGGGAAATCAAAGTAATATGAAATATACAAAACCCAAAATTTAGCAATGCAAGTATTTTTGAATGTATAGTTCTTTGGTATTAAGCATATCACATTGTTGTGAAACCACTACCTCCATATCTACAGGTCTATTTTTGTGCATATGTGCTATGTATGTATATGTGGAGGACAAAGGATAGCATTTGTTATCATCCTCAGCAATGCTATCCACCTGCTTTGAATTGTTAGTGGTAGAAGAAAATAACTGACTTCCATGAGTTGTCCTCTGTCCTCCATAAGTGTGCTATGACATGTGTGCATACATGTGCATGCATAGAAATAAATGTAATACCCTCCCAAGTCCTATATATCTAAAATACACATAGAAACCAATAGAGGGAAACACACACACACACACACACACACACACACACACACACACACACACACACACACACCTATAAAAATAGAATCTATATGTCTAAAGTTTTTCCTTTAGTAAGATATCATGATTCCGCCTGTGCTTACCAGTTTGAGGGAAGAGGAATGGTAGGCTCAGTAGACGGGTCAAATTCAGCTTGTGTCCTTTCAGCTGAGGACTTCCATAGGCATAATCTTCCTATTAGAGTTTCCAGGTCAGGGTACCCTTGCTCTCTTGTTCAGATATCAATAGGCCACATGCTGCCTTTGAGAAAGGGAGTCAGTTTCCCAAGGGGCAGCTTTAAAGAGATGTGGCAGACCCACCCACCAGAAAACCTTTCAGTGTTACTGGCAGAGTGCTGATTTTGGCAGAACTGTACCTCTTTGTAGTGCCTTATACTGGCAGGGTAAGTTGTTTTTCTGTCTGGTAGATTCACACCCAGATATCCTAGTCTCAGTTCTTTCATTATTTTATTTTGTGTTTATGTGTATGTGTGAATGCCTGCCATGTATGTATACATGTCCTCAGAGGCCAGAAGAGGGTATTAGATTCCTTTAGCTAGAGTTATGAGTTTGTAAGTCACCCGAGATGGGTGCTGGGAACCAAACTTGGATCCTTTAGAGAAACAAAGTATTCTTTGCCCCTTAACTCATTATCCAGCCCTCTAGTTGTAGTTGTTCAGCTCCATTCTTGGCATTTACCCTGCTGCTGACTTTAGTCAGTGTTTGCTTTTCAATAGTGCAGTGTTTACTGTAAGATTATAAGGGCTACACCAGTCATGGAGACAGCTGCTGGTGGTTGGGCTCTGTGGAGGCTTATACAATAATGGCTCCTGTCAGCCTGATATAGCTGTCTCTTGAGAGGCTCTGCCAGAGCATGACAAATACAGAGAGGCGAATGTTAGCAGCCAACCGCTGAACTAAGAGTGGGATCCCCATTGGAGGAATTAGAGAAAGGATTGAAAGAGCTGAAGGGACTTACAATGTCATAAGAAAAATACCAACCAACCAGAGCTCCCAGGGACTAAACCACTACCCAAAGAGTACACATGGACAGACCCATGGCTCCAACTGCATATGTAGCAGAAGATGGCCTTGTTGGGTACCAATGGAAGGAGAAGCCCTTGGTCTTGCCAAGGCTGGACCCCACCCAGTATAGGGGAATGTCAGGGCGGGGAGGTGGGAAGGGGTTGGTGGTTGGGGAAGGAGGAACACCCTCATAGAAGAAGGGGGAGGAGGGATGGGATAGGGGGTTTACGGACAGGAAACCAGGAAAGAAGATAACATTTGAAATGTAAATAAAAAAAATCCAATAAAAAAATGATTCCAGTTGGCTAATATGTTTAGATACTTGGTATCCAGCTGGAACTGTTTGGGAAGGATTAGGAGATGTCATCTTGTTAGAGGAAGTGTGTCACAGAGAGCAGGCATTGAGGCTTCAAAAGACTTGAGTTTTTCCTATGTCTTCTACTTGTTTTTGGAGATGTAAACTGTCAGCTCTTCCTACTACCATGCCTTCACTTTACCATCATGAACTCCAATCCTCTGGGACTACAAGCCCAAAACGTTTATAATTTTCACCAGTTGTGGTGTATGTCACGGTTAGGATTTCCATTGCCGTGAAGAGACACCGTGACCAAGGCAACTCTTATCAAGGCAAACATTTAATTGGGGCTGGCTTACACTTTCAGAGATTCAGTAATCATCATGGTAGGAAGCATGGCATTGTGCAGGCAGACTCGATGCTGGAGGAACTTGTGTGTAGCTTTGCTACCCTGCCTAAGCTCTGGAAATGGACTGCACTACCAGCCCCCATCCAGGTTCCCTAGAATCCACAGATAAAAGACAAACATATAATTGTTCATTTTCAACTTGCCTTCTTGGCACAATTGTTGGGCGCTACTATTTCCTGCCTGGAAAAGCGTGCCCTTATTAATAATCTTATCTCTGGACCCCCGCGGAGAGCTCAAAGGCAGCACCCCACGAGCAAACTTGAGCCTCGGGACCACAGGTAAGACAAACCTTCCTGCTCCAAGCGACCTGCCTGGTGAACTCAGGACACACTGAGGCAAAATACCTCTAGGACACTTCCGGTTTCTAGCGGGAGTCCCAAACCCACGGATCCCTGCCCGCAGCAGCTCCCTGCTCCCAAACCCCGTGGGAGAGAGACCTCACTGCCTGGTCAGGTGGGCACTCCTGAGACTGCAGAGCGGAAGAGACCACCAACACTGCCCACCCCTGCCCACATCCCTGGCCCAAGAGGAAACTGTATACGGCCTCTGGGTTCCCTTGGATAAGGGCACAGCAGCAGCAGGTCCCCTGCGTCTGAGACACCTCCAGAACCTGAAGGGACCTACCAGATAAACAGTTCTCTGCACCCAAATCCCATGGGAGGGAGAGCTAAACCTTCAGAGAGGCAGACACGCCTGGGAAACCAGAAGAGACTGCACTCTGCACACATTACTGATTCCAGAGGAAAACACCAAATGCCATCTGGAACCCTGGTGCACTGAAGCTCCCGGAAAGGGTGGCGCAGATCATCCTGGTTGCTGCCCCTGCGGAGAGCTCGTAAGCAACACCCCACGAGCAAACTTGAGCCTCGGGACCATAGGTAAGGACACAGGCCCACGGGAACAGCTGAAGACCTGTAGATAGGAAAAACTACAGGGCTGAAAGCAGAACACTCTGTTCCCATAACTGGCTGAAAGAAAACAGGAAAACAGGTCTACAGCACCCCTGACACACAGGCTTATAGGACAGTCTAGCCACTGTTGCGAGAGGCAAACGCAGGAATCCAAGCAACAGAAACCAAGACTACATGGCATCATTGGAGCCCAATTCTCCCACCAAAGCAAACACGGAATATCCAAACACACCAGACAAGCAAGATCTAGTTTCAAAATCATATTTGATCATGATGCTGGAGGACTTCAAGAAAGATGTGAAGAACTCCCATAGAGAAACACAGGAAAACATAAATAAACAAGTAGAAGCCTACAGAGAGGAACCACAAAAATCCCTGAAAGAATTCCAGGAAAACACAATCAAACAGTTGAAGGAATTAAAAATGGAAATAGAAGCAATCAAGAAAGAACACATGGAAACAACCCTGGATATTGAAAACCAAAAGAAGAGACAAGGAGCTGTAGATACGAGCTTCACCAACAGAATACAAGAGATGGAAGAGAGAATCTCAGGAGCAGAAGATTCCATAGAAATCATCGACTCAACTGTCAAAGATAATGTAAAGCAGAAAAAGCTACTGGTCCAAAACATACAGGAAATCCAGGACTCAATGAGAAGATCAAACCTAAGGATAATAGGTATAGAAGAGAGTGAAGACTCCCAGCTCAAAGGACCAGTAAATATCTTCAACAAAATCATAGAAAACTTCCCTAACCTAAAGAAAGAGATACCCATAAGCATACAAGAAGCCTACAGAACTCCAAATAGATTGGACCAGAAAAGAAACACCTCCCGTCACATAATAGTCAAAACACCAAACGCACAAAATAAAGAAAGAATATTAAAAGCAGTAAGCGAAAAATGTCAAGTAACATATAAAGACAGACCTATCAGAATCACACCAGATTTTTCGCCAGAGACTATAAAAGCCAGAAGATCCTGGACAGATGTCATACAGACCCTAAGAGAACACAAATGCCAGCCCAGGTTACTGTATCCAGCAAAACTCTCAATTAACATAGATGGAGAAACCAAGATATTCCATGACAAAACCAAATTTACACAATATCTTTCTACAAATCCAGCACTACAAAGGATAATAAATGGTAAAGCCCAACATAAGGAGGCAAGCTATACCCTAGAAGAAGCAAGAAACTAATTGGCAACAAAACAAAGAGAAGAAAAGAACACAAACATAACCTCACCTCCAAATATGAATATAACAGGAAGCAATAATCACTATTCCTTAATATCTCTCAACATCAATGGCCTCAACTCCCCAATAAAAAGGCATAGATTAACAAACTGGATACGCAATGAGGACCCTGCATTCTGCTGCCTACAGGAAACACACCTCAGAGACAAAGACAGACACTACCTCAGAGTGAAAGGCTGGAAAACAACATTCCAAGCAAATGGTCGGAAGAAGCAAGCTAGAGTAGCCATTCTAATATCAAATAAAATCAATTTTCAACTAAAAGTCATCAAAAAAGATAAGGAAGGACACTTCATATTCATCAAAGGAAAAATCCACCAAGATGAACTCTCAATCCTAAATACCTATGCCCCAAATACAAGGGCACCTACATACGTAAAAGAAACCTTACTAAAGCTCAAAGCACACATTGCACCTCACACAATAATAGTAGGAGATTTCAACACCCCACTCTCATCAATGGACAGATCATGGAAACAGAAATTAAACAGAGATGTAGACAGACTAAGAGAAGTCATTAGCCAAATGGACTTAACAGATATTTATAGAACATTCTATCCTAAAGCAAAAGGATATACCTTCTTCTCAGCTCCTCATGGTACTTTCTCCAAAATTGACCATATAATTGGTCAAAAAACGGGCCTCAACAGGTACAGAAAGATAGAAATAATCCCATGCGTGGTATCAGACCACCACGGCCTAAAGCTGGTCTTCAATAACAACAAGGGAAAAACGCCCACATATATGTGGAAGTTGAACAATGCTCTACTCAATGATAACCTGGTTAAGGAATAAGTGAAGAAAGAAATTAAAGACTTCTTAGAATTTAATGAAAATGAAGGTACAACATACCCAAACTTATGGAACACAATGAAATCTGTGCTAAGAAAAAAACTCATAGCTCTGAGTACCTGCAGAAAGAAACAGGAGAGAGCATATGTCAGCAGCTTGACAGCACACCTAAAAGCTCTAGAACAAAAAGAAGCAAATACACCCAGGAGGAGTAGAAGGCAGGAAATAATCAAACTCAGAGCTGAAATCAACCAAGTAGAAACAAAAAGGACCATAGAAAGAATCAACAGAACCAAAAGTTGGTTCTCTGAGAAAATCAACAAGATAGATAAACCCTTAGCCAGACTAAGGAGAGGACACAGAGTGTGTCCAAATTAACAAAATCAGAAATGAAAAGGGAGACATAACTACAGATTCAGAGGAAATTCAAAAAATCATCAGATCTTACTATAAAAATAAAATTCTGGCAAACCAAATCCAAGAGCACATCAAAACAGTCATCCACCATGATCAAGTAGGCTTCATCCCAGGCATGCAGGGATGGTTTAATATACGGAAAACCATCAACGTGATCCATTATATAAACAAACTGAAAGAACAAAACCACATGATCATTTCATTAGATGCTGAGAAAGCATTTGACAAAATTCAACACCCCTTCATGATAAAAGTCCTGGAAAGAATAGGAATTCAAGGCCCATACCTAAACATAGTAAAAGCCATATACAGCAAACCAGTTGCTAACATTAAACTAAGTGGAGAGAAACTTGAAGCAATCCCATGAAAATCAGGGACTGGACAAGGCTGCCCACTCTCTCCCTACTTATTCAATATAGTTCTTGAAGTTCTAGCCAGAGCAATCAGACAACAAAAGGAGGTCAAAGGGATACAGATTGGAAAAGAAGAAGTCAAAATATCACTATTTGCAGACGATATGATAGTATATTTAAGTGATCCCAAAAGTTCCACCAGAGAACTACTAAAGCTGATCAACAACTTCAGCAAAGTGGCTGGGTATAAAATTAACTCAAATAAATCAGTAGCCTTCCTCTACACAAAAGAGAAACAAGCCGAGAAAGAAATTAGGGAAACGACACCCTTCATAATAGTCACAAATAATATAAAATACCTCGGTGTGACTTTAACCAAGCAAGTAAAAGATCTGTACAATAAGAACTTCAAGACTCTGAAGAAAGAAATTGAGGAAGACCATAGAAGATGGAAAGATCTCCCATGCTCATTGATTGGCAGGATTATTATAGTAAAAATGCCCATTTTACCAAGAGCGATCTATAGATTAAATGGAATCCCCATCAAAATACCAATCCAATTCTTCAGAGAGTTAGACAGAACAATTTGCAAATTCATCTGGAATAACAAAAAACCCAGGATAGCTAAAACTATCCTCAACAATAAAAGGACTTCAGGGGGAATCACTATCCCTGAACTCAAGCAGTATTACAGAGCAATAGTGACAAAAACTGCATGGAATTGTTACAGAGACAGACAGATAGACCAATGGAACAGAAATGAAGACCCAGAAATGAACCCACACACCTATGGGCACTTGATTTTTGACAAAGGAGCCAAAACCATCCAATGGAAAAAAGATAGCATTTTCAGCAAATGGTGCTGGTTCAACTGGAGGTCAACATGTAGAAGAATGCAAATCAATCCATGCTTATCACCCTGTACAAAGCTTAAGTCCAAGTGGATCAAGGACATCCACATCAAACCAGATACACTCAAACTAATAGAAGAAAAACTAGGGAAGCATCTGGAACACATGGGCACTGGAAAAAATTTCCTGAACAAAACACCAATAGCTTATGCTCTAAGATCAAGAATCGACAAATGGGATCTCATAAAACTGTAAAGCTTCTGTAAGGCAAAGGACACTGTGGTTAGGACAAAACGGCAACCAACAGATTGGGAAAAGATCTTTACCAATCCTACAGATAGAGGCGTTATATCCAAAATATACAAAGAACTCAAGAAGTTAGACCGCAGGGAGACAAATAACCCTATTAAAAAGTGGGGTTCAGAGTGAAACAAAGAATTCACAGCTGAGGAATGCCGAATGGCTGAGAAATACCTAAAGAAATGTTCAACATCTTTAATCATAAGGGAAATGCAAATGAAAACAACCCTGAGATTTCACCTCATACCAGTGAGATTGGCTAAGATCAAAAACTCAGGGTACAGCAAATGCTGGCGAGGATGTGGAGAATGAGGAACACTCCTCCATTTTTGGTGGGATTGCAGACTGGTACAACCATTCTGGAAATCAGTCTGGAGGTTCCTCAGAAAATTGGACATTGAAGTACCTGAGGATCCAGCTATACCTCTCTTGGGCATATATCCAAAAGATGCCCAACATATAAAAAAGACACGTGCTCCACTATGTTCATAGCAGCCTTATTTATAATAGCCAGAAGCTGGAAAGAACCCAGATGCCCTTCAACAGAGGAATGGATACAGAAAATGTGGTACATCTACACAATGGAATATTACTCAGCTATGAAAAACAATGACTCTATGAAATTCATAGGCAAATGGTTGGAACTGGAAAATATCATCCTGAGTGAGGTAACCCAAACACAGAAAAACACACATGGTGTGCACTCATTGATAAGTGGCTATTAACCCAAATGCTTGAATTATCCTAGATGCCTAGAACACATGAAACTCAAGACGGATGATCAAAATGTGAATGCTTCACTCCTTCTTTAAAAGGGGGAACAAGAATACCCTTGGCAGGGAATAGAGAGGCAAAGATTAAAACAGAGACAGAAGGAACACCCATTCAGAGCCTGCCCCACATGTGGCCCATACATATACAGCCACCCAATTAGACAAGATGGATGAAGCAAAGAAGTGCAGGCCGACAGGAGCCGGATGTAGATCTCTCCTGAGAGACACAGCCAGAATACAGCAAATACAGAGGCGAATGCCAGCATCAAACCACTGAAGTGAGAATAGGACCCCCTTGAAGGAATCAGAGAAAGAACTAGAAGAGCTTGAAGGGGCTTGAGACCCCATATGAACAACAATGCCAGGCAACCAGAGCTTCCAGGGACTAAGCCACTACCTAAAGACTATACATGGACTGACCCTGGACACTGACCTCATAGGTAGCAATGAATATCCTAGTAAGATCTCCAGTGTAAGGGGAAGCCCTGGGTCCTGCTATGTCTGAACCCCCAGTGAACGTGATTGTTGGGGGGAGGGTGGCAATGGGGGGAGGATGGCGAGGGGAACACCCATAAAGAAGGGGAGGCAGAGGGGTTAGGGGGATGTTGGCCGGAAAAAGAATAACACTCGAAATGTAAATAAGAAATACTCAAGTTAATAAAAAAATAAATAAAAACAAATGAATAAAGCAAAAAAAAATAATCTTATCTCTGTACCTCCCACCTAAACTTTAGTTGCCCAGTTACATCCCCAATGGCCTGCCTCTAAGGACTGCTGTTCCCTTCAGGATCTCACATGACTGGTCATCTTTTCTCCTTCAGAAGCATGCCAACTCTGTCTCTCCCTTTGGGGCTCCCTGCTTCCCTCTAGGTACCTGGAAGTCCTCCTTATTCCTTCCTCCCAGCAATTGGCCCATGGCCCATGGCTCTTTTTTTTTTTTCCTTATAAAGGACAACATTTAATTGGGGCTGGCTTAAAGGCTCAGAGGTTCAGTCCATTATCATCAAGGCAGGATCATGGCAGCATCCAGGTAGGCATGGTGCAGGAGGAGCTGAGAGTTCTACATCTTCATCTGAAGTCTGCTAGCAGAATACTGACTTCCAGGCAGGTAGGATGAGGGTCTTAAAGCCCACACCCATAGTGACATATCTAGTCCAACAAGACCACCCGTACTCCCAACAGGGCCATACCTTCTAATAGTGCCACTTCCTGCGCCAAGTAAATACAAACTATCACATTCCACTCCCTTGCCTCCGTAGGCTTGTCCAAACATGGGGGCAATACCTAAACCTAGCATAATACAGAATACATTTAGTCCAACTTCCAAAGTCCCCATAGTCCATAGCAGTCTCAACAATGTTAAAATACAATATTCATGGTCTCTTCTGAGCTTTATCCATTTAATTGTAACCCTTAAGGCAAGACAGGAAACCAGCTGGTTAAACTCCAAACTCTGCGTCTCCATGTCTGATGTCAAAGCAGTCTTCAGGTCTCCACCTCTTTTCCAACTTTGTTGATTGCAACAAACTTTCTCTTGGGCTGGTTCCACTCCCTGTTAGCAGCATTTTTCAGCAGATAGCCCACAGCTTTGGCATCTCAAACATTTTGGGGTCTCCAAAGCAGCCTCAACGTTATGTTATAGCTTCTTGTTTCAATGCCTGAGATCCACACATGATTTCGGTGCCTCCAAAGGGCTGGCCTCACTTCTCCAGCTCTGCCCTCTGCAGCACTCTAAGTTCAGGTTGATCCACTCCACTGCTGCTGCTCTTTTTGGTGGTCATCCCATTGTAGTGTCATCTCCAATATGCTGGGGTCTTCTGCTGCAACTAGTCTTCATCAATAGCCTCTCATAGGCTCTCTTCATGGTACCAACCCTCAACTCCTTTGCATGACCTCCTCAGTCCTGGGCATCAGCTGCAACTGAGACTGTACCTTCACCAATGTCCTTCCACGGCCTCTCGCAGTGCCAAGCCTCAGCTACTCTTCAAGACCCCTTTATGCCTTCAAAACCAGTACCACTTGGGTAACTCTTAAACATTACCAAGTACAGCTGCAACATGGGTTACAACCTTGGCTATCTCTGGAACACAGCTTCTTTGTGCTCTCAGAAAACACTTTCCAGAACATTTCACCTCAGTGATGCTGATCTCTTTTTAATCACTTTGAATTTCTTAGCTCCAGCTAACCAGCGTCAATTGTCCCAGTAATCACTTTTATTTTTCACTCTAAGCCAGAGCCACATGGCTGAAGCTGCTGAGTTTTGCGGCTTGCAGGAGCTGGGATATGGCTCCTTGTTTTATTATATTATCATGAGCTTTCTGTTTTTCAACTCTTTCACTCCCTAAGCTTGCCTGTCCTAGAACTTTCTCTGTAGACTGACTTTGAACCCAGAGATCTGCATTCCTGTCTCTTAAACACTGGGATTAAAGGTGTGCACCACCAAACCTAGATTCAGTTTTTCTTTACCCAGAACTTGCTCTAGGCTGGCTTTGAATTCAGAGTTCTTGTCTTTATCTCCTGGGATTACCATGCCTAAATCTAAAATTAACTGGGTGGAATCTTGCTAGAAGGCCATTATTCCCATGATCTGCTATCTTCTAGAACACAGGATTCGGATACATTTCACTTCCTGGCGTACATGTTCAGAGGTTCAGTCTTGTATCATCAAAGCAGGAACATGGCAGCATTCAGGCAGGCATGGTCTAGGAGGAGCTGAGAGTTCTACATCATCTGAAGACTGCTAGCAAAATACTCAGCACATGGCTTTTTTACTGACAGATCAAGAGCCAATTGGGGAACAGGACCTCCCCTACAGGAGCTGAGAATTCTATATCTTGATCTAAAGGCATCAAGGAGGAGGCTGTATTCTGAAGGTAGCCAGAAAGAGCTTCTCTTCTGCCCTGGGCAGAGCCTGAGCAGAGCCCGAGCATAGAAGGCCTTAAAGCCTACCTACAGAGTGATACACTGCCTCCAACAAGGTCACACCTAATAGTGCTACTCTTAATGGCCAAGCATTCAAACACATGAATCAGTGGTGGGTGGGAGGGAAACCTATTCAAACTACCTCAGGGTGTTTTCTCACAGTATCAGAAAAGTACTGTAGCAGCAGTTAAGAGGGGTGAGTAGTGGTAAATATAATTCCAGCTCTAGCTGTGAACTAGATGTGGTTGGAGCATCAGTGAGTGGCTGTGATGGATGCAGAGGGGCAGTGGGAGACAACCCCCTGGATGATGGTTACTGAGATTTGTTTTGAGGCATAATTCACTCACACTACAGCACTGTAGGCATTTGGAGAAGGAGCCAGTTGGACTGAAGATTGCCTCTTCCAGCCAGCACCCTCAAACTGGCTTCTATTTGCTGAGATGGCAGTAGTGGGTACTGTTCATACTTTATTTTCTTTACAGTTGAATAAACTTCCATTGTGTACAGTTGAATAAAATTCCACTGCATTTTTATTATCTATTCATCTACTAATGAATATTGAGACTATGTGAATAAGCAGTAGTGAACACAGTTGTACAAGTTTCTCTATGCAGAGTGCTCTCACAGGAAAGGGTCATGTGGAAGTTTTCTTTTTCTTTTAAAGTTTTTAAGTTTATTTTTTTTTACGCATTCATTTTATAATCTGCCCCCTTTTGGTCACTCCCTCCCACAATCCTTTCCCCATTCCCTCCTCCCCTTCTCCTCTAAGCAGGTCGGGACCCCCAACCCCCTTAGGTATATCTCCCTACCCTGACACACCAAGTCCCTGTGAGGATAGGCACTTTCTCTCCCACTGAGGCCACACAAGGCAGCCCAGCTAGAAGATCATATGCCATGTACAGGCAACAGCTTTTGTGATAGCCCCTGCATTAGTTGTTCAGGACCCACATGAAGACCAAGCTGTGCATCTGCTACATATATGCAGAGAGGCCTAGGTCCAGCTGTGTACATTCTTTGGATGGTGGTTCAGATGCTGAGAGCCCCAAGGGTCCAGTTTAGTTGACTGTTGGTCTTTCTGTGGAGTTCCTATCCCCTTCAAGACCCACAATTCTTCCTCTTATTCTTCCATAAGAGTCCCCAAACTCCATCTACTGTTTGGCTGTGGGTGTTGTATCTGTCTGAGTCAGCTGCTGGGTAGAACCTCTCAGAGGACAATATACTCCTGTCTGCAAGCATAACAGTATCATTAACAGTGTTAGGGGTTGGGGATTTAGCTCAGTGGTAGAGCGCTTGCCTAGCAAGCACAAGGCCCTGGGTTCGGTCCCCAGCTCCGGGAAAAAAAAAGACAACCCCCCCCCCAAAAAAAACCAAAAAAACAGTGTTAGGGATTGGTGCTTGCCCACGGATGAGTCAAGTTATTGGTTGGCCATTTCCTCAGTTTCTGCTCCTTTCCCCATGCCTGCATTTCTTGAAGACAGGATAAATTTTGGGTAGCGAGTTTTGTGAGTGGGTTGGTGTCTTTCTTGCTCCACTGGGGTTCCTGCCTGGCTGCAGGAGTTGGCTTCTTTGAAAGTATCATCCTGAGTGAGGTAACCCAGTCCCAAAAGGACATGCATGGTATGTACTCTCTTATAAGTGGATATTAGCCATAAAATACAGGATACACATGCTATATGCCACAGATTCAAAAGAAGCTAAACAAGAAAGGACCAAGGGAGGAAGCTTGAATCTTACTTAGAAGTGGGGATAAAATAGACATAAGAGGCAGATGGGGAGAGGGAACTGAGAGGAAGGGGGATGGAAAGTGGAATGGGGGGTTCAGGATCAGGTGTAGGGAAGGACAGGAGAAATGGCTACACAGCCATGAGAATGAATGGAAATCTCCAACTGACAGGGGTGAGGAGATGGGGTATCTCCAGGAAGTGACAGAGACCTGAGATAAGGGAGGTACCCAAGAATCAATGGGGGTGACCTTAGCTGTGATTCACAACATTGTGGATATATAATCTTTTTAAATTTCTTGAGAAAACTCCATACTAATTTTTATAATGGTTATATTAGTTTATACTACCACTAATAGCAAATAGGTTCTTTTTTCTTCTTGCCAAAAGTTATTGCCATTTTTAAAAGATTTACTTATTATATATAAGTACACTGTAGCCATCTTCAGACACACCAGAAGAGGGCATCAGATTCCATTACAGATGGTTGTGAGCCACCATGTATTGAACTCAGGACCTCTGGAAGAGCAGTCAGTGCTCTTAACTGCTGAGCCATCTCTCCAGCCACCACTTGTTTTGTTTTGTTTTATTTTATTTTGTTTTACTTTTTTTATTTTTTGAGACAGGGTATCATTATGTAACTCTAGCTGTCCTGGATAGTAGACCTGGTGTTGACCTCACAGAAATTTGCCTGTTTTCTGCCTCCCAAATGCTGAGATATGCATAAAGGTATGCACCACTCCACCTGGCTTCCTTACTGGTTCTGTCTTTGCTTTCTTAGTTTACTGTCTTCATTAATTATTTTTTGACAGTTTTATTCATGTATTTAATGAATTTTGGTAATCTTCACTCTATTACCATTTCTCATTCCCTCACACCTCCATTGAATCCTTTCTTTTTAGTACAAGTCTTCGTTTTTTTTTAAAAACTATTTTTAAATAGATTACATTTCACTTATTTTGTGAAATGTGGGTATAGACATGAGTGCATAGCACTCATAAGAAGGTCAAAGGATAACTTGTTGGCATCAGTTCTCTTGAAAATAGGTAACAGGGATTGAACTCAGATTGTTAGAAATGGCAATGAGTTCCTTTACAGCTGAACAATTTCACCAGAGTATCTTCTGTGTGTGAGATCCACTCCCCCCCCCCCTTAAACACAGGACCTTTTTATATAGCCCTGGCTGTTCTGAAACTCACTATATAGACCAGGCTAGCCATTTATGTGTGGCAACTTAACAGTTCTGCACCACTGAAGAAAATGACTTTTCCCTTCTAGAAGCCATCTCATAAACTCCTTTCCTTACCCATGGTGAAACATTTATAGGCTCCATGTTGTTCAGGTCTTGCTCCCATGACTACCACTGCTGTGAGTTCATGTTATAATGATGATGTCATAACCAGAAGACATCATTAAAAACAGATTTATTCTATGTATATGAGTGTTCACTTGCATGTATGTGTGCGCCATGTGCATTAAGTGCCTTGGAGGTCAGAAAGGGGCTTTTAATACCCTGGAACTAGAGTTGTAGATGGTTGTAAGCTGCCATGTGGGTATTGGCAATTGAACCTAGGTCCTTAGCAGGAGCAGCAGGTGCTCTTAAACACTGAACCATCTTTCCAGTCCCCAGAAGATAGCATTTTATACCACACATCATATCTGGGCTATTATATTCTTCCTACCCCCTCTTCTATGATGTTTCCAGAGTCTGAGAAAGGCAGATATAGATGCCTGATTTAGGCTAAATGTTCAACAGTCATGTATTTTCAACACACTGAACACTTGTGAGCCTCTGTATTAACCGTTTCCACTTCTAAAAGAAGCTTTCCTGACCAAGGTTGATAGCAGCATGAATCTGCATAAAAATAAATATTCAGAAGACATTTTGACACTATTTTCATGTAGCAAACAAAACAAAGCAAAAAGCCACCATAATAATATGACCTTCCTAATCATAGGCTTAAGAAAAAAGATTTTTTTTTTCTTTTCCTTTTTTCGGAGCTGGGGATGGAACCCAGGGCCTTGCGCTTGCTAAACCACTGAGCTAAATTCCCCAACCCCGAAAAAAGATTTTTTTAAAATTTATTTTATGGGGGCACTCCTGAGGCTGCAGAGCGGAAGAGACCACCAACACTGCTCACCCCTGCCCACATCCCTGGCCCAAGAGGAAACTGTATAAGGCCTCTGGGCTCCCGTGGGGGAGGGCCCAGGAGCGGCAGGACTTCTGCGCCTGAGACACCGCCGGAACCTGAAAGAAACAGACCGGATAAACAGTTCTCTGCACCCAAATCCCGTGGGAGGGAGAGCTAAACCTTCAGAGAGGCAGACAAGCCTGGGAAACCAGAAGAGACTGCTCCCTGCACACACATCTCGGACGCCAGAGGAAAAAGCCAAAGACCATCTGGAACCCTGGTGCACTGAAGCTCCCGGAAGGGGCGGCACAGGTCTTCCTGGTTGCTGCCGCTGCAGAGAGCCCCTGGGCAGCACCCCACGAGCGAACCTGAGCTTCGGGACCACAGGTAAGACCAAATTTTCTGCTGCAAGAAAGCTGCCTGGTCAACTCAAGACACAGGCCCACAGGAACAGCTGAAGACCTGTAGAGAGGAAAAACTACACGCCGGAAAGCAGAACACACTGTCCCCATAACTGACTGAAAGAGAGGAAAACAGGTCTACAGCACTCCTGACACACAGGCTTATAGGTCAGTCTAGCCACTGTCAGAAATAGCAGAACAAAGTAACACTAGAGATAATCTGATGGCGAGAGGCAAGCGCAGGAACCCAAGCAACAGAAACCAAGACTGCATGCCATCATCGGAGCCCAATTCTCCCGCCAAAACAAACATGGAATATCCAAACACACCAGAAAAGCAAGATCTAGTTTCAAAATCATATTTGATCATGATGCTGGAGGACTTCAAGAAAGACATGAACACACTTAGGGAAACACAGGAAATCATTAATAAACAAGTAGAGGCCTACAGAGAGGAATGGCAAAAATCCCTGAAAGAATTCCAGGAAAACACAATCAAACAGATGAAGGAATTAAAAATGGAAATAGAAGCAATCAAGAAAGAACACATGGAAACAACCCTGGATATAGAAAACCAAAAGAAGAGACAAGGAGCTGTAGATACAAGCTTCACCAACAGAATACAAGAGATGGAAGAGAGAATCTCAGGAGCAGAAGATTCCATAGAAATCATTGACTCAACTGTCAAAGATAATGTAAAGCGGAAAAAGCTACTGGTCCAAAACATACAGGAAATCCAGGACTCAATGAGAAGATCAAACCTAAGGATAATAGGTATAGAAGAGAGTGAAGACTCCCAGCTCAAAGGACCAGTAAATATCTTCAACAAAATCATAGAAGAAAACTTCCCTAACCTAAAAAAAGAGATACCCATAGGCATACAAGAAGCCTACAGAACTCCAAATAGATTGGACCAGAAAAGAAACACCTCCCGTCACATAATTGTCAAAACACCAAACGCACAAAATAAAGAAAGAATATTAAAAGCAGTAAGGGAAAAAGGTCAAGTAACATATAAAGGGAGACCTATCAGAATCACACCAGACTTCTCGCCAGAAACTATGAAGGCCAGAAGATCCTGGACTGATGTCATACAGACCCTAAGAGAACACAAATGCCAGCCCAGGTTACTGTATCCAGCAAAACTCTCAATTAACATTGATGGAGAAACCAAGATATTCCATGACAAAACCAAATTTACACAATATCTTTCTACAAATCCAGCACTACAAAGGATAATAAATGGTAAAGCCCAACATAAGGAGGCAAGCTATACCCTAGAAGAAGCAAGAAACTAATCGTCTTGGCAACAAAACAAAGAGAATGAAAGCACACAAACATAACCTCACATCCAAATATGAATATAAAGGGAAACAATAATCACTATTCCTATTCCTTAATATCTCTCAATATCAATGGCCTCAACTCCCCAATAAAAAGACATAGATTAACAAACTGGATACGCAACGAGGACCCTGCATTCTGCTGCCTACAGGAAACACACCTCAGAGACAAAGACAGACACTACCTCAGAGTGAAAGGCTGGAAAACAACTTTCCAAGCAAATGGTCAGAAGAAGCAAGCTGGAGTAGCCATTCTAATATCAAATAAAATCAATTTCCAACTAAAAGTCATCAAAAAAGATAAGGAAGGACACTTCATATTCATCAAAGGAAAAATCCACCAAGATGAACTCTCAATCCTAAATATCTATGCCCCAAATACAAGGGCACCTACATACGTAAAAGAAACCTTACTAAAGCTCAAAACACACATTGCACCTCACACAATAATAGTGGGAGATTTCAACACCCCACTCTCATCAATGGACAGATCATGGAAACAGAAATTAAACAGTGATGTCGACAGACTAAGAGAAGTCATGAGCCAAATGGACTTAACGGATATTTATAGAACATTCTATCCTAAAGCAAAAGGATATACCTTCTTCTCAGCTCCTCATGGTACTTTCTCCAAAATTGACCATATAATTGGTCAAAAAACGGGCCTCAACAGGTACAGAAAGATAGAAATAATCCCATGCGTGCTATCGGACCACCACGGCCTAAAACTGGTCTTCAATAACAATAAGGGAAGAATGCCCACATATACGTGGAAATTGAACAATGCTCTACTCAATGACAACCTGGTCAAGGAAGAAATAAAGAAAGAAATTAAAAACTTTTTAGAATTTAATGAAAATGAAGATACAACATACTCAAACTTATGGGACACAATGAAAGCTGTGCTAAGAGGAAAACTCATAGCGCTGAGTGCCTGCAGAAAGAAACAGGAAAGAGCATATGTCAGCAGCTTGACAGCACACCTAAAAGCTCTAGAACAAAAAGAAGCAAATACACCCAGGAGGAGTAGAAGGCAGGAAATAATCAAACTCAGAGCTGAAATCAACCAAGTAGAAACAAAAAGGACCATAGAAAGAATCAACAGGACCAAAAGTTGGTTCTTTGAGAAAATCAACAAGATAGATAAACCCTTAGCCAGACTAACGAGAGGACACAGAGAGTGCGTCCAAATTAACAAAATCAGAAATGAAAAGGGAGACATAACTACAGATTCAGAGGAAATTCAAAAAATCATCAGATCTTACTATAAAAACCTATATTCAACAAAATTTGAAAATCTTCAGGAAATGGACAATTTCCTAGACAGATACCAGGTATCAAAGTTAAATCAGGAACAGATAAACCAGTTAAACAACCCCATAACTCCTAAGGAAATAGAAGCAGTCATTAAAGGTCTCCCAACCAAAAAGAGCCCAGGTCCAGATGGGTTTAGTGCAGAATTCTATCAAACCTTCATAGAAGACCTCATACCAATATTATCCAAACTATTCCACAAAATTGAAACAGATGGAGCCCTACCGAATTCCTTCTACGAATCTACAATTACTCTTATACCTAAACCACACAAAGACACAACAAAGAAAGAGAACTTCAGACCAATTTCCCTTATGAATATCGACGCAAAAATACTCAATAAAATTCTGGCAAACCGAATTCAAGAGCACATCAAAACAATCATCCACCATGATCAAGTAGGCTTCATCCCAGGCATGCAGGGATGGTTTAATATACGGAAAACCATCAACGTGATCCATTATATAAACAAACTGAAAGAACAGAACCACATGATCATTTCATTAGATGCTGAGAAAGCATTTGACAAAATTCAACACCCCTTCATGATAAAAGTCCTGGAAAGAATAGGAATTCAAGGCCCATACCTAAACATAGTAAAAGCCATATACAGCAAACCAGTTGCTAACATTAAACTAAATGGAGAGAAACTTGAAGCAATCCCACTAAAATCAGGGACTAGACAAGGCTGCCCACTCTCTCCCTACTTATTCAATATAGTTCTTGAAGTTCTAGCCAGAGCAATCAGACAACAAAAGGAGATCAAAGGGATACAGATCGGAAAAGAAGAGGTCAAAATATCACTATTTGCAGATGATATGATAGTATATTTAAGTGATCCCAAAAGTTCCACCAGAGAACTACTAAAGCTGATAAACAACTTCAGCAAAGTGGCTGGGTATAAAATTAACTCAAATAAATCAGTTGCCTTCCTCTATACAAAAGAGAAACAAGCCGAGAAAGAAATTAGGGAAACGACACCCTTCATAATAGACCCAAATAATATAAAGTACCTCGGTGTGACTTTAACCAAGCAAGTAAAAGATCTGTACAATAAGAACTTCAAGACACTGAAGAAAGAAATTGAAGAAGACCTCAGAAGATGGAAAGATCTCCCATGCTCATGGATTGGCAGGATTAATATAGTAAAAATGGCCATTTTACCAAAAGCAATCTACAGATTCAATGCAATCCCCATCAAAATACCAATCCAATTCTTCAAAGAGTTAGACAGAACAATTTGCAAATTCATCTGGAATAACAAAAAACCCAGGATAGCTAAAGCTATCCTCAACAATAAAAGGACTTCAGGGGGAATTACTATCCCTGAACTCAAGCAGTATTACAGAGCAATAGTGATAAAAACTGCATGGTATTGGTACAGAGACAGACAGATAGACCAATGGAATAGAATTGAAGACCCAGAAATGAACCCACACACCTATGGTCACTTGATTTTTGACAAAGGAGCCAAAACCATCCAATGGAAAAAAGATAGCATTTTCAGCAAATGGTGCTGGTTCAACTGGAGGGCAACATGTAGAAGAATGCAGATCGATCCATGCTTATCACCCTGTACAAAGCTTAAGTCGAAGTGGATCAAGGACCTCCACATCAAACCAGACACACTCAAACTAATAGAAGAAAAACTAGGGAAGCATCTGGAACACATGGGCACTGGAAAAAATTTCCTGAACAAAACACCAATGGCTTATGCTCTAAGATCAAGAATTGACAAATGGGATCTCATAAAACTGCAAAGCTTCTGTAAGGCAAAGGACACTGTGGTTAGGACAAAACGGCAACCAACAGATTGGGAAAAGATCTTTACCAACCCTACAACAGATAGAGGCCTTATATCCAAAATATACAAAGAACTCAAGAAGTTAGACCGCAGGGAAACAAATAACCCTATTAAAAAATGGGGTTCAGAGCTAAACAAAGAATTCACAGCTGAGGAATGCCGAATGGCTGAGAAACACCTAAAGAAATGTTCAACATCTTTAGTCATAAGGGAAATGCAAATCAAAACAACCCTGAGATTTCACCTCACACCAGTGAGAATGGCTAAGATCAAAAACTCAGGTGACAGCAGATGCTGGCGAGGATGTGGAGAAAGAGGAACACTCCTCCATTGTTGGTGGGATTGCAGACTGGTAAAACCATTCTGGAAATCAGTCTGGAGGTTCCTCAGAAAATTGGACATTGAACTGCCTGAGGATCCAGCTATACCTCTCTTGGGCATATACCCAAAAGATGCCTCAACATATAAAAGAGACACGTGCTCCACTATGTTCATCGCAGCCTTATTTATAATAGCCAGAAAATGGAAAGAACCCAGATGCCCTTCAACAGAGGAATGGATACAGAAAATGTGGTACATCTACACAATGGAATACTACTCAGCTATCAAAAACAACGAGTTTATGAAATTCGTAGGCAAATGGTTGGAACTGGAAAATATCATCCTGAGTGAACTAACCCAATCACAGAAAGACATACATGGTATGCACTCATTGATAAGTGGCTATTAGCCCAAATGCTTGAATTACCCTAGATCCCTAGAACAAACGAAACTCAAGACGGATGATCAAAATGTGAATGCTTCACTCCTTCTTTAAATGAGGAAAAAGAATACCCTTGGCAGGGAAGGGAGAGGCAAAGATTAAAACAGAGACTGAAGGAACACCCATTCAGAGCCTGTCCCACATTTGGCCCATACATATACAGCCACCCAATTGGACTAGATGGATGAAGCAAAGAAGTGCAGACCGACAGGAGCCGGATGTAGATCGCTCCTGAGAGACACAGCCAGAATACAGCAAATACAGAGGCGAATGCCAGCAGCAAACCACTGAACTGAGAATAGGTCCCCTATTGAAGGAATCAGAGAAAGAACTGGAAGAGCTTGAAGGGGCTCGAGACCCCAAAAGTACAACAATGCCAAGCAACCAGAGCTTCCAGGGACTAAGCCACTACCTAAAGACTATACATGGACTGACCCTGGACTCTGACCCCATAGGTAGCAATGAATATCCTAGTAAGAGCACCAGTGGAAGGGGAAGCCCTGGGTCCTGCTAAGACTGAACCCCCAGTGAACTAGTCTATGGGGGGAGGGCGGCAATGGTGGGAGGGTTGGGAGGGGAACACCCATAAGGAAGGGGAGGGGGGAGGGGGATGTTTGCCCGGAAACCGGGAAAGGGAATAACACTCGAAATGTATATAAGAAATACTCAAGTTAATAAAAAAAAAAAAAAAAAAAAAGCTAAAAGGGGTTGGAGATCTGACAAACATTTTGACATCAGACATGGTAGTATAGAGTTTAGTGTTTCCCCAGTTTTGCCTTGATCCAGGATTTCCTCACTATGCTCCCTTTTGAAATAGTAATGCATATCCTGTGCCAATATACACTGTAAATATGAGATATGTTTTTACTTTGATTTTATAGGGAGTTGCAGTTAATAGGTTGTATGAATCTCAGAAAAGACTTTGAACTTTGGATTTTAGAATTTGTTGAGACTATGATAGGACTATGTTGGGACTTTTGTTGTTGGACTAAATACATGTTGCCTTATGTTATGGCTACAAGCCTATGGGAGCCAGGGAGTGGAAGGTTGTAGCTTGAATAGGTATAGTATCCATAGACTTATGGGTTTGAATGTTTGGAATATAAGAAGGGGTACTGTTAGGGGTTGTGATTTTGTTGGAGAAGTATGTCACTGTGGGGACAGGCTTTAAGGTCTATGCCCAGTGTGGTTCTCTGTTCCCTGCAGATCAAGATGTATGACTCTTGACTCCTTCTCCAGTACCATGTCTGCCTGGATGCAGCCATGATTCCCATCATGCTGATAGTGAACTAAGTCTCTGAGACGGAAAACAAGCCCCAGCTAAATGTTTTGTTGTTGGTGGTGGTGTTTGCTTGCTTTGTTTTGTTTTTTTTTTTTTTGTTTTGTTTTTTAAATAAAATTTGCCTTGGTCTTGGTAAAAAAAAAAAAAAAAAAAAAATTTATTTTATGTACATGAGTACACTGTTGCTGTTTTCAGACACACCAGTAGAGGTCATCAGATTGCATTTCTGATGGTTGTGATCTACCATGTGGTTGCTGGGAGTTGAACTCAGGACCTTTGGAAGAACAGTCACAGTCAGTACTCTTTTTTTTTTTTCTCCTTTTTTTTTTTTTAAATTAACTTGAGTATTTCTTATTTACATTTCGAATGTTATTCCCTATCCCAGTTTCTGGGCAAACATCCCCCTATTGCCTCCCCCACCCCTTCTTTATGGGTGTTCCCCTCCCCAACCTCCCCCCATTGCCGCCCTCCCCCCAACAATCACGTTCACTGGGGGTTCTGTCTTAGCAGGACCAAGGGCTTCCCCTTTCATTGGTGCTCTTACTAGGATATTCATTGCTACCTATGAGGTCAGAGTCCAGGGTCAGTCCATGTATAGTCATTAGGTAGTGGCTTAGTCCCTGGAAGCTCTGGTTGCTTGGCATAGTTGTTCATAAGGTGTCTTGAGCTCCTTCAAGCTCTTTGAGTTCTTTCTCTGATTCCTTCAATGGGGTCCCATTCTCAGTTCAGTGGTTTGCTGCTGGCATTCGCCTCTGTATTTGTGTCTCTCAGGAGAGATCTACATCCGGCTCCTGTCGGTCTGCACTTCTTTGCTTCATCCATCTTGTCTAATTGGGTGGCTATATATGTATGGGCCACATGTGTGTCCCCTGAGTTTTTGATCTTAGCCAATCTCACTGGTGTGAGGTGAAATCTCAGGGTTGTTTTGATTTGCATTTCCCTTATGACTAAAGATGTTGAACGTTTCTTTAGGTGTTTCTCAGCCATTCAGCATTCCTCAGCTGTGAATTCTTTGTTTAGTTATGAACCCCATTTTTTAATAGGGTTATTTGTCTCCCTGCGGTCTAACTTCTTGAGTTCTTTGTATATTTTGGATATAAGGCCTCTATCTGTTGTAGGATTGGTAAAGATCTTTTCCCAATCTGTTGGTTGCCGTTTTGTCCTAACCACAGTGTCCTTTGCCTTACAGAAGCGTTGCAGTTTTATGAGATCCCATTTGTCGATTCTTGATCTTAGAGTAGAAGCTATTGGTGTTTTGTTCAGGAAATTTTTTCCAGTGCCCATGTGTTCAAGATACTGCCCTAGTTTTTCTTCTATTAGTTTGAGTGTATCTGGTTTGATGTGGATGTCCTTGATCCACTTGGACTTAAGCTTTGTACAGGGTGATAAGCATGGATTGATTTGCATGAAGTGTCCTTCCTTATCTTTTTTGATGAATTTTAGTTGGAAATTGATTTTATTTGATATTAGAATGGCTACTCCAGCTTGCTTCATCCGACCATTTGCTTGGAATGTTGATTTCCAGACTTTCACTCTGAGGTAGTGTCTGTCTTTGTCTCTGAGGTGTGTTTCCTGTAGGCAGCAGAATGCAGGGTCCTCATTGCGTATCCAGTTTGTTAATCTATGCCTTTTTATTGGGGAGTTGAGGCCATTGATATTGAGAGATATTAAGGAATAGTGATTATTGCTTCCTGTTATATTCATATTTGGAGGTGAGGTTATGTTTGTGTGCTTTACTTCTCTTTGTTTTGTTGGCAAGGTGATTAGTTTCTTGCTTTTTCTATGGTGTAGCTTGCCTCCTTATGTTGGGCTATACCATTTATTATCCTTTGTAGTGCTGGATTTGTAGAAAGATATTGTGTAAATTTGGTTTTGTCATGGAATATCTTGGTTTCTCCATCTATGTTAATTGAGAGTTTTGCTGGATACAGTAACCTGGGCTGGCATTTGTTTTCTCTTAGGGTCTGTATGACATCTGTCCAGGATCTTATGGCTTTCATTGTCTCTGGCGAAAAGTCTGGTTTGATTCTTATAGGTCTCCCTTTATATGTTACTTGACCTTTTTCCCTTACTGGTTTTAATATTCTTTCTTTATTTTGTGCATTTGGTGTTTTGACTATTATGTTTCGGCAGGTGTTTCTTTTCTGGTCCAATCTATTTGGAGTTCCGTAGGCTTCTTGTATGCCTCTGTTGGTGAAGCTTGTATCTACGGCTCCTTGTCTCTTCCTTTGGTTTTCAATATCCAGGGTTGTTTCCATGTGTTCTTTCTTGATTGCTTCTATTTCCATTTTTAATTCCTTCAATTATTTGGTTGTTTTTTCCTGGAATTCTTTCAGGGATTTTTGTGATTCCTCTTTGTAGACTTCTACTTGTTTATTTATGTTTTCCTGTGTTTCTCTAAGGGAGTTCTTCACACCTTTCTTGAAGTCCTCCAGTATCATGATCAAATATGATTTTGAAACTAGATCTTGCTTTTCTGGTGTGTTTGGATATTCTGTGTTTGCTTTGGTGGGAGAATTGGTCTCCCATAATGCCATGTAGTGTTGGTTTCTGTTGCTTGGATTCCTGCGCTTGCCTCTCGCCATCAGATTATCTCTAGTGTTACTTTGTTCTGCTATTTCTGACAGAGGCTAGACTGTCCTATAAGCCTGTGTGTCAGGAGTGCTGTAGACCTGTTTTCCTGTTTTCTTTCAGCCAGTTATGAGGACAGAGTGTTCTGCTTTCAGTCGTGTAGTTTTTCCTATCTACAGGTCTTCAGCTGTTCCTGTGGGCCTGTGTCTTGAGTTCACCAGGCAGGTCGCTTGGAGCTGGAAGGTTTGTCTTACCTGTGGTCCCGAGGCTCAAGTTTGCTCGTGGGGTGTTGCCTATGAGCTCTCCGAGGCGGCAGCAACCAGGAAGATCAACAGTCAGTACTCTTAACCACTGAGCCATCTCTCCAGCCCCAAAGACTTTTTTTTTCTCTCATAGGATCTTATTTTGCTACTGTGTAGCTCTTAGTTGTTCTGGAACTCAGTATGTAGATCAGGCTGGCCTTGTACTCAAAGGGATTTGTCTACCTCTGCCTTCTAAGTCCTGATATTAAAGACGTTTACCACAATGCCCAACTATTTGTTTTATGTTTAATTATGAGTATATATTTGTGAACATGTTTCTGCATGTGAGTGCAAATGTATGTAGGCCTTGCAGCTGGAGTAATAACTGTTGTGAGTCTCCTGATGCTGCTGGAAACTGAACTTGTGTAATTTTGTTTTTGCTTCTTCTCCTCTTCTTCCTCCTCTTTCTTCTATATCACCCCTTCTCTTCTTCCTCCTCTTTCCTCTTTTCCTCCTCCTGCTCCTCCTCTTCCCAATTCTTTCTTCCTCCTTCTCAACTGGTCTCACTGTGTAACCCTGGGTTAGCCTGGAACTTGTTATGTAGACAAGGCTGCCCTGGAATTCACAGAGATCCACCTACTTTTGCCTTCTGAGTGCCAGGATTAAAAATGTGTGCCACAACCTACAGCTGAACTTGATTTATTTGTAAGAACTGAATGTTCTCTGTACTACTGAGCCATCTCTCCAACTCTTTCCCACCACCCAGGGATGTACTTCCGACTAGGTTTACAAAATTCCCTGGGGAGCAGGAGGAAATCAGAAAGCAGTTGATTACCCCACAGCAGTAATGCCATTACTGCACTTGTGGGCACATCTTTCCTGGAAGGTTGATTTTGAAGCTCACAAGGTTCATAGTTGGGTAGATTGTGGATGACTTTCTTCCTCAGTAGCCTTTGTAACACCTTCACCTCTATGAAAGCCATCTAGCAGGGAAGAAACTTCTTACTCATGTCCAGCTTAATTTTTCCCTCCTGACCCCATTTATTGAAAGTATTTTTTCTTATATATAATATCTGATAGTAGTTCCTCTCATTCTACTCATCCTAGTTTCTCTCACCTCCCATTTGATCTCCCTTTCTGTCTCATTAGGAAATGGACTGCTAAAGGATAATAATAAAATAAAACATTGTAAGATAAAAATCCCAGCCAACAGCTTCCTGCTCCCAAACCCCTTGGGAGAGAGAGCTCATCACCCAGACAGGTGGACACTCCTGAGATTGCAGGGCAGGAGAGACCGCCAGTGCTGCCCACTCTTGCCAACATCCTCGGCCCAAGAGGAAACTATATAGGGCCTCTGGGAACAGGAAGATAGGGGCACTCAAGCTGCAGGAGTGCTGCAGTCCAGACCTCGCCCGGATCTGAAGGGACCCAGTCAAACAGCTCCCTGCACCCAAATTCCGTGGGAGGGAGAGCTAGAACCTCAGAGGGGTCGACACGCCTGAGAAGCCAGAGAAGACTCAAATGGTCAGAAGAAGCAAGCTGGAGTAGCCATTCTAATATCAAATAAAATCAATTTCCAACTAAAAGTCATCAAAAAAGATAAGGAAGGACACTTCATATTCATCAAAGGAAAAATCCACCAAGATGAACTCTCAATCCTAAATATCTATGCCCCAAATACAAGGGCACCTACATACGTAAAAGAAACCTTACTAAAGCTCAAAACACACATTGCACCTCACACAATAATAGTGGGAGACTTCAACACCCCACTCTCATCAATGGACAGATCATGGAAACAGAAATTAAACAGTGATGTCGACAGACTAAGAGAAGTCATGAGCCAAATGGACTTAACGATATTTATAGAACATTCTATCCTAAAGCAAAAGGATATACCTTCTTCTCAGCTCCTCATGGTACTTTCTCCAAAATTGACCATATAATTGGTCAAAAAACGGGCCTCAACAGGTACAGAAAGATAGAGATAATCCCATGCATGCTATCCGACCACCACGGCCTAAAACTGGTCTTCAATAACAATAAGGGAAGAATGCCCACATATACGTGGAAATTGAACAATGCTCTACTCAATGATAACCTGGTCAAGGAAGAAATAAAGAAAGAAATTAAAAACTTTTTAGAATTTAATGAAAATGAAGATACAACATACCCAAACTTATGGGACACAATGAAAGCTGTGCTAAGAGGAAAACACATTTCTGACTCTAGAGGAAAATGTCTAGCGCCATCTGTGCCCCCAGTGCACAGTGACCCTGGAGAAGGTGGCCCAGGCCATTCTGGTTGCTGCCCTCACGAAGAACTGAAACGCAGCCCCTGAGGAGCGACTTCAGGCCCCAGACCAGAGATAAGACCAACTTTTCTGCTCTAAATGACCTGCCTGGTGGACTCATGATACATCCCCACCGGAACAGCTGTAGGCCAGTAGACAGGAACAACTACACGCCTGAAAGCAGAACACTCTATCCCCATAACTGGCTGAAAGAAAACAGGAAAACAGGTCTACAGCACTCCTGACACACAGGCCTATAGGCCTGTCTAGCCACTGTGAGAAATGGCAGAACAAGGTAACACCAGAGACAACCTATGGCAAGAGGCAAACGCAGGAACCCAAGCAACAGAAACCAAGACTGCATTGCATCATCGGAGCCCAATTCTCCCATCAAAGCAAACACTGAATATCCAAACACACCAGAAAAGCAAGATCTAGATTTAAAATCACATTTGATTATGATGGAGGACTTCAAGAAAGACATATATAACTCCCTTAGAGAAATGCAGGAAAACACAAAGAAGCAAAAGCCTATAGAGAGGAAACACAAAAATACCTGAAAGAATTCAAGGAAAACACAAACAGTTGAAGGAATTAAAAATGGAAATAGAAGCAATAAAGAAAGCACAAATGGAGACAACCGTGGATATAGAAAACCAAAGGAAGAGATAAGGAGCTGTAGATACAAGCATAACTAACAGAATGCAAGAGATAGAAGAGAGAATCTCAGGAGCAGAATATTCCATAGAAATCATCGACACAACTGTCAAAGATGATGTAAAGTGGAAAAAGCTATGACCAAAAACATACAGGAAATGCAGGACACAATGAGAAGATCAAACCTAAGGATAATTGGTATAGAAGAGAGTGAAGATTCCCAACTCAAAGAACCAGTAAATATCTTCAACAAAATCATAGAAGAAAACTTCCCTAACCTAAAGAAAGAGAAGCCCATAAACATACAAGAAGCCTATAGAACTCCAAATAGATTGGATCAGAAAAGAAACTTCTCCCGTCACATAATAGTCAAAACACCAAATGCACAAAACAAAGAAAGAATATTAAAACCAGTAAGGGAAAAAGGTCAAGTAACATATAAAGGCAGACCTATCAGAATTATACCAGACTTCTCACCAGAGACTATGAAAGCCAGAAGATCCTGGACAAATGTCATATAGACCCTAAAAGAACAAAAATGCCAGCCCAGGTTACTGTATCCAGCAAAAGTCAATTAACATAGATGGAGAAACCAAGATATTCCATGACAAAACCAAATTTACACAATATCTTTCTACAAATCCAGCACTACAAAGGATAATAAGTGGTAAAGCACAACACAAGGAGGGAAGCTACACCCTAGAAAAATAAAGAAACTAATAATTTTTCAACAAAGCAAAGAGAAGACTAGAAAACAAATATAATCTCACCTCCAAATACGAATATAACAGGGAGCAATAATCACTATTCCTTAATATCTCCTAACATCAATGGACTCAATTCCCCCCAAAAAAGACACAGATTAACAAACTGGTTACGTAATGAGGACCCTGCATTCTGCTGCCTACAGGAAACACACCTCAGAGACAAAGACAGACACTACCTCAGAGTGAAAGTCTGGAAATCAACTTTCCAAGCAAATGGTTGGAAGAAGCAAGCTGGAGTAGCCATTCTAATATCAAATAAAATTGATTTTCAACCAAAAGTCATCAAAAAAGATAAGGAAGGACACTTCATATTCATCAAAGGAAAAATTCACCAAGATGAACTCTCAATCCTAAATATCTATGCTTCAAGTACAAGGGCACCTACATACATAAAGGAAACCTTATTAAAGGTCAAAGCACACATTGCACCTCACACAATAACAGTAGGAGATTTCAACACCCCACTGTCATCAATGGACAGGTCATGGAAACAAATTAAACAGAGACATAGACAGACTAACAGAAATTATGAACCAAATGGACTTAACAGATATTTATAGAACATTCTATCCTAAAACAAAAGGATATACCTTCTCACCACCTCATGGTACTTTCTCCAAAATTGACCATATGATTGGTCATAAAACAGGCCTCAACTGATGCATAAAGATAGAAATAATCCCATGCATGCTATCAGACCACCACGGCCTAAAGGTGGTCTTCAATAACAATAAGGGAAGAACGCACACATATACATGGAAGTTGAACAATGCTCTACTGAATGATAACCTGGTCAAGGAAGAAATAAAGAAAGAAATTAAAGATTTCTTAGAATTTAATGAAAATGAAGGTACAACATACCCAAACTTATGGGACACAATGAAAGCTGTGTTAAGAGGAAAACTCATAGCTCTGAGTGTCTGCAGAAAGAAACAGGAGAGAGCATATATCTGCAGCTTGACAGCAACCTGGAAAGCTCTGGAACAAAAAGAAGTAAATACACCCAGGAGGAGTAGAAGGCAGGAAATAATCAAGTAAGAACTGAAATCAACCAAATAGAAACAAAAATGTTTATACAAAGAATCAACGGAACCAAAAGCTGGTTCTTCGAGAAAATCAACAAGATAGATATACCCTTAGCCAGAGTAACCAGAGGACACAGAGAGTGTATCCAAATTAAGAAAATCAGAAATGAAAAGGGAGACATAACAAGAGATTCAGGGGAAATTCAGAAAAATCATCAGATCCTGCTACAAAAGCCTATATTCAAGAAAACGTGAAAATCTGCAGGAAATGGACAATTTCCTAGACAGATACCAGGTATCGAGGTTAAATCAGGAACAGATAAACCATTTAAACAACCCCATAACTCATAAAGATATAGTAGCAGTCATTAAAAGTATGCCAACCCAAAAGAGCCCAGGTCCAGATGGGTTCAGTGCCGAATTCTATCAGACCTTCATAGAAGACCTCATACCAAAACTATCCAAACTATTCCACAAAACTGAAACAGATGGAGCACTACCGAATTCCTTCTATGAAGCCACAATTATTATTATACCTAAACCACAGAAAGACCCAACAAAGAAAGAGAACTTTAGACCAATTTCCCTTATGAATATTGACTCAAAAATACTCAATAAAATTCTTGCAAACCAAATCCAAGAGCACATCAAAACAATCATCCATCATGATCAAGTAGGCTTCATCCCAGTCATGCAGGGATGGTTTAATATACGGAAAACAGTCAATGTAATCTACTATATAAACAAACTGAAAAGTAAAAACCCCATGATCATTTCATTAGATGCTGAGAAAGGATTTGTCAAAATTCAACACCCTTTCATGATAAAAATCCTGGAAAGAACAGGAATTCAATGCCCATACCAAACAGTTAAAGCCATATACAGCAAACCAGTAGCTAATATTAAACTAAGTGGAGAGAAACTTGAAGCAATACCGCTAAAATCAGGGAGTAGACAAGGCTGCCCACTCCCTCCCTACTTATTCAATATAGTTCTTGAAGTCTTAGCCAGAGCAACCAGACAACAAAGGAGATCAAGGGGATACAGATTGGAAAAGAAGAAGTCAAAATACCACTACTTGCAGATGATATTATAGTATATTTCAGTGAACCCAAATGTTCCATCAGATAACTACTAAACCTGATAAAACCTTCAGCAAAGTGGCAGGGTATAAAATTAACTCAAAATAAGAACTACAAGACACTGAAGAAGGAAATTGAAGAAGACCTCAGAAGATGGAAAGATCTCCCATGCTCATTGATTGGCAGGATTAATATAGTAAAAATGGCCATTTTACCAAAAGCAATCTACAGATTCAATGCAATCCCCATCAAAATACCAATCCAATTCTTCAAAGAGTTAGACAGAACAATTTGCAAATTCATCTGGAATAACAAAAAACCCAGGATAGCTAAAGCTATCCTCAACTATAAAAGGACTTCAGGGGGAATCACTATCCCTGAACTCAAGCAGTATTACAGAGCAATAGTGATAAAAACTGCATGGTATTGGTACAGAGACAAACAGATAGACCAATGGAATAGAATTGAAGACCCAGAAATGAACCCACACACCTATGGTCACTTGATTTTTGACAAAGGAGCCAAAACCATCAAATGGAAAAAAGATAGCATTTTCAGCAAATGGTGCTGGTTCAACTGGAGGTCAACATGTAGAAGAATGCAGATCGATCCATGCTTATCACCCTGTACAAAGCTTAAGTCCAAGTGGATCAAGGACCTCCACATCAAACCAGACACACTCAAACTAATAGAAGAAAAACTAGGGAAGCATCTGGAACACATGGGCACTGGAAAAAATTTCCTAAACAAAACACCAATGGCTTACGCTCTAAGATCAAGAATCGACAAATGGGATCTCATAAAACTACAAAGCTTCTGTAAGGCAAAGGACACGGTGGTTAGGACAAAACGGCAACCAACAGATTGGGAAAAGATCTTTACCAATCCTACAACAGATAGAGGCCTTATATCCAAAATATACAAAGAACTCAAGAAGTTAGACCGCAGGGAAACAAATAACCCTATTAAAAATGGGGTTCAGAGCTAAACAAAGAATTCACAGCTGAGGAATGCCGAATGGCTGAGAAACACCTAAAGAAATGTTCAACATCTTTAGTCATAAGGGAAATGCAAATCAAAACAACCCTGAGATTTCACCTCACACCAGTGAGAATGGCTAAGATCAAAAACTCAGGGGACAACAGATGCTGGCGAGGATGTGGAGGAAGAGGAACACTCCTCCATTGTTGGTGGGATTGCAAACTGGTACAACCATTCTGGAAATCAGTCTGGAGAATCCTCAGAAAATTGGACATTGAACTGCCTGAGGATCCAGCTATACCTCTCTTGGGCATATACCCAAAAGATGCCCCAACATATAAAAAAGACACGTGCTCCACTATGTTCATTGCAGCCTTATTTATAATAGCCAGAAGCTGGAAAGAACCCAGATGCCCTTCAACAGAGGAATGGATACAGAAAATGTGGTACATCTACACAATGGAATATTACTCAGCTATCAAAAACAACGACTTTATGAAATTCGTAGGCAAATGGTTGGAACTGGAAAACATCATCCTGAGTGAGCTAACCCAATCACAGAAAGACATACATGGTATGCACTCATTGATAAGTGGCTATTAGCCCAAATGCTTGAATTACCCTAGATGCCTAGAGCAAATGAAACTCAAGACGGATGATCAAAATGTGAATGCTTCACTCCTTCTTTAAAAGGGGAACAAGAATACCCTTGGCAGGGAAGAGAGAGGCAAAGATTAAAACAGAGACTGAAGGAACACCCATTCAGAGTCTGCCCCACATGTGGCCCATACATATATAGCCACCCAATTAGACAAGATGGATGAAGCAAAGAAGTGCAGACCGACAGGAGCCGGATGTAGATCGCTCCTAAGAGACACAGCCAGAATACAGCAAATACAGAGGCGAATGCCAGCAGCAAACCACTGAACTGAGAATAGGACCCCCGTTGAAGGAATCAGAGAAAGAACTGGAAGAGCTTGAAGGGGCTCCAGACTCCATATGTACAACAATGCCAAGCAACCAGAGCTTCCAGGGACTAAGCCCCTACCCAAAGACTATACATGGACTCACCCTGGACTCTGACCTCATAGGTAGCAATGAATATCCTAGTAAGAGCACCAGTGGAAGGGGAAGCCCTGGGTCCTGCTAAGACTGAACCCCCAGTGAACTAGACTGTTGGGGGGAGGGGGACAATGGGGGAGGGTGGGGAGGGGAACACCGATAAGAAAGGGGAGGGGGGAGGGGGATGTTTGCCCGGAAACTGGGAAAGGGAATAACACTCGAAATGTATATAAGAAATACTCAAGTTAATAAAAAAAAAAAGAAATACTCAAGTTAATAAAAAAAATATAAAAAAAATAAAGACTAAGAACATCATAAAAAAAAATTAACTCAAATAAATCAGTAGCTTTCCCCTGCACAAAAGAGAAACAAGCTGAGAAAGAAATTAGGAAAATGAGATCCTTCATAATAGTCCCAAATAATATAAAATACCTCGTTGTGACTTTAACCAAGCAAGTGAAAGATCTGTATGATAAGAACTTCAAGCCTCTGAAGAAAGAAAATGAAGAAGATCTCAGAAGATGGAAAGGTCTCCCATGCTCATGGATTGGCAGGCTTAATATAGTAAAAATGGCCATTTTACCAAAAGCGATCTACAGATTCAATGCAATCCTCATCAAAATACCAATCCAATTCTTCAAAGAGTTAGACAGAACAATTTGCAAATTCATCTGGAATAACAAAAAATCCAGGATAGCTAAAACTATCCTCAACAGTAAAAGGACGTCTGGAGGAATCACTATCTCTGAACTCAAGCAGTATTACAGAGCAGTAGTGATAAAAACTACATGGTATTGGTACAGAGATAGACAGACAGACTAGTGCAATAGAATTGAAGAACCATAAATGAACCGAAACACTTGATTTTTGACAAAGAAGCCAAAACCATCCAATGGAAAAAAGAGCATTTTCAGCAAATGGTGCTGGTTCAACTGGAGATCAGCACATAGAAGAATGCAGATCGATCCATGCTTATCACCCCATACAAAGCTTAAGTACAAGTTGATCAAGGACCTCCACATCAAACCAGATACACTCAAACTAATAGAAGAAAAAGTGGGGAAGCATCTCGAACACATGGGCACTGGAGAAAATATCCTGAACAAAACACCAATGGCTTATGCTCTAAGGTCAAGAATTGACAAATGGGATCTCATAAAATTGCAAAGCTTCTTTAAGGTAAGGAGACTGTGGTTAGGACAAAACAGCAACCAACAGATTGGGAAAAGATCTTTACCAATCCTACAACAGATAGAGGCCTTATATCCAAAATATACAAAGAACTCAAGAAGTTAGACCGCAGGGAGACAAATAACCCTATTAAAAAATGGGGTTCACACTACCTAAAGACTATACATGGACTGACCCTGGACTCTGACCCCGTAGGTAGCAATGAATATCCTAGTAAGAGCACCAGTGGAAGGGGAAGCCCTGGGTCCTGCTAAGACTGAACCCCCAGTGAACTAGTCTATGGGGGGAGGGCGGCAATGGGGGGAGGGTTGGGAGGGGAACAACCATAAGGAAGGGGAGGGGGGAGGGGGATGTTTGCCCGGAAACCGGGAAAGGGAATAACACTCGAAATGTATATAAGAAATACTCAAGTTAATAAAAAAAATGGGGTTCACCCAGGTGAACATGATTGCATGGGGAAGGTGGTAATGGGGGGAGGATGGGGAGGGTAACACCCATATAGAAGGGGAGGGGGAGGGGTTATGGGGATGTTGACCGGGAAACCAGGAATGGGAATAACAATTGAAATGTAAATAAGAAATACTCAAGTTAAGAAAGAAAAAAATCGGAAAAAAATGTGGTTCAGAGCTAAACAAAAAATTCACAGCTGAGCAATGCCGAATGGCTGAGAAACACATAAAGAAATATTCAATATCTTTAGTCATAAGGGAAATGCAACTCAAAACAACCCTGAGATTTCACCTCGCACCAGTGAGAAGGGCTAAGATCAAAAACTTAGGTGACAGCAAATGCTGGCAAGGATGTGGAGAAAGAGGAACACTCCTCCATTGTTGGTGGGATTGCAGACTGGTACAAACATTTTGGACATCAGTCTGGAGGTTCCTCAGAAAATTGGACATTGAACTACCTGAGGACCCAGCTATACCTCTCTTGGGCATATACCCAAAAGATGCCCCAACATTTAACAAAGACACATGCTCCACTATATTTACAGGAGCCTTATTTATAGGAGCCAGAAGCTGGAAAGAACCCAGATGCCATTCAACAGAGGAATGGATACAGAAAATGTCATACATCTACACAATGGAATATTATTTAGCTATCAAAACAATGACTTTAGGAAATTCATAGGGAAATGGATGGAACTGGAAAATATCATCCTGAGTGAGGTAACCCAATAACAGAAAAACACACATGGTATGCACTCATTGATAAGTGACTATTAGCCCAAATGCATGAATTAACGTAGATGCACAGAACACATGAAAGTCAAGAAGAATGACCAAAATGTGAATGCTTCACTCCTTCTTTAAAAGGGGAACAAGAATACTTTTGGCAGGGATTAGCAAGGCAAAGTTTAGAACAGAGGCAGAAGGAAGACCCATTCACAGCCTGCCCCACATGTGGCACATACATATAAAGCCACCCAATTAGATAAGATGGATGAAGCAAAGAAGTGAAGGCCTACCGGAACTGGATGTAGATTTCTGCAGAGAGACACAGCCAGAATACAGCAAATATATAGTTGAATGCCAGCAGCAAATCACTGAAATGTGATTGGGACCCCCATTGAAGGAATCAGAGAAAGGACTGGAAGAGCTTGAAGGGGCTCGAGACCTTATATGAACAACAAAGCCAACCAACCAGAGCTTTCAGGGACTAAGCCAGTACCCAAAGACTATACATGGACTGACCCTGGGCTCCAACCTCATAGGAAGCAATGAATAAGAGCACCAGTAGAAGGGGAAGGCCTTGGTCATGCCAAGACTGAACCAATAGTGAACATGATTTTTGGGGGGAGGGCGGTAGTGGAGGGAGGATGGGGAATGGAACACCCATATAGACAGGGAGTGGGAGGGGCTACGGGGATGTCGGCCAGGAAACCGGGAAGGGGGATAACAATCGAAATGTAAATCAGAAATACCCAAGTTAATAAAGGTGGAAAAAATTAATAGAAAAAATAAAAAAAATCTTTACCAATCCTACAACTGATAGAGGGCTCATATACAAAATCTACAAAGATATCATGAATTTAGACTGCAGGGAGACAAATAACCCTATTAAAAATGGTGTTCAAAGAATACCCTTGGCAGGGAATAGAGAGGCAAAGATTAAAACAGACACAGAAGGAACACCCATTCAGAGCCTGCCCCACATGTGGCCCATGCATATACAGCCATCCAATTAGACAAGATGGATGAAGCAAAGAAGTGCAGGCCGACAGGAGCCGGATGTAGATCTCTCCTGAGAGACACAGCCAGAATACAGCAAACACAGAGGCATATGCCAGCAGCAAACCACTGAACTGAGAATAGGACCCCCGTTGAAGGAATCAGAGAAAGAACTGGAAGAGCTTGAAGGGGCTCGAGACCCCATATGTACAACAATGCCAAGCAACCAGAGCTTCCAGGGACTAAGCCACTACCTAAAGACTATACATGGACTAACCCTGGACTCTGACCTCATAGGTAGCAATGAATATCCTAGTAAGAGCACCAGTGGAAGGGGAAGCCCTGGGTCCTGCTAAGACTGAAACCCCAGTGAACTAGATTGTTGGGGGGAGGGCGGCAATGGGGGGAGGATGGGGAGGGGAACACCCATAAAGAAAGGGAGGGGGGAGGGGGATATTTGCCCGGAAACTGGGAAAGGGAATAACACTCGAAATGTAAATAAGAAATACTCAAGTTAATAAAAAAAAAAATAAAAATGGTGTTCAGAGCTAAACAAAGAATTCCAAGCTGAGGAATGCTGAATGACTGAGAAGCACCTAAAGAAATGTTCAACATCTTGAGCCATAAGGAAAATGCAAATCAAAACAACCCTGAAATTCCACCTCATACCAGTCAGAATGACTAAGATAAAAAGTTCAGGTGACAGATTTTAGCTGGAGCCTCAACCTCCCTGATCCCATCCCGCAGCTCACTGCTCCCAAACCCCTTGGGAGAGAGTGCTCACTATCTGGGCAGGTGGGCACTCCTGAGACTGCAGAACAGGAGAGACCACCAATACTGCCCACCCTTGCCCACATCCCTGGCCCAAGAGGAATCTGTATACGGCCTCTGGGAACCAGAAGATAGGGGCACTGGAGCTGCAGGTCCCCCATGCTCCAGACACCGCCCGGACCTGTAGGGACCAGATTAACAGTTCTCTGCACCCAAATCCCGGGGCAGGGAGAGCTAAACCTTCAGAGGGGCAGACATGCCTGGGAAGCCAGAAGAGACTACACTATGCCCACATTTCTGACTCCAGAGGAAAACACCTAACGCCATCTGGGACCCTGGTGCGTGGGGGCTCCAGGAAAGGCCACGAAGGCCCTCCTGGTCGCCGGCCTCAAGGAGAGCTCAAAAGCAGTCCCCCACGAGAAACTTGAGCTGCAGGACCACAGGTAAGACCAACTTTTCTGCTCCAAGCAACCTGCCTGGTAGACTCCGAACACAGGCCCATAGGAACAGCTGAAGACCAGCAGACAGAAAAGACTACGCGCCCAAAAGCAGAACACTCTGTTCCCACAACTGGCTGAAAGAAAACAGGAAAACAGGTCTACAGCACTCCTGACACACAGGCCGATAGGAATGTCTAGCCACTGTGAGAAATGGCAGAACAAGGTAACACCGGAGACAGCGTGATGGCGAGAGTTAAGCGCAGGAACCCAAGCAACAGAAACCAAGACTACATGGCATCATTGGAGCCCAATTCTCCCACCAAAGCAAACACGGAATATCCAAACACACCAGAAAAGCAAGATCTAGATTTAAAATCATATTTGATCATGATGCTGGAGGACTTCAAGAAAGACATGAAGAACTCCCTTAGAGAAACACAGGAAAACATAAATAAACAAGTAGAAGCCTATAGAGAGGAATCACAAAAATCCCTGAAAGAATTCCAGGAATACACAAACAAACAGTTGAAGGAATTAAAAATGGAAATAGAAGCAATGAAGAAAGAACACATGGAAACAACCCTGGATATAGAAAACCAAAGGAAGAGACAAGGAGCCGTAGATACAAGCATCACCAACAGAATACAAGAGATAGAAGAGAGAATCTCAGGAGCAGAAGATTCCATAGAAATCATCGACACAACTGTCAAAGATAATGTAAAACCGAAAAAGCTACTGGTCCAAAACACACAGGAAACCCAGGACTCAATGAGAAGATCAAACCTAAGTATAATAATTATAGAAGGGAGTGAAGACTCCCAGCTCAAAGGATCAGTAAATATCTTCAACAAAATCATAGAAGAAAACTTTCCTAACCTAAAGAAAGAGATGCCCATAAACATACAAGAAGCCTATAGAACTCCAAATAGATTGGACTAGAAAAGAAACTCCTCCCATCACATAATAGCCAAAACACCAAATGCACAAAATAAAGAAAGAATATTAAAACCAGTAAGGGAAAAATGTCAAGTAACATATGAAGGCAGACCTATTAGAATCACACTAGACTTCTCACCAGAGACTATGAAAGCCAGAAGATCCTGGACAGATGTCATACAGACCCTAAGAGAACACAAATGCCAGCCGAGGTTACTATATCCAGCAAAAGTCTCAATTAACATAGATGGAGAAACCAAGATATTCCATGACAAAACCAAATTTACACAATATCTTTCTACAAATCCAGCGCTACAAAAGACAATAAATGGTAAAGCCCAACACAAAGAGGCAAGCTACACCCTAGAAAAAGCAAGAAACTAATCGTCTTGGCAACAAAACAAATATAAGAAAAGCACACAAACATAACCTCACCTCCAAATATGAATATAACAGGAAGCAATAATCACTATTCCTGGGTCGGGGATTTAACTCAGAGGTAGAGTGCTTGCCTAGCAAGCACAAGGCCCTGGGTTCAGTCCCCAGCTCCGAAAAAAAAGAAAAAAAATAATCACTATTCCTTAATATCTCTTAACATCAATGGTCTAACTCCCCAATAAAAAGACATAGATTAAGAAACTGGATATGCTATGAGGACCCCGCATTCTGCTGCCTACAGGAAACACACCTCAGAGACAAAGACAGACACTACCTCAGAGTGAAAGGCTGGAAAACACCTTTTCAAGCAAATGGTCTGAAGAAGCAAGCTGGAGTAGCCATTCTAATATCAAATAAAATCGATTTTCAACTATAAGTCATCAAAAATAAAAGGAAGGACACTTCATATTCATGAAAGGAAAAATCCATCACGATGAACTCTCAATACTAAATATCTATGCTCCAAATACAAGGGCACCTACATACCTAAAAGAAACCTTACTAAAGCTCAAAACACACATTGCACCTCACACAATAATAGTAGGAGAATTCAACACCCCACTCTCATCAATGGACTGGTCATGGAAACAAATTAAACAGAGACATAGACAGACTAAGAGAAGACATGAACCAAATGGACTTAACAGATATTTATAGAACATTCTATCCTAAAGCAAAAGGATATACATTCTTCTCTGCACCTCATGGTACTTTCTCCAAAATTGCCCATATAATTGCTCATAAAACAGGCCTCAACAGATACAGAAAGATAGAAATAATCCCATGCGTGCTATCAGACCACCACGGCCTAAAGCTGGTCTTCAATAACAATAAGGGAAAAATGCCCACTTATACATGGAAGTTGAAAAATGCTCTACTCAATGATAACCTGGTCAAGGAAGAAATGAAGAAAGAAATTAAAGACTTCTTAGAATTTAATGAAAATGAAGATACAACATACCCAAACTTATGGGACACAATGAAAGCTGTGCTAAGAGGAAAACTCATAGCGCTGTGTGCCTGCAGAAAGAAACAGGAAAGAGCATATGTCAGCAGCTTGACAGCACACCTAAAAGCTCTAGAACAAAAAGAAGCAAATACACCCAGGAGGAGTAGAAGGCAGGAAATAATCAAACTCAGAGCAGAAATCAACCAAGTAGAAAGAAAAAGGACCATAGAAAGTATCAAGAGAACCAAAAGTTGGTTCTTTGAGAAAATCAACAAGATAGATAAACCCTTAGCCAGAGTAACGAGAGGACAAAGAGAGTGTGTCCAAATTAACAAAATCAGAAATGAAAAGGGACACATAACTACAGATTCAGAGGAAATTAAAAAACCATCAGATCCTACTACAAAAGCCTATATTGAACAAAACTTGAAAATCTGCAGGAAATGGACAATTTCCTAGACAGATACTAGGTACCAAAGTTAAATCAGGAACAGATAAACCAGTTAAACAACCCCATAACTCCTAAGGAAATAGAGGCAGTCATTAAAGGTCTCCCAATCAAAAAGAGCCCAGGTCCAGACGGGTTTAGTGCAGAATTCTATCAGACATTCATAGACGACCTCATACCAATACTATCCAAACTATTCCACAAAATTGAAACAGATGGAGGACTACTGAATTCCTTCTATGAAGCCACAATTACTCTTATACCTAAACCACACAAAGACCCAACAAAGAAAGAGAACTTGAGACCAATTTCCCTTATGAATATCGACTCAAAAATACACAATATTATTCTGGCAAACCGAATCCAAGAGCACATCAAAACAATCATCCACCATCATCAAGTAGGCTTCATCCCAGGCATGCATAGATGGTTTAATATACAGAAAACCATCAGCATGATCCATTATATAAACAAACTGAAAGAACAAAACCACATGATCATTTCATTAGATGCTGAGAAAGTATTTGACAAAATTCAACACCCCTTCTTGATAAAAGTCCTGGAAAGAATAGGAATTCAAGTCCCATACATAAACATAGTAAAAGCCATATACAGCAAACCAGTGGCTAACATTAAAGTACATGGAGAGAAACTTGAAGCAATCCCACTAAAATCAGGGACTAGACAAGGCTGCCCACTCTCTCCCTACTTATTCAATATAGTTCTTGAAGTTCTAGCCAGAGCAATCAGACAACAAAAGGAGGTCAAGGGGATACAGATCGGAAAAGAAGAAGTCAAAATATTACTATTTGCAGATGATATGATAGTTTATTTAAGTGATCCCAAAAGTTCTACCAGAGAACTACTAAAGCTGATAAACAATGTCAGCAAAGTGGCTGGGTATAAAATTAACTCAAATAAATCAGTAGCCTTCCTCTACACAAAAGAGAAACAAGCCGAGAAAGAAATTAGGGAAACGACACCCTTCATAATAGACCCAAATAATATAAAGTACCTCGGTGTGACTTTAACCAAGCAAGTAAAAGATCTGTACAATAAGAACTTCAAGACACTGAGGAAAGAAATTGAAGAAGACCTCAGAAGATGGAAAGATCTCCCATGCTCATGGATTGGCAGGATTAATATAGTAAAAATGGCCATTTTACCAAAAGCGATCTACAGATTCAATGCAATCCCCATCAAAATACCAATCCAATTCTTCAAAGAGTTAGACAGAACAATTTGCAAATTCATCTGGAATAACAAAAAACCCAGGATAGCTAAAACTATCCTCAATAATAAAAGTACTTCAGGGGGAATCACTATCCCTGAACTCAAGCAGTATTATAGAGCAATAGTGATAAAAACTGCATGGTGTTGGTACAGAGACAGACAGATAGACCAATGGAATAGAATTGAAGACCCAGAAATGAACCCACACACCTATGGTCACTTGATTTTTGACAAAGGAGCCAAAACCATCCAATGGAAAAAAGATAGCATTTTCAGCAAATGGTGCTGGTTCAACTGGAGGTCAACATGTAGAAGAATGCAGATTGATCCATGCTTATCACTCTGTACAAAGCTTAAGTCCAAGTGGATCAAGGACGTCCACATCAAACCTGATACACTCAAACTAATAGAAGAAAAACTAGGGAAGCATCTGGAACACATGGGCACTGGAAAAAATTTCCTGAACAAAACACCAATGGCTTATGCTCTAAGATCAAGAATCGACAAATGGGATCTCATAAAACTGCAAAGCTTCTGTAAGGCAAAGGGCACTGTGGTTAGGACACATCGGCAACCAACAGATTGGGAAAAGATCTTTACCAATCCTACAACAGATAGAGGCCTTATATCCAAAATATACAAAGAACTCAAGAAGTTAGACCGCAGGGAGACAAATAACCGTATCAAAAAATGGGGTTCAGAGCTAAACAAAGAATTCACAGCTGAGGAATGCCGAATGGCTGAGAAACACCTAAAGAAATGTTCAACATCTTTAGTCATAAGGGAAATGCAAATCAAAACAACCCTGAGATTTCACCTCACACTAGTGAGAATGGCTAAGATCAAAAACTCATATGACAGCAGATGCTGGCGAGGATGTGGAGAAAGAGGAACACTCCTCCATTGTTGGTGGGATTGCAGACTGGTACAACCATTCTGGAAATCAGTCTGGAGGTTCCTCAGAAAACTGGACATTGAACTGCATGAGGATGCAGCTATACCTCTCTTGGGCATATACCCAATGATGCCCCAACATATAAAAAAGACACGTGCTCAACTATGTTCATTGCAGCCTTATTTATAATAGCCAGAAGCTGGAAAGAACCCAGATGCCCTTCAACAGAGGAATGGATACAGAAAATGTGTATCCATTCTACACAATGGAATATTACTCAGCTATCAAAAACAACGGCTTTATGAAATTCGTAGGCAAATGGTTGGAACTGGAAAATATCATCCTGAGTGAGCTAACCCAATCACAGAAAGACATACATGGTATGCACTCACTGATAAGTGGCTATTAGCCCAAATGCTTGAATTACCCTAGATGCCTAGAACAAATGAAACTCAAGACAGATGATCAAAATGTGAATTTTTCACTCCTTCTCTAAAAGGGGAACAAGAATACCCTTGGCAGGGAATAGAGAGGCAAAGATTAAAACAGAGACTGAAGGAACTCCCATTCAGACCCTGCCCCACATGTGGCCCATACATATACAGCCACCCAATTAGTCAAGATGCATGAAGCAAAGAAGTGCAGACCGACAGGAGCCGGACGTAGATCGCTCCTGAGAGACACAGCCAGAATACAGCAAATACAGAGGCGAATGCTAGCAGCAAACCACTGAACTGAGAATAGGATCCCCGGTGAAGGAATCAGAGAAAGAACTGGAAGAGCTTGAAGGGGCTCGAGACCCCATATGTACAACAATGCCAAGCAACCAGAGCTTCCAGGGACTAAGCCACTACCTAAAGACTATACATGGACTGACCCTGGACTCTGACCTCATAGGTAGCAATGAATATCCTAGTAAGAGCACCAGTGGAAGGGGAAGCCCTGGGTCCTGCTAAGACTGAACCCCCAGTGAACTAGACTGTTGGGGGGAGGGTGGCAATGGGGGGAGAGTTGGGAAGGGAACACCCATAAGGAAGGGGATGTTTGCCCGGAAACCAAAGAATTATTATTAAGTATTAAATAAATAAAAAAACTGAAAAAAAACAAATGATAAAGGCACTGAGAAAGAAATTAGGGAAACGACACCCTTCATAATAGACCCAAATAATATAAAGTACCTCGGTGTGACTTTAACCAAGCAAGTAAAAGATCTGTACAATAAGAACTTCAAGACACTGAGGAAAGAAATTGAAGAAGACCTCAGAAGATGGAAAGATCTCCCATGCTCATGGATTGGCAGGATTAATATAGTAAAAATGGCCATTTTACCAAAAGCGATCTACAGATTCAATGCAATCCCCATCAAAATACCAATCCAATTCTTCAAAGAGTTAGACAGAACAATTTGCAAATTCATCTGGAATAACAAAAAACCCAGGATAGCTAAAACTATCCTCAATAATAAAAGTACTTCAGGGGGAATCACTATCCCTGAACTCAAGCAGTATTATAGAGCAATAGTGATAAAAACTGCATGGTGTTGGTACAGAGACAGACAGATAGACCAATGGAATAGAATTGAAGACCCAGAAATGAACCCACACACCTATGGTCACTTGATTTTTGACAAAGGAGCCAAAACCATCCAATGGAAAAAAGATAGCATTTTCAGCAAATGGTGCTGGTTCAACTGGAGGTCAACATGTAGAAGAATGCAGATTGATCCATGCTTATCACTCTGTACAAAGCTTAAGTCCAAGTGGATCAAGGACGTCCACATCAAACCTGATACACTCAAACTAATAGAAGAAAAACTAGGGAAGCATCTGGAACACATGGGCACTGGAAAAAATTTCCTGAACAAAACACCAATGGCTTATGCTCTAAGATCAAGAATCGACAAATGGGATCTCATAAAACTGCAAAGCTTCTGTAAGGCAAAGGGCACTGTGGTTAGGACACATCGGCAACCAACAGATTGGGAAAAGATCTTTACCAATCCTACAACAGATAGAGGCCTTATATCCAAAATATACAAAGAACTCAAGAAGTTAGACCGCAGGGAGACAAATAACCGTATCAAAAAATGGGGTTCAGAGCTAAACAAAGAATTCACAGCTGAGGAATGCCGAATGGCTGAGAAACACCTAAAGAAATGTTCAACATCTTTAGTCATAAGGGAAATGCAAATCAAAACAACCCTGAGATTTCACCTCACACTAGTGAGAATGGCTAAGATCAAAAACTCATATGACAGCAGATGCTGGCGAGGATGTGGAGAAAGAGGAACACTCCTCCATTGTTGGTGGGATTGCAGACTGGTACAACCATTCTGGAAATCAGTCTGGAGGTTCCTCAGAAAACTGGACATTGAACTGCATGAGGATGCAGCTATACCTCTCTTGGGCATATACCCAATGATGCCCCAACATATAAAAAAGACACGTGCTCAACTATGTTCATTGCAGCCTTATTTATAATAGCCAGAAGCTGGAAAGAACCCAGATGCCCTTCAACAGAGGAATGGATACAGAAAATGTGTATCCATTCTACACAATGGAATATTACTCAGCTATCAAAAACAACGGCTTTATGAAATTCGTAGGCAAATGGTTGGAACTGGAAAATATCATCCTGAGTGAGCTAACCCAATCACAGAAAGACATACATGGTATGCACTCACTGATAAGTGGCTATTAGCCCAAATGCTTGAATTACCCTAGATGCCTAGAACAAATGAAACTCAAGACAGATGATCAAAATGTGAATTTTTCACTCCTTCTCTAAAAGGGGAACAAGAATACCCTTGGCAGGGAATAGAGAGGCAAAGATTAAAACAGAGACTGAAGGAACTCCCATTCAGACCCTGCCCCACATGTGGCCCATACATATACAGCCACCCAATTAGTCAAGATGCATGAAGCAAAGAAGTGCAGACCGACAGGAGCCGGACGTAGATCGCTCCTGAGAGACACAGCCAGAATACAGCAAATACAGAGGCGAATGCTAGCAGCAAACCACTGAACTGAGAATAGGATCCCCGGTGAAGGAATCAGAGAAAGAACTGGAAGAGCTTGAAGGGGCTCGAGACCCCATATGTACAACAATGCCAAGCAACCAGAGCTTCCAGGGACTAAGCCACTACCTAAAGACTATACATGGACTGACCCTGGACTCTGACCTCATAGGTAGCAATGAATATCCTAGTAAGAGCACCAGTGGAAGGGGAAGCCCTGGGTCCTGCTAAGACTGAACCCCCAGTGAACTAGACTGTTGGGGGGAGGGTGGCAATGGGGGGAGAGTTGGGAAGGGAACACCCATAAGGAAGGGGATGTTTGCCCGGAAACCAAAGAATTATTATTAAGTATTAAATAAATAAAAAAACTGAAAAAAAACAAATGATAAAGGCACTGAGAAAGAAATTAGGGAAACGACAACCTTCATAAGAGCCAAAATTAATATACAATATCTTGGAGTGTCTGTAACCAAGCAAGTGAAAGATTTGTATGACAAGAACTTCAAATCACTGAAGAAAAAACTCAAAGAAAACCTCAGAAGATGGAAAGATTTCCCTTTACTCATGGATTATTAGTGTTAACATAGTGATAATAGCCATTCTATCCAAGGTAATGTAGAGATTTAATCCAATTCCCAACAAAGTTCCAACACAATTGTTTTTTATCTTTATTAAATTGAGTATTTCTTATTTGCGTTTTGATTGTTATTCCCATTCCGGATATCCGGGCCAACATCCCCCTAACCTCTCCCCCTTCAGTTCTATATGGGCCTCCCCTCCCCATCCTCTCCCCATTATCACCCTCCCCCCAACAATCACGTTCACTGGGGGTTCAGTCTCGGTAGGACCAACGGCTTCCCCTTCCACTGGTGCCCTTACTAGGCCATTCATTGCTACCTATGAGGTTGGAGCCCAGGGTCAGTCCATGTATAGTCTTTGGGTAGTGGCTTAGTCCCTGGAAGCTCTGGTTGGTTGGCATTGTTCATATGAGGTCTCAAGCCCCTTCAAGCTCTTCGAGACCTTTCTCTGATTCCTTCAACAGGGGTCCCGATCTCAGTCCAGTGGATTGCTGCTGACATTTGCCTATGTATTTGCTGTATTCTGGGTATGTCTCTCAGGAGAGATCTACATCCAGTTCCTGTCAGTCTGCACTTCTTTGCTTCATCCATCTTATCTAATTGAGTGGCTGTATATGTATGGGCCGCATGTGGGGCAGTCTCTGAATGGGTGTTCCTTCTACCTCTGTTCTAAACTTTCCCTCCTGATGCCCTGCCAAGGGTATTCTTGTTCCCCTTTTAAAGAAGGAGTGAAGCATTCACATTTTTTTTCTTCCAAAGGACACAAGTTTATTTCTAACACTCACATGGTGACATAACTATATACAACTTCAGTTCCATGGTGCCAGGGTCCAGCCTTAACCCAGGATCAGAGATTTAAACTGGAAGCAGGGATATCTAGAAGGCGCATAATAAATATACACAGACTATTCTTTGGGTACAAACTGACAGGCAATTTCAAGGCTTAAAGTTTCTCTCTCTCTCTCTCTCTCTCTCTCTCTCTCTCTCTCTCAGCTTGATGCTGCACACACTCTGCATTCTCTTGCTCACTCTGCTTTTCTACTGTGGTTTTCCTTTCTTGAACTCCCACACTCATGCACACCTCTGTTCATTGCCCTTTCATTTCACACACATTCTTCATACATACCTCACACATATCTCACACACACAACATACACTCTCCTTTCACTCACACACACAATCTTCATATAAACCTCACATTCTCTCTTCACTCACTTGTCACATGCTCTTCTCGTGCTCTCTTACTTGCTCTCACATTTATTCTCAGACTTGCTCTCTCATTCACTCTTCACATTGTCTCTTCACTCACTCTTCACATGCTCTTTCTCATTCACTCTTCACATGTTCTCTCTCATTCACTCTTCACATGTTCTCTCTCATTCACTCTTACATTCACTCACATTCACTCTTCACATTCTCTCTAGTCTTTCTCTTGCCCCAGTCAAGATTATTTTACTGATAATCCAAAGCAGGTAGAAAATGACATTGTATTATCACTGCCAAATCAAATTCAAGGGAATAACCACATCCCACAAAGAACTAAGAACTACAATTTTTCCCCAATGTTTCAGGCTTCCCCTATTCCAAGGCCTGTGGCCAAAATAATAATAATTGTAAACTTATCATTATTTAAACTTTAACTTTTAACTTATTATACTTCAGAGCTCAAAGCTCTGAGGTCAGCTACTTGCGTTTTCCTGTGAAGCTCTAATGATAAATGACATAGGACAAGCTGCCAGGTAGTGGCCAGAAAGAATCAAGTTAACCCTTAACTCAGTAATTCCGCTATATAACTTTCTGTTCCTTACACACAATGACTCGCGTAAGAGTCCCAGCATTTTGACTTAGTTTTACAAAATTATACAAATGTATAATTTTTTTTATTTATTTATTTTTTCTTTTTAACTCTTTGCTTTATTTTTTTTTAATTATCTTGAGTATTTCTTATATACATTTCAAGTGTTATTCCCTTTCCCGGTTTCTGGACAGACATCACCCTCCCCCCTCCCCTTCCTTGTGGGTGTTCCCCTCCCAACCCTCCCCCCATTGCCGCCCTCCCTCCAACAGTCTAGTTCACTGGGGGTTCAGTCTTAGCAGGACCCAGGGCTTCCCCTTCCACTGGTGCTCTTACTAGGATATTCATAGCTACCTATGAGGTCAGAGTCCAGGGTCAGTCCATGTATAGTCTTTAGGTAGTGGCTTAGTCCCTGGAAGCTCTGGTTGCTTGGCATTGTTGTACATATGGGGTCTCGAGCCCCTTCAAGCTCTTCCAGTTCTTCCTCTCATTCCTTCACTGGGGGTCCTATTCTCAGTTCAGTGGTTTGCTGCTGGCATTCGCCTCTGTATTTGCTGTATTCTGGCTGTGTCTCTCAGGAGCGATCTCATCCAGCTCCTGTCCGTCTGCACTTCTTTGCTTCATCCATCTTGTCTAATTGGGTGGCTGTATATGTATGGGCCACATGTGGGGCAGGCTCTGAATGGGTGTTCCTTCAGTCTCTGTTTTAATCTTTGCCTCTCTCTTCCCTGCCAAGGGTATTCTTGTTCCCCTTTTAGAGAAGGAGTGAAGCATTCATATTTTGATCATCCGTCTTGAGTTTCATTTGTTCTAGGCATCTAGGGTAATTCAAGCATTTGGACTAATAGCCACTTATCAGTGAGTGCATACCATGTGTGTTTTTCTGTGATTGGGTTACCTCACTCAGGATGATACTTTCCAGTTCCATCCATTTGCTTATGAATTTCATAAAGTTATTGTTTTTGATAGCTGAGTAATATTCCATTGTGTAGATGTACCACATTTTCTGTATCCATTCCTCTGTTGAAGGGCATCTGGGTTCTTTCCAGCTTCTGGCTATTATAAATCAGACTTCTGTGATCATAATGGAGCATGTGTTTTTATTGTATGTTGGGATATCTTTTGGGTATATGCCCAAGAGGGTCCTCAGGTAGTTCAATGTCCAATTTTCTGAGGAACCTCCAGACTGATTTCCAGAACGTTTGTACCAGTCTGCAGTCCCACCAACAATGGAGGAGTTTTCCTCTTTCTCCACATCCTCGCCAGCATCTGCTGTCACCTGAGTTTTTGATCTTAGCCATTCTCACTAGTGTGAGGTGAAATCTCAGGGTTGTTTTGATTTGCATTTCCCTTATGACTAAAGATGTTGAACATTTCTTTAGGTGTTTCTCAGCCATTCGGCATTCCTCAGCTGTGAATTCTTTTTTTTTTTTTTTTTGTCTCAAGGTTTATTCAGTACAATGACAAGAATCAGTCCACAGCACACGCATGAGGTACCTGACTCAGAAGCAAGTGGCAGAGAGGCTCACAGGCCAGGTTCACAATCTGTCTGTCCCTCAGCGTGTCTTGGGTGGTGGCTCCTTCCTCTGGATCCTCTATCTCGATGCAGCCAGGGGCAGCAGTAAGTTATCCTCTGGTCAGAAAGCAAGACAGCACAAGGGTCTTCATTGTCACAGCATCAAAGTCTGCCTGCCTGCGGCAAAGGGGCCATCACAATCTAGCCAATCACGCTCTAACATTACATCATTAAATGGTACTTCATTCTATCTGCTACACACGGAGCTGACAGGAGCTGGCTGCTGCTTGCTGTTAACATCCACCTCAGTTCTGTTCTTATTTCCTATTTACCTGCTCTCTACAGTGGTGAACACACTTTGGTCTTCCCAGTCCTTGACTTGTTAACTAGCTGAATGGGTAAAGCAGCTTGGGTATCTGTAGGCATGATGTTTTTTGGACACTGTGGCTGTTGGGTGATGTTTTTTGGACACTGTGTAACGTTGGCTGTTGGGTTCTTCAAAGGCTGGTTTCTTGGCCCTCATCTCTTCTTTCAACCTGAGCATGGCACTGTAATGCTAATACCAAGAATCTCCTGCCTCGTTTGTGTAAATAGTTCCCATCTTTTTTTTTTCTTTTTTTTTTGATACTTTTTTATTGGATATTTCTTTATTTACATTTTTTTTATTTTTTTTTATTAACTTGAGTATTTCTTTTTTTTTTCTTCTTTGCTCTCAGTTTATAATCTAGTACAACAAAACCAAGAGAATATAATATAAACAAGGGATTAAACCTAGCATAGTCGCTTACTAGCCAAATGCTTCTGAGCTCTATGCACAGCCCCAACCTTGCCTTCTTTCTTTCTTTTTTTTTTTTTTTTTTTTACGATAATCATTTTTTTTTTATTATCTTGAGTATTTCTTATATACATTTCAAGTGTTATTCCCTTTCCCGGTTTCTGGACAGACATCACCCTCCCCCCTCCCCTTCCTTGTGGGTGTTCCCCTCCCAACCCTCCCCCCATTGCCGCCCTCCCCCCATAGTCTAGTTCACTGGGGGTTCAGTCTTAGCAGGACCCAGGGCTTCCCCTTCCACTGGTGCTCTTACTAGGATATTCATTGCTACCTATGGGGTCAGAGTCCAGGGTCAGTCCATATATAGTCTTTAGGTAGTGGCTTAGTCCCTGGAAGCTCTGGTTGCTTGACATTGTTGTACTTTTGGGGTCTCGAGCCCCTTCAAGCTCTTCCAGTTCTTTCTCTGATTCCTTCAACGGGGGACCTATTCTCAGCTCAGTGGTTTGCTGCTGGCATTCGCCTCTGTATTTGCTGTATTCTGGCTGTGTCTCTCAGGAGCGATCTACATCCGGCTCCTGTCGGTCTGCACTTCTTTGCTTCATCCATCTTGTCCAATTGGGTGGCTGTATATGTATGGGCCACCTGTGGGGCAGGCTCTGAATGGGTGTTCCTTCAGTCTCTGTTTTAATCTTTGCCTCTCCCTTCCCAGCCAAGGGTATTCTTTTTCCTCATTTAAAGAAGGAGTGAAGCATTCACATTTTGATCATCCGTCTTGAGTTTTGTTTGTTCTAGGGATCTAGGGTAATTCAAGCATTTGGGCTAATAGCCACTTATCAATGAGTGCATACCATGTATGTCTTTCTGTGATTGGGTTAGCTCACTCAGGATGATATTTTCCAGTTCCAACCATTTGCCTATGAATTTCATAGACTCGTTGTTTTTGATAGCTGAGTAATATTCCATTGTGTAGATGTACCACATTTTCTGTATCCATTCCTTTGTTGAAGGGCATCTCGGTTCTTTCCATTTTCTGGCTATTATAAATAAGGCTGCGATGAACATAGTGGAGCACGTGTCTCTTTTATATGTTGAGGCATCTTTTGGGTATATGCCCAAGAGAGGTATAGCTGGATCCTCAGGCAGTTCAATGTCCAATTTTCTGAGGAACCTCCAGACTGATTTCCAGAGTGGTTTTACCAGTCTGCAATCCCACCAGCAATGGAGGAGTGTTCCTCTTTCTCCACATCCTCGCCAGCATCTGCTGTCACCTGAGTTTTTGATCTTAGCCATTCTCACTGGTGTGAGGTGAAATCTCAGGGTTGTTTTGATTTGCATTTCCCTTATGACTAAAGATGTTGAACATTTCTTTAGGTGTTTCTCACCCATTCGGCATTCCTCAGCTGTGAATTCTTTGTTTAGCTCTGAACCCCATTTTTTAATAGGGTTATTTGTTTCCCTGCGGTATAACTTCTTGAGTTCTTTGTATATTTTGGATATAAGGCCTCTATCTGTTGTAGGATTGGTAAAGATCTTTTCCCAATCTGTTGGTTGCCGTTTTGTCCTAACCACCGTGTCCTTTGCCTTACAGAAGCTTTGCAGTTTTATGAGATCCCATTTGTCGATTCTTGATCTTAGAGCATAAGCCATTGGTGTTTTGTTCAGGAAATTTTTTCCAGTGCCCATTTGTTCCAGATGCTTCCCTAGTTTTTCTTCTATTAGTTTGAGTGTGTCTGGTTTGATGTGGAGGTCCTTGATCCACTTGGACTTAAGCTTTGTACAGGGTGATAAGCATGGATCGATCTGCATTCTTCTACATGTTGCCCTCCAGTTGAACCAGCACCATTTGCTGAAAATGCTATCTTTTTTCCATTGGATGGTTTTGGCTCCTTTGTCAAAAATCAAGTGACCATAGGTGTGTGGGTTCATTTCTGGGTCTTCAATTCTATTCCATTGGTCTATCTGTCTGTCTCTGTACCAATACCATGCAGTTTTTATCACTATTGCTCTGTAATACTGCTTGAGTTCAGGGATAGTGATTCCCCCTGAAGTCCTTTTATTGTTGAGGATAGCTTTAGCTATCCTGGGTTTTTTGTTATTCCAGATGAATTTGCAAATTGTTTTGTCTAACTCTTTGAAGAATTGGATTGGTATTTTGATGGGGATTGCATTGAATCTGTAGATTGCTTTTGGTAAAATGGCCATTTTTACTATATTAATCCTGCCAATCCATGAGCATGGGAGATCTTTCCATCTTCTGAGGTCTTCTTCAATTTCTTTCCTCAGTGTCTTGAAGTTCTTATTGTACAGATCTTTTACTTGCTTGGTTAAAGTCACACCGAGGTACTTTATATTATTTGGGTCTATTATGAAGGGTGTCGTTTCCCAATTTCTTTCTCGGCTTGTTTCTCTTTTGTATAGAGGAAGGCAACTGATTTATTTGAGTTAATTTTATACCCAGCCACTTTGCTGAAGTTGTTTATCAGCTTTAGTAGTTCTCTGGTGGAACTTTTGGGATCACTTAAATATACTATCATGTCATCTGCAAATAGTGATATTTTGACTTCTTCTTTTCCGATCTGTATCCCCTTGATCTCCTTTTGTTGTCTGATTGCTCTGGCTAGAACTTCAAGAACTATATTGAATAAGTAGGGAGAGAGTGGGCAGCCTTGTCTAGTCCCTGATTTTAGTGGGATTGCTTCGAGTTTCTCTCCATTTAGTTTAATGTTAGCAACTGGTTTGCTGTATATGGCTTTTACTATGTTTAGGTATGGGCCTTGAATTCCTATTCTTTCCAGGACTTTTATCATGAAGGGGTGTTGAATTTTGTCAAATGCTTTCTCAGCATCTAATGAAATGATCATGTGGTTTTGTTCTTTCAGTTTGTTTATATGATGGATCACGTTGATGGTTTTCCGTATATTAAACCATCCCCGCATGCCTGGGATGAAGCCTACTTGATCATGGTGGATGATTGTTTTGATGTGCTCTTGAATTCGGTTTGCCAGAATTTTATTGAGTATTTTTGCGTCAATATTCATAAGGGAAATTGGTCTGAAGTTCTCTTTCTTTGTTGTGTCTTTGTGTGGTTTAGGTATAAGAGTAATTGTGGCTTCGTAGAAGGAATTCGGTAGTGCTCCATCTGTTTCAATTTTGTGGAATAGTTTGGATAATATTGGTATGAGGTCTTCTATGAAGGTTTGATAGAATTCTGCACTAAACCCGTCTGGACCTGGGCTCTTTTTGGTTGGAAGACCTTTAATGACTGCTTCTATTTCCTTAGGAGTTATGGGGTTGTTTAACTGGTTTATCTGTTCCTGATATAACTTCGATACCTGGTATCTGTCTAGGAAATTGTCCATTTCCTGAAGATTTTCAAATTTTGTTAAATATAGGTTTTTATAGTAAGATCTGATGATTTTTTGAATTTCCTCTGAATCTGTAGTTATGTCTCCCTTTTCATTTCTAATTTTGTTAATTTGGACGCACTCTCTGTGTCCTCTCGTTAGTCTGGCTAAGGGTTTATCTATCTTGTTGATTTTCTCAAAGAACCAACTTTTGGTTCTGTTGATTCTTTCTATGGTCCTTTTTGTTTCTACTTGGTTGATTTCAGCTCTGAGTTTGATTATTTCCTGCCTTCTACTCCTCCTGGGTGTATTTGCTTCTTTTTGTTCTAGAGCTTTTAGGTGTGCTGTCAAGCTGCTGACATATGCTCTTTCCTGTTTCTTTCTGCAGGCACTCAGCGCTATGAGTTTTCCTCTTAGCACAGCTTTCATTGTGTCCCATAAGTTTGGGTATGTTGTATCTTCATTTTCATTAAATTCTAAAAAGTTTTTAATTTCTTTCTTTATTTCTTCCTTGACCAGGTTATCATTGAGTAGAGCATTGTTCAATTTCCACGTATATGTGGGCATTCTTCCCTTATTGTTATTGAAGACCAGTTTTAGGCCGTGGTGGTCCGATAGCATGCATGGGATTATCTCTATCTTTCTGTACCTGTTGAGGCCCGTTTTTTGACCAATTAAATGGTCAATTTTGGAGAAAGTACCATGAGGAGCTGAGAAGAAGGTATATCCTTTTGCTTTAGGATAGAATGTTCTATAAATATCCGTTAAGTCCATTTGGTTCATGACTTCTCTTAGTCTGTCGACATCACTGTTTAATTTCTGTTTCCATGATCTGTCCATTGATGAGAGTGGGGTGTTGAAGTCTCCCACTATTATTGTGTGAGGTGCAATGTGTGTTTTGAGCTTTAGTAAGGTTTCTTTTACGTATGTAGGTGCCCTTGTATTTGGGGCATAGATATTTAGGATTGAGAGTTCATCTTGGTGGATTTTTCCTTTGATGAATATGAAGTGTCCTTCCTTATCTTTTTTGATGACTTTTAGTTGGAAATTGATTTTATTTGATATTAGAATGGCTACTCCAGCTTGCTTCTTCTGACCATTTGCTTGGAAAGTTGTTTTCCAGCCTTTCACTCTGAGGTAGTGTCTGTCTTTGTCTCTGAGGTGTGTTTCCTGTAGGCAGCAGAATGCAGGGTCCTCGTTGCGTATCCAGTTTGTTAATCTATGTCTTTTTATTGGGGAGTTGAGGCCATTGATATTGAGAGATATTAAGGAATAGTGATTATTGCTTCCCTTTATATTCATATTTGGATGTGAGGTTATGTTTGTGTGCTTTCATTCTCTTTGTTTTGTTGCCAAGACGATTAGTTTCTTGCTTCTTCTAGGGTATAGCTTGCCTCCTTATGTTGGGCTTTACCCTTTATTATCCTTTGTAGTGCTGGATTTGTAGAAAGATATTGTGTAAATTTGGTTTTGTCATGGAATATCTTGGTTTCTCCATCAATGTTAATTGAGAGTTTTGCTGGATACAGTAACCTGGGCTGGCATTTGTGTTCTCTTAGGGTCTGTATGACATCAGTCCAGGATCTTCTGGCCTTCATAGTTTCTGGCGAGAAGTCTGGTGTGATTCTGATAGGTCTCCCTTTATATGTTACTTGACCTTTTTCCCTTACTGCTTTTAATATTCTTTCTTTATTTTGTGCGTTTGGTGTTTTGACAATTATGTGACGGGAGGTGTTTCTTTTCTGGACCAATCTATTTGGAGTTCTGTAGGCTTCTTGTATGTCTATGGGTATCTCTTTTTTTAGGTTAGGGAAGTTTTCTTCTATGATTTTGTTGAAGATATTTACTGGTCCTTTGAGCTGGGAGTCTTCACTCTCTTCTATACCTATTATCCTTAGGTTTGATCTTCTCATTGAGTCCTGGATTTCCTGTATGTTTTGGACCAGTAGCTTTTTCCGCTTTACATTATCTTTGACAGTTGAGTCAATGATTTCTATGGAATCTTCTGCTCCTGAGATTCTCTCTTCCATCTCTTGAATTCTGTTGGTGAGGCTTGTATCTACAGCTCCTTGTCTCTTCTTTTGGTTTTCTATATCCAGGGTTGTTTCCATGTGTTCTTTCTTGATTGCTTCTATTTCCATTTTTAATTCCTTCAACTGTTTGATTGTGTTTTCCTGGAATTCTTTCAGGGATTTTTGCGATTCCTCTCTGTAGGCTTTTACTTGTTTATTAATGTTTTCCTGTGCTTCCCTAAGTGTGTTCATGTCTTTCTTGAAGTCCTCCAGCATCATGATCAAATATGATTTTGTAACTAGATCTTGCTTTTCTGGTGTGTTTGGATATTCCATGTTTGTTTTGGTGGGAGAATTGGGCTCCGATGATGGCATGTAGTCTTGGTTTCTGTTGCTTGGGTTCCTGCGCTTGCCTCTCGCCATCAGATTATCTCTAGTGTTACTTTGTTCTGCTATTTCTGACAGTGGCTAGACTGTCCTATAAGCTTGTGTGACAGGAGTGCTGTAGACCTGTTTTCCTCTCTTTCAGTCAGTTATGGGGACAGAGTGTTCTGCTTTCTGGCGTGTAGTTTTTCCTCTCTACAGGTCTTCAGCTGTTCCTGAGGGCCTGTGTCTTGAGTTCACCAGGCAGCTTTCTTGCAGCAGAAAATTTGGTCTTACCTGTGGTCCCGAGGCTCAGGTTCGCTCGTGGGGTGCTGCCCACGGGCTCTCTGCAGCGGCAGCAACCAGGAAGACCTGTGCCGCCCCTTCCGGGAACTTCAGTGCACCAGGGTTCCAGATGGTCTTTGGCTTTTTCCTCTGGCGTCCGAGATGTGTGTGCAGGGAGCAGTCACTTCTGGTTTCCCAGGCTTGTCTGCCTCTCTGAAGGTTTAGCTCTCCCTCCCACGGGATTTGGGTGCAGAGAACTGTTTATCCGGTCTGTTTCTTTCAGGTTCCGGCGGTGTCTCAGGCACAGGGGTCCCTCCGCTCCTGGGCCCTTCCCCACGGGAGCCCAGAGGCCTTATACAGTTTCCTCTTGGGCCAGGGATGTGGGCAGGGGTGAGCAGAGTTGGTGGTCTCTTCCGCTCTGCAGCCTCAGGAGTGCCCACCTGACCAGGCGGTTGGGTCTCTCTCTCACCGGGTCTGGGAGCAGAGAGCTGCTGCGGGCCGGGATCCGCGGGTGTGGGACTTCCGGTAAACACAGAACGTGCCCGGTCCTAGAGAAATTCTGCTTTCCTGTGTCCCAAGCTCACCAGGCAGCTTTCTTGCAGCAGAAAATTTGGTCTTACCTGTGGTCCCGAGGCTCAGGTTCGCTCGTGGGGTGCTTCCCACGGGCTCTCTGCAGCGGCAGCAACCAGGAAGACCTGTGCCGCCCCTTCCGGGAGCTTCAGTGCACCAGCGTTCCAGATGGTCTTTGGCTTTTTCCTCTGGCGTCCGAGATGTGTGTGCAGGGAGCAGTCACTTCTGGTTTCCCAGGCTTGTCTGCCTCTCTGAAGGTTTAGCTCTCCCTCCCACGGGATTTGGGTGCAGAGAACTGTTTATCCGGTCTGTTTCTGTATAGACACTTTTATTTTTGACAAGGTGTCACAGTTTGCTCTGGCTGTCCTGGAGCTCACCAGGTTGGCCTAGAACTCACAGAGATCCAACTGCTTCTGACTCATGACTCCTGGGTGCTATGATTAAAGGCTTATGCCGCCATGCCTGGGTACAGATATATTTTTTCAGATATAATTTTTAAGAAGTTATTTTCAGTTTACAGTTTGATTCCCAGATGTAGAACCTATCGATTTGACCATAGATTGTATTTGTTTTAGAATTTCACCGTGGTGTGGCACGTTCAACTGTTGGTTTTCATCCTCACTTCACCTCCTGATCTTGTGAGAAATTAGTCAGCTGTTCACAGTCCAATTCCATCTCAACTTGGCTTCCCCGGAGTGAAGCTGTGGGGCTCTGGTCCCTAGCCCGCCGCGGTCCTGCCTGGCCACAGCAGCGCGTCTGGGCTGCTCTTGGGCGGCGAGCTGAATGCGCGCTGCAGCTTGGGGCGCAGCTTCAGGGCGGATTCCAGATCGCCAGTCCACCCGAGGGCCGACGCCCGGGGCTCCCCTCAGCACCCTGCTCTTCTAGCTTCTTCCCTTTTTTTTTTTAATTTAGAGAATACTTTATTAGTTTTTGTAATCAAACCCACGTATATAAGACCTTACATATTTAATACAGTGTGTTACCCCTGTACAAATGGAAAAAACTTAAGTTCAACATTTCTAGACCAATATGGCTGTTAATTTCTGTACAGTGCCAACTCAACACAGTAAACGGGGATACTTTTTTCCAAAGTTGACAGCACAGGTAAAGTTTCAAAAAATTCAAATTATATATCTGTATATATATATTTATATTTATACAAAAAGACCAATAATAGCAGTGTGTTATGCATCAACAGCAGCAACAGCTTTTCCAGGTTCTGCAGTCATCTGAACAAAACTGTAGAGACATCCAGCATACTCCATTAAAAAAAAAAAAGTAAAAAAACAAAACCCGAGAAAACAGCACAGTTCTGTTACTCTTGTGGTACCTGGCACCATTTTTTTTAAAATTAGCTTCTCAATCATCATCTGGAAAGAAAACATTCTGAGCAACATCATTAAAAACAGCTCTGATAAAGCACGGTCACTACTACGTATCATAAAGCAGGTACAATGTATTTTACATCCACAGAGGTATGATACAGTACTGTCCTACATCAATAATACTAGAGGATACAATTTAAAAGGCATTATTTGAGACTTGATTCTACTTTTCCAGCAGAGGGCCCAAAGGATGGTGTGACACAGCTTTGTAAAGAAACATACTCTAGACAGGATTTCCTTTCACTAGTGGCACAGTTCTAAGGATTCATTCTCTCCATGAATGTCAGCTAAAACCGTTATTAAAAAAATGAAATATCCCTAGAACAAAACCGTATAACCACCGGATTCACATGAAGATGACCTAGTGGAGACAAGCTGGACCTCACCTTACCAACAAGCTATCAAATCTGTTATGTTTAAACAGTGAGACCTCCAAGGAAGGAGATGCCAAGTAGTGCTTCAAAGCTTCGGACCACAATCAAACACAGCATCCTTTTCAACAGAAGCAGAAGCTCATCTGAATATGCTCATGGATGCTGACATCAACATTTAATCATCTCCTCACTCATCCAGGAAGAGGGGGAGATCAATTACTACTGTACTTTATTGTGTTCAACCAAATCACCATGTTACAAAAATAGCAAGCTGCCATAATAAAAAATAAGGCTCCTCTATCCAGCACCAGATAGCATCATTTTACTTTCAAGCCTAGAAATTGCACACTTGTATATAAACCAACTGAAGATGAGGATTGAGAGTTCATCTTGGTGGATTTTTCCTTTGATGAATATGAAGTGTCCTTCCTTATCTTTTTTGATGACTTTTAATTGAAAATTGATTTTATTTGATATTAGAATGGCTACTCCAGCTTGCTTCTTCTGACCCTTTGCTTGGAAAGTTGTTTTCCAGCCTTTCACTCTGAGGTAGTGTCTGTCTTTGTCTCTGAGGTGTGTTTCCTGTAGGCAGCAGAATGCAGGGTCCTCATTGCGTATCCAGTTTTTTAATCTATGTCTTTTTATTGGGGAGTTGAGGCCATTGATGTTGAGAGATATTAAGGAATAGTGATTATTGCTTCCTGTTATATTCATATTTGGATGTGAGGTTATGTTTGTGTGCTTTCATTCTCTTTGTTTTGTTGCCAAGACGATTAGTTTCTTGCTTCTTCTAGGGTATAGCTTGCCTCCTTATGTTGGGCTTTACCCTTTATTATCCTTTGTAGTGCTGGATTTGTAGAAAGACATTGTGTAAATTTGGTTTTGTCATGGAATATCTTGGTTTCTCCATCTATGTTAATTGAGAGTTTTGCAGGATACAGTAACCTGGGCTGGCATTTGTGTTCTCTTAGGGTCTGTATGACATCAGTCCAGGATCTTCTGGCCTTCATAGTTTCTGGCGAAAAGTCTGTTGTGATTCTGATAGGTCTGCCTTCATATGTTACTTGACCTTTTTCCCTTACTGCTTTTAATATTCTTTCTTTATTTTGTGCGTTTGCTGTTTTGACAATTATGTGACGGGAGGTGTTTCTTTTCTGGACCAATCTATTTGGAGTTCTGTAGGCTTCTTGTATGCCTATGGGTATCTCTTTTTTTAGGTTAGGGAAGTTTTCTTCTATGATTTTGTTGAAGATATTTACTGGTCCTTTGAGCTGGGAGTCTTCACTCTCTTCTATACCTATTATCCTTAGGTTTGATCTTCTCATTGAGTCCTGGATTTCCTGTATGTTTTGGACCAGTAGCTTTTTCTGCTTTACATTATCTTTGACAGTTGAGTCAATGATTTCTATGGAATCTTCTGCTCCCGAGATTCTCTCTTCCATCTCTTGTATTCTGTTGGTGAAGCTTGTATCTACAGCTCCTTGTCTCTTCTTTTGATTTTCTATGTCCAGGGTTGTTTCCATGTGTTCTTTCTTGATTGCTTCTATTTCCATTTTTAATTCCTTCAACTGTTTGATTGTGTTTTCCTGGAATTCTTTCAGGGATTTTTGCGATTCCTCTCTGTAGGCTTCTACTTGTTCTCCAAGGGAGATCTTTATGTCTTTCTTGAAGTCCTCCAGCATCATGATCAAATATGATTTTGAAACTATATCTTGCTTTTCTGGTGTGTTTGGATATTCTGTGTTTGCTTTGGTGGGAGAATTGGGCTCCGATGATGCCATGTAGTCTTGGTTTCTGTTGCTTGGGTTCCTGTGCTTGCCTCTTGCCATCAGATTATCTCTAGTGTTACTTTATTCTGCTATTTCTGACCGTGGCTAGACTGTCCTATAAGCCTGTGTGTCAGGAGTGCTGTAGACCTGTTTTCCTGTTTTCTTTCAGCCAGTTATGGGGACAGAGTGTTCTGCTTTCAGGCATGTAGTTTTTCCTCTCTACAGGTCTTCAGCTGTTCCTGTGGGCGTGTGTCTTGAGTTCACCAGGCAGGTTTCTTGCAGGGGAAAAGTTGGTCCTACCTGCGGTTCCAAGGCTCAAGTTTGCTCGTGGGGTACTGCCTAAGTCCTCTGCGCGGCAGCAGCAACCGGGAAGATCTGCGCTGCTCTTTCCGGGAGCCTCCGTGCACCAGGGTTCCAGATGACGTTTGGTGTTTTCCTCTGGCGTCTGGATGTGCACAGAGTGCAGTCTCTTCTGGTTTCCCAGGCGTGTCCGCCTCTCTGAAGGTTTAGCTCTCCCTCCCACGGGATTTGGGTGCAGAGAACTGTTTATCCGGTCTGTTTCCTTCAGGTTCCGGCGGTGTCTCAGGCGCAGGGATCCTGCCGCTCCTGGGCCCTCCCCTACGGGAACCCAGAGGCCTTATACAGTTGCCTCTTGGGCCAGGGATGTGGGCAGGGGTGGGCAGTGTTGGTGGTCTCCTCCGCTCTGCAGCCTCAGGAGTGCCCTCCTGATCAGGCGGTGAGGTCTCTCTCCCACGGGGTTTGGGAGCAGAGAGCTGCTGCGGGCCGGGATCCGCGGGTGTGGGACTTCCGGTAAACACAGGAAGTGCCCGGTCCTAGAGGAATTTTGCCTCTGTGTGTCCTGAGTTCACCAGGCAGGTTTCTTGCAGGGGAAAAGTTGGTCCTACCTGCGGTTCCAAGGCTCAAGTTTGCTCGTGGGGTACTGCCTAAGTCCTCTCCGCGGCAGCAGCAACCGGGAAGATCTGCGCCGCTCTTTCCGGGAGCCTCCGTGCACCAGGGTTCCAGATGACGTTTGGTGTTTTCCTCTGGCGTCTGGATGTGCACAGAGTGCAGTCTCTTCTGGTTTCCCAGGCGTGTCCGCCTCTCTGAAGGTTTAGCTCTCCCTCCCACGGGATTTGGGTGCAGAGAACTGTTTATCCGGTCTGTTTCCTTCAGGTTCCGGCGGTGTCTCAGGCGCAGGGATCTTGCCGCTCCTGGGCCAGCTGTGAATTCTTTGTTTAGCTCTGAACTCCATTTTTTAATATGGTTATTTGTCTCCCTGACGTCTAACTTTTTGAGTTCTTTGTATATTTTGGATATAAGGCCTCTATCTGTTGTAGGATTGGTAAAGATCTTTTCCCAGTCTGTTGGTTTTGTCCTAACAACAGTTTCCTTTGCCTTACAGAAGCTTTGCTGTTTTATGAGATCCTATTTATTGATTCTTGATCTTAGAGCATAAAGCATTGGTGTTTTGTTCAGGAAATTTTCTCCAGTGCCCATGTGTTCGAGATGCTTCCCCACATTTTTCTTCTATTAGTTTGAGTGTATCTGGTTTGATGTGGAGGTCCTTGATCCACTTGGACTTAAGCTTTTACAGGGTGATAAGCATGGATCGATCTGCATTCTTCTACATCTTGACCTCCAGTTGAAACAACATCATTTGCTGAAAATGCTATCTTATTTCCGGTGGATGGTTTTGGTTCCTTTGTCAAAAATTAAGTGACCATAGGTGTGTGGGTTCATTTCTGGGTCTTCGATTCTATTCCATTGGTCTATCTGTCTGTCTCTGTAACAATTCCATGCAGTTTTTGTCACTATTGCTCTGTAATACTGCTTGAGTTCAGGATAGTGATTCCTCCTGAAGTCCTTTTATTGTTGAGGATAGTTTTAGCTATCCTGGGTTTTTTGTTATTCCAGATGAATTTGCAAATTGTTCTGTCTAACTCTTTGAAGAATTGGATTGGTATTTTGATGGGGATTCCATTTAATCTATAGATCGCTCTTGGTAAAATGGGCATTTTTACTATAATAACCCTGCCAATCAATGAGCATGGGAGATCTTTCCATCTTCTATGGTCTTCCTCAATTTCTTTCTTCAGAGTCTTGAAGTTCTTATTGTACAGATCTTTTACTTGCTTGGTTAAAGTCACACCGAGGTATTTTATATTATTTGTGACTATTATGAAGGGTGTCGTTTGCCTAATTTCTTTCTCGACTTGTTTCTCTTTTGTGTAGAGGAAGGCCACTGATTTATTTGAGTTAATTTTATACCCAGCCACTTTGCTGACATTGTTTATCAGCTTTAGTCGTTCTCTGGTAGAACTCTTGGGATCACTTAAATATACTATCATATCATCTGCAAATAATGTTATTTTGACTTCTTCTTTTCCAATCTGTATCCCCTTGATCTCCTTTTGTTGTCTGATTGCTCTGGCTAGAACTTCAAGAACCATAATGATTAAATAGGGAGAGAGTGGGCAGCCTTGTCTAGTCCCTGATTTTCGTGGGATTGCTTCAAGTTTCTCTCCATTTACTTTAATGTTAGCCACTGGTTTGCTCTGTATGGCTTTTAGTATGTTTAGGTATGGGCCTTGAATTCCTATTCTTTCCAGGATTTTTATCATGAAGGGGTGTTGAATTTTGTCAAATGCTTTCCCAGCATCTAATGAAATGATCATGTGTTTGTTCTTTCAGTTTGTTTTTATAATGGATGGTGTTGATGGTTTTCAGTATATTAAACCATCCCTGCATGCCTGGGATGAAGCCTACTTGATCATGGTGGATAATTGATTTGATGTGTTCTTGGATTCAGTTTGCCAGAATTTTATTGAGTATTTTTGAGTCCATATTCATAAGGGAAATTGGTCTGAAGTTCTCTTTCTTTGTTGCGTCTTTGTGTGGTTTAGTTATAAGTGTAATTGTGGCTTCATAGAAGGAATTCAGTAGTGCTCTGTCTCTTTCAATTTTGTGGAATAGTTTAGATAATATTGGTATGAGGTCTTCTATGAAGGTCTGATAGAATTCTGCACTAATCCGGTCTGGACCTGGGCTCTTTTTGGCTGGTATACCTTTAATGACTGCTTCTATTTCTTTAGAAGTTATGGGGTTGTTTAAATGGTTTATCTGTTCCTGATTTAACTTTGGTACCTGGTATCTGTCTAGGAAATTGTCCATTTCCTGAAGATTTTCAAGTTTTGTTCAATATAGGCATTTGTAGTAGGATCTGATGATTTTTTGAATTTCCACTGATTCTGTAGTTATGTCTCCCTTTTCATTTCTGATTTTGTTAATTTCTACACACTCTTTGTGCCCTCTCCTTAGTCTGGCTAAGGGTTTATCTATCTTGTTGATTTTCTCAAAGAACCAACTTTTGGTTCTGTTGATTCTTTCTATGCTTCTTTTTGTTTCTATTTGGTTGGTTTCAGTTCTGAGTTTGATTGCTTCCTGCCTTCTACTCCTCCTGGGTGTATTTGCTTCTTTTTGTTCTAGAGCTTTTAGGTGTGCTGTCACGCTGCTGACATATGCTCTCTCCTGTTTCTTTCTGCAGGCACTCAGAGCTATGAGTTTTCCTCTTAGCACAGCTTTCATTGTGTCCCATAAGTTTGGGTATGTTGTACCTTCATTTTCATTAAATTCTAAGAAGTCTTTAATTTATTTCTTTTTTTCTTCCTTGACCAGGTTATCTTTAAGTAGAGCATTGTTCAACTTCCATGCATATGTGGGCGTTCTTTCCTTATTTTTATTGAAGACCAGCTTTAGCCCATGGTGGTCTGATAGCACGCATGGGATTATTTCTATCTTTCTGTACCTGTTGAGGCCCGTTTTTTGACCAATTATATGGTCAATTTTGGAGAAAGTACCATGAGGAGCTGAGAAGAAGGTATATCCTTTTGCTTTAGGATAGAATTTTCTATAAATATCTGTTAAGTCCATTTGGCTCATGACTTCTCTTAGTCTGTCTACGTCTCTGTTTAATTTCTGTTTCCATGATCTGTCCATTGATGAGAGTGGGGTGTTGAAATCTCCCACTATTATTGTGTGAGGTGCAATGTGTGTTTTGAGCTTAATAAGGTTTCTTTTACGTATGTAGGTGCCCTTGTATTTGGGGCATAGATATTTAGGATTGAGAGTTCATCTTGGTGGATTTTTCCTTTGATGAATATGAAGTGTCCTTCCTTATCTTTTTTGATGACTTTTAATTGAAAATTGATTTTATTTGATATTAGAATGGCTACTTCAGCTTGCTTCTTCTGACCATTTGCTTGGAAAGTTGTTTTCCAGCCTTTCACTCTGAGGTAGTGTCTGTCTTTGTCTCTGAGGTGTGTTTCCTGTAGGCAGCAGAATGCAGGGTCCTCGTTGCGTATCCAGTTTGTTAATCTATGTCTTTTTATTGGGGAGTTGAGGCCATTGATGTTGAGAGATATTAAGGAATAGTGATTATTGCTTCCTGTTATATTCATATTTGGATGTGAGGTTATGTTTGTGTGCGTTTCTTCTCTTTATTTTGTTGCCAAGACGATTAGTTTCTTGCTTCTTCTAGGGTATAGCTTGCCTCCTTATGTTGGGCTTTACCCTTTATTATCCTTTGTAGTGCTGGATTTGTAGAAAGATATTGTGTAAATTTGGTTTTGTCATGGAATATCTTGGTTTCTCCATCTATGTTAATTGAGAGTTTTGCAGGATACAGTAACCTGGGCTGGCATTTGTGTTCTCTTAGGGTCTGTATGACATCTGTCCAGGATCTTCTGGCCTTCATAGTTTCTGGCGAAAAGTCTGTTGTGATTCTGATAGGTCTGCCTTCATATGTTACTTGACCTTTTTCCCTTACTGCTTTTAATATTCTTTCTTTATTTTGTATATTTGGTGTTTTGACTATTATGTGATGGGAGGAGTTTCTTTTCTGGTCCAATCTATTTGGAATTCTGTAGGCTTCTTGTATGTTTATGGGCATCTCTTTCTTTAGGTTAGGGAAGTTTTCTTCTATGATTTTGTTGAAGATATTTATTGGTCCTTTGAGCTGGGAGTCTTCACTCTCTTCTATACCTATTATCCTTAGGTTTGATCTTCTCATTGAGTCCTGGATTTCCTGTATGTTTTGGACCAGTAGCTTTTTCTGCTTTACAGTATCTTTGACAGTTGTGTCGAATTTCTATGGAATCTTCTGCTCCGGAGATTCTCTCTTCTATCTCTTGTATTCTGTTGGTGATGCTTGTATCTGTGGCTCCTGTGTCTTCCTTTGGTTTTCTCTATCCAGGGTTGTTTCCCTTTGTGCTTTCTTTATTGCTTCTATTTCTATATTTAATTCCTTTACCATTTGATTGTGTTGTCCTGGAATTCTTTTAGGAATTTTTGTGATTCCTCTTTATAGGCTTCTACTTGTTTATTTATGTTTTCCTGTGTTTCCTTAAGGGAGTTCTTCATGTCTTTTTTGAAGTCCTCTAGCATCATGATCAAATGTGATTTTAAATCTAGATCTTGCTTTTCTGGTGTGTTTGGGCATTCAGTGTTTGCTTTGGTGGGAGAATTTGGCTCTGATGATGCCATGTAGTCTTGGTTTCTGTTGTTTGGCTTCCTGTGCTTGCCTCTTGCCATCAGGTTGTTTCTGGTGTTACCTTGTTCTGCTATTTCTGACAGTGGCTATAGCTACTATAGTGACTTTAGTACTATAGATATAGTAGCCTGGGCTGGCATTTGTGTTCTCTTAGGGTCTGTATGGCATCTGCCCATGATCTTCTGGCTTTTAGAGGCTGTATTGAGAAATCTGGTGTAATTCTGATAGATCTGCCTTTATATGTTTCTTGACCTTTTTCCCGTATTGCTTTTAATATTCTTTCTTTGCAAACAGAATTTTCATTTTGTGTGTGTGTGTGTGTGTGTGTGTGTGTGTGTGTGTGTGTATGTTTTTATTAAACAGTAAGCTGATAAACCAGTAGTCACTTTCTTCCTGGCTCTGCAGCTTCACTGACCTGTTAGGTTCTAAGACCCTGGGTCAGTGGTTTCCACCACTGGATGCTTTGACTTGGATGGGTTTTCCATGAAGCCCAAAGTGATTCCTGTGAGTGCTGTCCATGTGTTTTTGCACTCTAGCTGGGGCCTTGTCCTCCTTTTTCGCTCTTCACTCTTGCTTCAAGGGGTCTGTCTGGACCTGGTTATGTTTTTTTGGTCCAGCAACCTTAACTAATTACATTATGCCTCCCTCTATGCCATCACTTCTGGCACATCATGCCCATGTCTGTGTCCATGCCACACTTTTGAAATTCTCAAGCACAGTCCTTTTGCTTCTTTGTCTACTCTCAAAGTCATCACTGTGGTCATGGAGGTGAATGTCCCATTCTGTACTGAGAACCCTTGCTTCTACTCTGCCTATGGCTCCCTACCAAAGATCTGCAGTCATCAGGCTTTCTCCTGTACAATTGCACCACATGGTTGCTCCTTGCTTAGACCAGACCGTGATCCACGAGTCCTGTCCCCTTACCCTTGGTAGTGACCACACTGGGTGCTGATGACTTGAGATACAAGATATGCAGTCCTATGTCCCATGTTAGTATCCTAGCCCTTTAGGGAAAATGTCTACAAAAGCCCCCATCTGTCTTAGGCTCACTAGTGAGCCTTGGTGAAAAACCTGAGGCAGCAGATTCACTGGCAGTGCCTATGTACTTCTGCTGCTTCCCACATCGGACAAATGATATGACCCCTTTCTTTTCTACTTAACCTGACACAGCAGCAGCCCAGCTTCCCACAGAGCCTTACTTTCCTCAGGGGCACAGGACATACCACATTCCTGCCCACCTTGGTTAGAGGAACCCACAGACCCTGAGCCTAGAGTTTGCTAAGGCCAACACTAAGATGGTCAAGATCAAACTAATAGGGACATCAGATTCCTTATGACCTGATGGAGGATCTCTTATTTCTGTGTCCCCAGAGGCCTGGGTCCCTTACACTTTCTACACTGCCAAGCTGACACCAGCCATTTCACATAGTACTTTCACCTACCCAGCTGCCATTAGTGCTGCTGCTGCCTCCCTATGTGCTCAGAAGCACTGGTACCATTCCTCTGTTACCACTCAGCAAGGATGGATGTATTGACAGTTCTTTTAGCTTCTCAGTCTTCTCACCCTGGAGTTGGTCCTGGGTTGTTTGGAACCCAAACAGGGCTCTGCCATCACTGACACTTGAAGACAATGTGGAATTGATCCTTCTCTCTAGACACTGTGAATTTTAACCCTGACTATATATATATATATATAGCTGTTGTTTTCTTCCTCAGTTCTCTTAGGCCTTCAGGAGCATTGGGAGGGGCCTTCTTACTGGGATACATAGGCCCAGTTTACAAGCCTCACTTGTACCCAGCACAGTCTGACCTACTCAAACTTGTTTCTGTAGTTTCTCATCAAGGGACATTTAATTTAGCATGTTTATATATTGTGACAGGTATGAATATGTGTGTAAGATCTATTCCCACATTGTCACCATAGCAACAGGTCTTGGTACTGGAGACTTGCCAAGCCTAGTTCCTCCCTCCACTTTTGACTACTACACTTAGCCTCTCTCAAGGAGGCCTGACCCTTGTGGCCCCTTCTGCCTTGAGGGCCCAGGTTAGTTGACTGTGTAGGTCTCCTTTTGGTGTCCTTGACCACTCTGTCTAGTGAATTCTCTCCTCCATTTGTCCACAAGATTCATTGAATTCCACATTGTATTTGGCTGTGGGTCTCTGTATCTGCCTCCATCTACTGCTGGATGAAGCCTCTCAGGAGACAGATATACTATGTTACTGTCCGAAAGCATAGGAAAATATCATTAGTAGTGCCAGAGGTTGGTACATATGATCGGTCTTAAGTTGAGGCATTCATTGGATGTCTCTGCTTTGTCTTTATCACTGCATATCTTGGAAGACACCACAAATTTTGGGTTGAAGATGTTTGGGTGGAATGATGATCTCCTCCCTTCTTTGGAAGTCTTTCCTTGCTACAAGGGGTGGCCATGTTCTCTGCACCCAAATCCCGTGGGAGGGAGAGCTAAACCTTCAGAGAGGCAGACACCCCTGGGAAGCCAGAAGAGACTACACTCTGCCCACATTTCTGACTGCAGAGGAAAACACCAAATGCCATCTGGGACCCTGGTGCACAGGGGTTCCCAGAAAGGGAAGCCCAGGTTCTCCTGGTTGCTGTCCTGCAGAGAGCTCAAAAGCAACAACCATGAGCAAACTTGAGCCACGGGACCGCAGGAAAGACCAACTTTTCTGCTCCAAGCGACCTGACTGGTGGTCTCAGGACACACAGAGGCAAAATTCCTCTAGGACCAGAAACTTCCGGTTTTTAGCTGGATTCGCAACCTTGATGATCCCCACCCGCAGCTCACTGCTCCCAAACCCCATGGGAGAGAGAGCTCACCGCCCTGACAGGTGGGCACTCCTGAGACTGCACAGCAGAAGAGACCACAAATACTGCCCACGCCTGCCCAAAAGCATACAAGAAGCCTACAGAACTCCAAATAGTTTGGACCAGAAAAGAAACTCCTCCTGTCACATAATAGTCAAAACACCAAATGCACAATATAAAGAAAGAATATTAAAAGCAGTAAGGGAAAAAGTTCAAGTAACATAAAGGCAGACCTATCAGAATCACACCAGACTTTTTGCCAGAGACTATGAAAGCCAGAAGATCCTGGACAGATGTCTTACAGACTCTAAGAGAACAAAAAGGACCATAGAAAGAATCAACAGAACCAAAAGTTAGTTCTTTGAGAAAATCAACTTAGGTGTGTGGTTTCCTTTCTGGGTCTTCAATTCCATTCCACTCATCTACCTGTCTGTCTCTCTACCAATACCATACAATTCTTATCAGTATTGCTCTGTAATATTGCTTGTGGTCAGGGATGGTGATTCTCCTGGAAATTCTTTTATTGTTGAGGATAGTTTTCACTATCCTAGGTTTTTTGTTATTCCAAATTAATTAGCAAATTGCTCTTTCTGACTCTGTGAAGAATTGAGTTGGCATTATGATGGGGATTACATTGAATCTGTAGATTGCATTTGGTAAAATGGTCATTTTTCCTATAATAATCCTGCCAATCCATGAGCATGGGAGATCTTTCCATCTTCTGAGATCTTTAATTTCTGCTTTTAGGACTTGAAGTCCAGTTTATACAGGTCTTTCACTTTCTTGATTAGAGTCACATCAAGGTGTATTACTTGCCACTAGGGTCTGTTTCTCTAATATCTTTTTCAGTCTGTTTATCCTTTGAGTAGAGGAAGGCTACTGATTTGTTTGAGCTAATTTTATATCCAGCCCCTTTGCTGAAGTTGTTTGTCATGTTTATGAGTTCTCTGGTGGAATTTTTGGGGTTACTTAAGTATACTATCATATCTTCTTCTCCTTCTTTTTCTCCTTCTCCTTCTCCTTCTCCTCCTCCTCCTCCTCCTCCTCCTCCTCCTCCTCCTCCTCCTCCACATCCTCCTCCTCCTTCTCCTTCTTCTTCTCCTTCTTCTTCTCCTCCTTCTCCTTCTCCTTCTCCTTCTCCTTCTCCTTCTCCTTCTCCTTCTCCTTCTCCTTCTCCTTCTCCTTCTTCTTCTTCTTCTTCTTCTTCTTCTTCTTCTTCTTCTTCTTCTTCTTCTTCTTCTTCTCCTCCTCCTCCTCCTCCTCCTCCTCCTCCTCTTTCTTCTTCTCCTTCTCCTCCTCCTCCTCCTCCTCCTCCTCCTCCTCTCCTCCTTCTTCTTCTTCTTCTTCTTCTTCTTCTTCTTCTTCTTCTTCTTCTTCTTCTTCTTCTTCTTCTTCTTCTTCTTCTTCTTCTTCTTCTTCTTCTTTCTCCTTCCTTCTTCTCCTTCTTCTCCTTCTTCTCCTTCTCCTCCTTCTCCTCCTTCTCCTCCTTCTCCTCCTTCTCCTCCTTCTCCTCCTTCTCCTCCTTCTTCTCCTTCTCCTTCTCTTCTCCTTCTCCTCCTCCTCCTCCTCCTCCTCCTCCTCCTCCTCCTCCTGCTCCTCCTCCTCCTTCTTCTTCTTCTTCTTCTTCTTCTTCTTCTTCTTCTTCTTCTTCTTCTTCTTCTTCTTCTTCTTACCTTTCCTTTCTCATTTATTCCCAGATGGATCATTAATATTAATATCACAGTATTAAACATAAATAACTTTAAAAGCTGCCCACTATTTACAAATTAAACTAGCTCAAACTAGTCCAGTCTCTTTTAAAATATCAACTCTTTAAAAATCCAAAATCTCTTTTAAAAGTTGAGTCTTTCAGCTGTGGGTTCCTGTAAAAATTAAAATCAAGTTCTTCCCTTTTTCTTCAAAAGAGAAGAATCAGGGTACAATCACAATCTGAACCAAACAAAACCAAACTCCAACAGTGTAAATAACTTGATGTTCAGGATCTGTGATTGACTTCACAATCTTCTTGTCTCCTCCAAAGGCTTAGGTCACTTCTCCAGCTCTGCCCTCTACAGCACACACAGCTTGTCTCCTAGGCTGAGGCTGGCTCCACACTATTGCTGTTACTGTTCTTGGTGATCATCCCATGGTACTGGCATCTCCATAACTGTTGGGGTACCTTGCTTCAACTAGGCTGCATTTTCACCAATAGCCTCTCCTGGGCTTTCCACAGGGTCTCCAGCACTGCCATACAGCATGAAGCCTCAGCTGTTGCACATGGCCCCTCCATGCCTTCAACACTAGTACCACCTGGGTGACTCTTAAACTACCAAGTTCAACTGCAGCGTGAGGTACAAACTTGGACAATTCTGGATGAAGACTTCTGTGTAGTGACCCTGAGAAACACTTTCCAAAAGATTTCACATTGGTGATGCTGGTCTCTTCTTTCTTTCTTTCTTTCTTTCTTTCTTTCTTTCTTTCTTTCTTTCTTTCTTTTGTCATCTTTATTAACTTGGGTATTTCTCTTTTTTTCTTCATCTTTATGAAATTGGGTATTTCTTATTTACATTTCAATTGTTATTCCCTTTTCTGGTTTTTGGCCCAACATCCCCTAACCCCTCCCCCTCCCCCACTCTACGGGTGTTCCCCTCCCCGTCAAGAATCGACAAATGGGATCTCATAAAACTGCAAAGCTTGTGTAAGGCAAAGGACACTGTTGTTAGGACAAAACCTACAGACTGGGAAAAGATCTTTACCAATCCTACAAAAGATAGAGGCCTTATATCCAAAATATTCAAAGAACTCAAGAAGGTAGACCACAGGGAGACAGATAACCCTATTAAAAATGGGGCTCAGAGCTAAACAAAGAATTCACACCTGAGGAATGCCGAATGGCTGAGAAACACATAAAGAAATGTTCAACATCTTTAGTCATAAGGGAAATGCAAATCAAAACAACCGTGAGATTTCACCTCATACCAGTGAGAATGGCTAAGATCAAAAACTCAGGGGACAGCAGATGCTGGCGAGGATGCAGAGAAAGAGGAACACTCCTCCATTGTTGGTGGGATTGCAGACTGGTAAAACCATTCTGGAAATCAGTCTGGAGGTTCCTTAGAAAATTGGACATTGAACTACCTGAGGACCCAGCTATACCTCTCTTGGGCATATACCCAAAAGATGCCCCAAGATATAAAAAAGACACGTGCTCCACTATGTTCATTGCAGCCTTATTTATAATAGCCAGAAGCTGGAAAGAACCCAGATGCCCTTCAACAGAGGAATAGATACAGAAAATGTGGTACATCTACACAATGGAATATTACTAAAACAATGACTTTATGAAATTCATAGGCAAATGTTTGGAACTGGAAAATATCATCCTGAGTGAGGTAACCCAATCACAGAAAAACACACATGGTATGCACTCATTGATAAGTGGCTATTAGCCCAAATGCTTGAATTACCCTAGGTGCACAGAACACATGAAACTCAAGATGGATGATCAAATTGCGAATGCTTCACTCCTTCTTTAAAAGGGGAACAAGAATACCCTTGCCAGGGAATAGGGAGGCAAAGATTAAAAGAGACAGAAGGAACACCCATTCAGAGCCTGCCCTACATGTGGCCCATACATATACAGCCACCCAATTAGACAAGATTGATGAAGCAAAGAAGTGCTGGCCGACAGGAACCGGATGTAGATCGCTCCTGAGAGACATACCCAGAATACAGCAAATACATAGACTAATGCCAGCAGCAAACCACTGAACTGAGAATGGGACCCTCGTTGAAGGAATCAGAGAAAGGGCTGGAAGAGCTTGAAGGGGCTTGAGACCCCATATGAACAACAATGCCAACCAACCAGAGCTTCCAGGGACTAATCCACTACCCAAAGACTATACATGGACTGACCCTGGACTCTATCCTCATAGGTAGCAATGAATAGCCTAGTAAGAGCACCAGTGGAAGGGGAAGCCCTTGGTCCTGCTAATACTGAACCCCAGGTGAACGTGATTGTTGGGGGGAGGGAGGTAGTGGGGGGAAGAATGGGGAGGGGAACACCCAAATAGAAGGGGAGGGGCAGGGGCTAGGGGATGTTGGCCTGGAAACCGGGAAAGGGAATAACATTCGAAATGTAAATAAGAAATACTCAAGTTAATAAAGAAAAAAAGGAAAAAAAAAGAGGTGGCCATGAGGGAAAGGAAATTTGAATGGAAAGATATGTATAATGCATTGGAGATGGGTAGCTGGTAAGAAGTATGTAGTCTGCTACAAATCTGGATATGAGACTGGGGGTGAATTTGAAGGAATCAAGGAAGCAATGAAGATGTAAATTTAGCCTACCTGCTTCCCAGGCCAATTGGACAGTGGGTTCAGAGTGATATGTGTTCCATTATAAGAAGTTTATCCTTAGAAGGGGACAAGCAGTAATGCATATGACATTTTAGAAGTCATATGAATGAAGTTTAGTGTCTGCATTGACATTGATGCACAGACTAGAAGTTACTAGACCAAGTATTAGATTAACTTCTGAATTTTATTTATGATTGGTTATCTGTGTTACAAAATGGCATTAATTTTCGGTAGAATCCATAAGTGTGATTACTGTGAAAGAATATACCCATACAGGATACTTTGCTGAATGCTGAAAAGTCAGTATGTGAGACTACCTCTGCATATAATGGATGATGACATCATAATGGGTCAGGTGTTTGCATAGGCCCTGTGTGGAATGGATATGTATGACTTTTTAACCTCATTAACCTCATTTCTTACTTTGGATCCCATGATGAAATTCACATATGAGATTTCAAATGGCTTTCTGACAGAGGCCTGGGACTAACTATCCCCAGAACATCTATGCCATGAACATTAATCAATTAACTACCCTAAGGAAAGAATGGACGATCTTAAAAACATATTTTCCATCTTATGGTTCATATTTACTTCAAATGTAAAGCCCTTGGGCCAATTGTTTGCATTCCTCTAAGGACAGTTGGACAGAGTCAGAAGAAAGTAACTCAGGGAGTTTGTGGTCAGATTGAATGACAAGGATTCATGACCAATTTGAGTTGCCTCTCTAGTCAGTAATGGTAATAAAAACCAGGCACACACGTGTCCATGACTAAATGATCAGAGTGTGTCCATGGGACTGCACATGTAACCTCTGTTCAGGCTTACTGAATGGCAGACATGGAAAAGGCGTACACTTTGATTGTGTTCTTCCTGCTGCTGAGACTTTCTTTCATCTTGTGCAGTTTTCCAGAAGCCAGTTGTTTTTGGAGAATAAATCACAATGAACATCTTGAGAGCAACATGAGGAAGGACTGTGGTTTCATCCTTTTCACAATACCTGTTCATCTAGTGGAAGATTACTTCAGGGTGCTGCTGGATTTTCCGTGAGTGCTTCCGTTGTGTGTTCATGTTTCTGTTACTGAAATATAACTGGGAAGACAGGCATTAAGTGACTCTCCCCGTTTCAAACTCATATCAATTTAGGAAACACTTGTAATTTAGTTTTTCTTTTTTCCCTTCTAGAAATGGATCAGTTTGTTTTGTCTTTCTTTCTTATAGACTTTCATTTATAAAGATGGGATGTAGGAGAGATAGCACCCCCATATTTCTTCTTTATAGATTCCTCCCTTTCTCAAGAGTTGCCATTGTATGCTTGGGGCACAGTTATCTCACTTAGAAATACAATTCAAACCACTGGAATTAGTTTAGCATTAGAAGGCAAAATGTTCCTTCACCTGTCTAACATAATTATGAAATATACAAATCCCAAAAAAGGAGCTAATTGATATTTGTTTTCTTCCTTTGAATAAGTGTATTCATACATATTATGTATTCTTTCAGACAATTTGTATCCCAGGACATCCTGCCATCTATGTCCTGTGGCTTTTAGAGATGAAGTTTACTATAGTTATGAGAGGACTATACACTGATATTTCATGGTTTTTGTTTTCTTTTATTTGTCCCTAGCGTGTAATATCACAATCACTCATTTGTGGAATTCTCAGTGTCAGGTTTTGTTGGGTAGTCTACCTTTGAAAATTCAAATAATTATAAAGTTAATACTTGGAGTTCTGAGAAAACAGAAGATGTCAATGAAAGAAATGATAGCTCTCTTTCAAGTATCTTATATCACAGATGTTACTATGGATAGGTGCCAACATTTTAGAGTAAAAATGGATGTTATAAGTTGTCTTATCTTTGTCACTACCGAATATTCTTACTGTATTATTTTAAAAATACTTTCATGTTATTAATTCTTTTGATTATAATACATTTAATTTTCTTCTTTTGGTGACTTACACACTGTACATGCAAATTTTGTACATTTTGCCCTGTGTACATTTTGATTCTGGTGGCTCATACAAACATTTCTTATGTTAGGTCTGAAGTATCTACCCTTTACCTATTTAAGTCCTGTTCTCCATGCACAAAGGTGGATAATTTTGTTAAAGATGCATATAGTGTGGGGTAATATCTGTTTACTAAAGGTACTATGGTGTAACTTATTCTTTTGAAAGATATTTGAGGATTTTTTGTTCCTCTCTAAATATACCATGGGCAATACATACAATATATACAGAGAAACAGCAGTTTTAAGATGTCTTGGTCAGCTAATAAATTACCCTACGAAGAAATAGAGAGGCAATGGGAGATTGTGGTGAGGTAGAACTGACAAATTTCATGGCCAATGACTTTTGAAACAAATTAGACATCATTTAAATGATAGTGAATGACAATTAAAGTGTACACATTCAGAGTGAATACTTTGTATTGTTTGTGGCTATAGCTTTGGAAGCAAAAATAGAACAGCTTTGATAATTCCCATGTTTCTGTTTTCTATATTCACTCTCAATTTCCTTTGCAAAGGATACAGAACATATTTACTTTAAATATTCCTTTGAATCAGGTACAAACTATAACTGGTAGGCATTCTGTTTCAAAAATGTCAACTTAAATTTTGTAAAAGTATTTTTCATTCTCCTGTTATAATTGCTGTCTTAGTGGCTTAATGCGTCTGCTAACCTAGGTCTGGTCTTGGAAGATTCTAGACTCTGTACAATCTAATCTCAGTCTTTGAGATTTGCTGCTGTGTAACGTTTTCATTTTCCCGAGGAGCTGCATATTTCCATTCATTCTCCCGGCCCTCTGGGCCTCTCTCCTGTTCTTCCTCTACCCTCAGACCTGATCTTTCTTCTTTTCCTTCTCCTCCTTCCCTCTCCCATCCAGGTCTTTCCCTCTCTGACTCATATGATTATTTGGTTCCCCTTTCTAAGTGGGAATAAAGTGTCCTCCCTTGGGTAATGCATGTACTTTTGGTCTAGGATACCTCTCTCAGGATGATCTTTTCTAGTTCTTTAAATTTGCCTGCAAAACTCATAATGTTTTCATTATTTATAGCTGAATAGTATTCCATTGTGTAAATGTACCACATTTTCTGATTCCATTGTTCTGTTGAGGGAGATCTGGGTTGTATCCAGGTTCTGGCAATTATAAATAAGGCTGTTTTTAACATAGTGGAGCAGGTGTCCTTGTTAAATGTTGGAACTTTTTTTTTATTAACTTGAGTATTTCTTATTTACATTTCGAGTGTTATTCCCTTTCCCGGTTTCCAGGCAATCATCCCCCTAATCCCTCCCCCTCCCCTTCTTTATGGGTGTTCCCCTTCCCATCCTCCCCCCATTGCTGCCCTCCCCCCAACAATCACGTTCACTGGGGGTTCCGTCTTAGCAGGACCCAGGGCTTCCCCTTCCACTGGTGATCTTACTAGGATATTCATTGCTACCTATGAGGTCAGAGTCCAGAGTCCAGGGTCAATCCATGTATAGTCTTTAGGTAGTGGCTTAGTCCCTGGAAGCTCTGGTTGCTTGGCATTGTTGTTCATAAGGGGTCTCGAGCTCTTCAAGCTCTTCGAGTTCTTTCTCTGATTCCTTCAACGGGGGGTCCCGTTCTCAGTTCAGTGGTTGCTGCTGGTATTCGCCTCTGTGTTTGCTGTATTTTGGCTGTGTCTCTCAGGAGCGATCTACATCCATCTCCTGTTGGCCTGCACTTCTTTGCTTCATCCATCTTGTCTAATTGGATGGCTGTATATGTATGGGCCACATGTGGGGCAGGCTCTGAATGGGTGTTCCTTCTGTGTCTGTTTTAATCTTTGCCTCTCTATTCCCTGCCAAGGGTATTCTTGTTCCCCTTTTAAAGAAGGAGTGAAGCATTCACATTTTGATCATCTGTCTTGAGTTTCATTTGTTCTAGGCATCTAGGGTAATTCAAGCATTTGGGCTAATAGCCACTTATCAATGAGTGCATACCATGTGTGTTTTTCTGTGATTGGGTTACCTCACTCAGGACGATATTTTCCAGTTCCAACCATTTGCCTATGAATTTCATAAAGTCATTGTTTTTGATAGCTCAGTAATATTCCATTGTGTAGATGTACCACATTTTCTGTATCCATTCCTCTGTTGAAGGGCATCTGGGTTCTTTCCAGTTTCTGGCTATTATAAATAAGGCTGCTATGAACATAGTGGAGCACGTGTATTTTTTATATGTTGGGGCATCTTTTGGGTATATGCCCAAGAGAGGTATAGCTGGATCCTCAAGCAGTTCAATGTCCAATTTTCTGAGGATCCTCCAGACTGATTTCCAGAATGGTTGTACCAGTCTGCAATCCCACCAACAATGGAGGAGTGTTCCTCTTTCATGTTGGAACATTTTTTAGGTATATGCTCAGAAGTGGTATAGATTTGTCTACAGGTAGAACTATTTCCAATTTTCTGAGGAACCTCCAGACTGATTTTCAAAGTTCTTGTACCAGCTTGCAATTCCACTAGCAATGGAGGAGCGTTCCTCTTTCTCCACATCATGTCAGCATCTGCTGTTGCCTGAGTTTTTTGATCTTAGCCATTCTGATGGGTGTGAGTTGGAATCTCAGGGTCGTTTTGAGTTGCATTTCCCTGATAACTAGGGATGTTGTACATTTATTTAGGTGCCTCTCAGCCATTCAAGATTCCTCAGGTGAGAATTCTTTGTTTAGCTCTGTACCCCATTTTTAATAGGAATGTTTGTTCTCTAGAGTCTAACTTTTTGAGCTCTTTGTATATTTTGCATATTCACCATTTAAAGAGTTTTTATTATATATTTCTGTACTTACATTCCAAAGGTCATTCCCCTTCCTAGTTTCCTGTCCGTAACCCCCATTCCCTTCCCTCCCCCTCCCCGATACGGGTTTCCCCCCTGTACATTCCCCTTATTGCCCTTCCCCATATTTCCCTGCACTGGGGGTCCAACCTTGGTAGGACCAAGGGCTTTCCCTTCCACTGGTGCCCCAACAAGGCTATTCTCTGCCACATATGCAGTTGGAGCCCTTGGTCTGTCCACGTGTAGTATTTCGGTAGTGGTTTATTCCCTGGAAGCTCTGCGTGGTTGGTATTGTTCTTTTTATGAGGTTGCAAGCTCTTTTAACTCTTTCAATACTTCCTCTAATTCTTTTCAAGGGGTCCTATTCTCAGTTTTCTGGTTTGCTGCTAGCATTGATCTCTGTATTGGACATGCTGTGTGGATGTGTTTTTCAGGAGAGATATATATCCAGTCCCTTTCCGCATGCATTTTTTCTTAGCTTCATCAATCTTATCTAATTTTGGTGGCTGTATATATACAGGCCACATGTGTGTCAGGCTCTGAATGGTCATTGCTTGAGTCGCTGCTCTAAACTTTGCTTCTATATTCCTTCCTATGAATATTTCCCTCCTTTTAAGAAGGAGTGGGAGCATCTGAATGGATATTAACCCTTTAATGGATGCAGGTTTGGTAAAGATCTTTTCCTTTTATTTATTTATTTTTTTATTAACGAGTATTTCTTATTTATATTTCGAATGTTATTCCTTTTCCTGGTTTCCGGGCAAACATCCCCCTAGCCCCTCCCCCTCCCCCTCTATATGGGTGTTCCCCTCTCCATCTTCCCCCCATTACTGCCCTCCCCCCAACAATTCTGTTCATTTGGGGTTCAGTCTTGGCAGGACCAAGGGCTTCCCCTTCCACTGGTCCTCTTACTAGGCCATTCATTGCTACCTATGAGGTTAGAGCCCAGGGTCAGTCCATGTATACTCTTTGGGTAGTGGCTTAGTCCCTGGAAGCTCTGGTTGGTTGACATTGTTGTTCATATGGGGTCTCGAACCCATTCAAGCTCTTTCAGTCCTTTCTCTGATTCGTTCAACGGGGGTCCCTTTCTCAGTTCAGTGGTTTGCTGCTGGCAATCGCCTATGTATTTGCTGTATTCTTGCTATGTCTCTTGGGAGAGGTCTACATCCAGTTCCTGTTGGTCCTTTTAAGAAGGAGTGGGAGCAACAGAATGGATATTAACCCTTTAATGGATGCAGGTTTGGTAAAGATCTTTTCCTAATCTATAGGTTGCTGTTTTGCCCTATTGACTGTGTCCTTTGCCTTACAGAAGCTTTCCTATTTTATGAAGTCCCATATGTCAATTTTTGATCTTAGAGCCTGAGCCATTAGTGTTCTGTTCATGAAATTCCCCTTGTGCCAATATGTTTGAGGCTTTTCCCCATTTTCTCTTTTATTATATATTTGGTTTTATGTTGAGGTCCTTGATCCACTTGGATTTGAACTTTGTACAAGGAGATAAAATAGATCAATTTGCATTCTTCTACATGCTGATCACCCATTGAACCAGCATCATTTGTTGAAAATGTCTTTTCTTTCCAATGGATGGTTTTGGCTTCTTTGTCAAAGATCAAGTAACCATAGGTTTGTAGGTTTATTTCTGGGTCTTCAATTCTATTCTATTGATCTATTGGTCTTTTTCTGCATTAAAAAATCAGTAGCCTTTCTCTACACAAAGGATAAATGGGTTAAGAAGGAAATTAGGGAGACAGTGCCCTTTAAAATAATCACAAATAATGTAAAATATTATATGTATAAAATGTATAATGAAGCAAGTGAAAGATCTATATAACAAGAACTTCAAGTTTGTGAAAAAGGAAATCGAAGAAGACCTCAGAGGATAGAAAGATCTTCCATGCTCATGGATCAACAGAATTAACCTAATAAAAATGACTATCTTACTAAAACCAATATATAGATTTAATGCAATCCCATCAAAGTTCCAACTCAATTCTTCACAGAGATAGAAAATTTAATTCTCAAATTTATCTGGAATAACAATAACCTAGGATGGTAAAAATAGTTTTCAACAATAAATGAACTTGTAGAGGCATCACCATTCCTGACTTCAAGATCTACTACAAGAGCAAGAGTGGTAGTGTCCACTTGTAAGTGAGTACATACCATAAATGTCTTTCTGGGTCTGGTTACATCATTCAGGGTGATATCTTCTTGTTCTACCCATTTTTTCCTGCAAATTTCATGATGCCTTTGTTTTTAATACCTAAGTAGTAGTCCTTTGAGTAAACGAACCACATTTTCTTTATCCTTTCTTCATTTGAGGGAGACCTGGATTATTTCTAGTTTCTGGTTTCCAGGTTTTTTTAAATCATTTAAATTTATCTATTTATTCATTTATTTATTTATACACTCCAGATTTTATTCCCTTCCTAGTTCACCTACCTTCTCCTCCCCCTCACACTTCCTTCTTCACAAGGATTTCCCCACCTCACCCAGCCCATCAGACCTCTAAACTTCCTAGGGTCTCCATTCTCTTTAGGATTAGGTCCATCTTTTCTGAATGAACCCAGACCCGGGGACCCCTCGGCTGTATATGTGTTGGAGGCTTCATCTTACCTTGTGCATGCTGCCTGGTTTGGTAATCCAGTGTATTAGAGATACCAGGGGTCCAGGTTAATTGAGACTGCCGGTCCTTCTACAGAGTTGCCCTCTTCCTTAGAATCCTCAAACTTTTCCCTAATTAAACCAGAGGGGTCAGCTTTCTGTTCATGGGTTGGGTACACATATCTGCATCTGACTCTTTCAGCTCCTTGTTGGGTCTTTTGGAGAGCAATCATGGTAGTCCCTTTTTGTGAATGCTCCATAGCTTCAGTAGTGTCAGGTCTTCAGGCCTCCCTTTGAGCTAGATCCTACTTTGGGCCTGTTCCTGGACCTTCTTTTCCTCAGGCTCTTCTCCATTTCCATCCCTGCATTTCTTTCAGACAGGAATAATCATGGGTCAGAGCTTTGGCTGTGGGATAAAAACTCCATCCCTCACTTGGTGCCCTGTCTTTCTGCTGGAGGTGGATTCAATTAGTTCTCTCTCCCCACTGTAGGGCCTTTCATTTAGGGTCTCCCCCACTTTGAGTTCTGAGAGTCTCTCACTTCCCAGATCTATGGTACATTCTAGAGGGTCTTCCTAACCTCCTTCCTCTCGAGGTTACCTGTTTCCATCCTTTCTGTTGGCCCTCAGGGCTTCGGTCCATTTCCTCTTCCCAATACAAGATCATGTTCTCCTCTCACCCACCCCCATACTTTTTCCCTGTTTTCCAGTTTTTTTACTTCATACATAGCAGTGTAAAAGCCCTCATGAATCTCTTAAAAATTAAATTTAAGATGGTGCACATGGCTTAAAAATATACTTACAGCTAACAGAGAAACTGTTTTTACCAAATTATTCATCCAACATACTAACCTTTATAGAGTAATATGAGGCCCAAAAAGCTTTACTTTGCCAGGATCAAAGGTCGTTCTCATACTCTTCTTTTGATCACAAAATAGTAGACAGAATATTGTACTTAAGCTCAGAAAATAAATGAATGATAGAAGTTAAAGAATTTAACAGTAATCGAAGAAATAAAGAGAAGTTCTTTGAAAAGATCAACCATAAAAATTAAACATTTTGGTAAACCATTAAAATTAAGTGAAATAAAAAGAAGAATCAATCAATAAGACGAAAGGAAGAAAGAAAAAGGGCGAATGAAAGAGCAAGAGATACCCTTTAAAACAAAGACCAATGAAATATAGAAAACAACACAAACATCTGAAAATACGCTTTATAACAGATTACAGATTCTGAAAAATGATATATCTCTTGATTTATATGCTGTTCAAGTGTTGAACTAAGATGATATAATTTATTTAAATATTTTTTTTCTAGTTTCAATCATTTACCTATAAACTTAATTTTTTTTTTAGTTTTTTTTTTATTAATTTGCGTATTTCTTATATACATTTCGAGTGTTATTCCCTTTCCCGGTATCCGGGCAAACATCCCCCTCCCCCCTCCCCTTCCTTATGGGTGTTCCCCTCCCAACCCTCCCCCCATTGCCGCCCTCCCCCCACCAGTCTAGTTCACTGGGGGTTCAGTCTTAGCAGGACCCAGGGCTTCCCCTTCCACTGGTGCTCTTACTAGGATATTCATTGCTACCTATGAGGTCAGAGTCCAGGGTCAGTCCATGTATAGTCTTTAGGTAGTGGCTTAGTCCCTGGAAGCTCTGGTTGCTTGGCATTGTTGTACATATGGGGTCTCGAGCCCCTTCAAGCTCTTCCAGTTCTTTCTCTGATTCCTTCAACGGGGGTTCTATTCTCAGTTCAGTGGTATGCTGCTGGTATTCGCCTCTGTATTTGCTGTATTCTGGCTGTGTCTCTCAGGAGCGATCTACATCTGGCTCCTGTCGGTCTGCACTTCTTTGCTTCATCCATCTTGTCTAATTGGGTGGCTGTATATGTATGGGCCACATGTGGGGCAGGCTCTGAATGGGTGTTCCTTCAGGCTCTGTTTTAATCTTTGCCTCTCTCTTCCCTGCCAAGGGTATTCTTGTTCCCCTTTTAAAGATGGAGTGAAGCATTCACGTTTTGATCATCTGTCTTGAGTTTCATTTGTTCTAGGCATCTAGGGTAATTCAAGCATTTGGGCTAATAGCCACTTATCAATGAGTGCATACCATGTATGTCTTTCTGTGATTGGGTTAGCTCACTCAGGATGATGTTTTCCAGTTCCAACCATTTGCCTAAGAATTTCATAAAGCCGTTGTTTTTGATAGCTGAGTAATATTCCATTGTGTAGATGTACCACATTTTCTGTATCCATTCCTCTGTTGAAGGGCATCTGGGTTCTTTCCAGCTTCTGGCTATTATAAATAAGGCTGCAATGAACATAGTGGAGCACGTGTCTTTTTTATATCTTGAGGCATCTTTTGGGTATATGCCCAAGAGAGGTATAGCTGGATCCTCAGGCAGTTCAATGTCCAATTTTCTGAGGATCCTCCAGACTGATTTCCAGAATGGTTGTACCAGTTTGCAACCCCACCAACAATGGAGGAGTGTTCCTCTTTCTCCGCATCCTCGCCAGCATCTGCTGTCCCCTGAGTTTTTGATCTTAGCCATTCTCACTGGTGTGAGGTGAAATCTCAGGGTTGTTTTGATTTGCATTTCCCTTATGACTAAAGATGTTGAACATTTCTTTAGGTGTTTCTCAGCCATTCGGCATTCGTCAGCTGTGAAATCTTTGTTTAGCTCTGAGCCCCATTTTTTAATAGGGTTATTTGTTTCCCTGCGGTCTAACTTCTTGAGTTCTTTGTATATTTTGGATATAAGGCCTCTATCTGTTGTAGGATTGGTAAAGATCTTTTCCCAATCTGTTGGTTGCCGTTTTGTCCTAACCACAGTGTCCTTTGCCTTACAGAAGCTTTGCAGTTTTATGAGATCCCATTTGTTGATTCTTGATCTTAGAGCGTAAGCCATTGGTGTTTTGTTCAGGAAATTTTTTCCAGTGCCCATGTGTTCCAGATGCTTCCCTAGTTTTTTTTTTTAATTAACTTGTGTATTTCTTATATACATTTCGAGTGTTATTCCCTTTCCCGGTTTCCGGGCAAACATCCCCCTCCCCCCTCCCCTTCCTTATGGGTGTTCCCCTCCCAACCCTCCCCCCATTGCCACCCTCCCCCCATAGACTAGTTCACTGGGGGTTCAGTCTTAGCAGGACCCAGGGCTTCCCCTTCCACTGGTGCTCTTACTAGGATATTCATTGCTACCTATGAGGTCAGAGTCCAGGGTCAGTCCATGTATAGTCTTTAGGTAGTGGCTTAGTCCCTGGAAGCTCTGGTTGCTTGGCATTGTTGTACTTTTGGGGTCTCGAGCCCCTTCAAGCTCTTCCAGTTCTTTCTCTGATTCCTTCAACAGGGGACCTATTCTCAGTTCAGTGGTATGCTGCTGGTATTCGCCTCTGTATTTGCTGTATTCTGGCTGTGTCTCTCAGGAGCGATCTACATCAGGCTCCTGTCGGTCTGCACTTCTTTGCTTCATCCATCTTGTCTAATTGGGTGGCTGTATATGTATGGGCCACATGTGGGGCAGGCTCTGAATGGGTGTTCCTTCAGTCTCTGTTTTAATCTTTGCCTCTCCCTTCCCTGCCAAGGGTATTCTTTTTCCTCATTTAAAGAAGGAGTGAAGCATTCACATTTTGATCATCTGTCTTGAGTTTCATTTGTTCTAGGGATCTAGGGTAATTCAAGCATTTGGGCTAATAGCCACTTATCAATGAGTGCATACCATGTATGTCTTTCTGTGATTGGGTTAGCTCACTCAGGATGATATTTTCCAGTTCCAACCATTTGCCTACGAATTGCATAAACTCGTTTTTGATAGCTGAGTAATATTCCATTGTGTAGATGTACCACATTTTCTGTATCCATTCCTCTGTTGAAGGGCATCTGGGTTCTTTCCAGTTTCTGGCTATTATAAATAAGGCTGCGATGAACATAGTGGAGCACGTGTATTTTTTATATGTTGAGGCATCTTTTGGGTATATGCCCAAGAGAGGTATAGCTGGATCCTCAGGCAGTTCAATGTCCAATTTTCTGAGGAACCTCCAGACTGATTTCCAGAATGGTTTTACCAGTCTGCAATCCCACCAACAATGGAGGAGTGTTCCTCTTTCTCCACATCCTCGCCAGCATCTGCTGTCACCTGAGTTTTTGATCTTAGCCATTCTCACTAGTGTGAGGTGAAATCTCAGGGTTGTTTTGATTTGCATTTCCCTTATGACTAAAGATGTTGAACATTTCTTTAGGTGTTTCTCAGCCATTCGGCATTCCTCAGGTGTGAATTCTTTGTTTAGCTCTGAGCCCCATTTTTTAATAGGGTTATTTGTTTCCCTGCGTCTAACTTCTTGAGTTCTTTGTATATTTTGGATATAAGGCCCCTATCTGTTATAGGATTGGTAAAGATCTTTTCCCAATCTGTTGGTTGCCGTTTTGTCCTAACCACAGTGTCCTTTGCCTTACAGAAGCTTTGCAGTTTTATGAGATCCCATTTGTCGATTCTTGATCTTAGAGCATAAGCCATTGGTGTTTTGTTCAGGAAATTTTTTCCAGTGCCTATGTGTTCCAGATGCTTCCCTAGTTTTTCTTCTATTAGTTTGAGTGTGTCTGGTTTGATGTGGAGGTCCTTGATCCACTTGGACTTAAGCTTTGTACAGGGTTATAAGCATGGATCGATCTGCATTCTTCTACATGTTGCCCTCCAGTTGAACCAGCACCATTTGCTGAAAATGCTATCTTTTTTCCATTGGATGGTTTTGTCTCCTTTGTCAAAAATCAAGTGACCATAGGTGTGTGGGTTCATTTCTGGGTCTTCAATTCTATTCCATTGGTCTATCAGTCTGTCTCTGTACCAATACCATGCAGTTTTTATCACTATTGCTCTGTAATACTGCTTGAGTTCAGGGATAGTGATTCCCCCTGAAGTACTTTTATTGTTGAGGATAGCTTTAGCTATCCTGGGTTTTTTGTTATTCCAGATGAATTTGCAAATTGTTCTGTCTAACTCTTTGAAGAATTCATTGGTATTTTGATGGGGATTGCATTGAATCTGTAGATTGCTTTTGGTAAAATGGCCATTTTTACTATATTAATCCTGCCAATCCATGAGCATGGGAGATCTTTCCATCTTCTGAGGTCTTCTTCAATTTCCTTCTTCAGTGTCTTGAAGTTCTTATTGTACAGATCTTTTACTTGCTTGGTTAAAGTCACACCGAGGTACTTTATATTATTTGGGTCTATTATGAAGGGTGTCGTTTCCCTAATTTCTTCCTCGGCTTGTTTCTCTTTTGTGTAGAGGAAGGCTACTGATTTATTTGAGTTAATTTTATACCCAGCCACTTTGCTGAAGTTGTTTTTCAGCTTTAGTAGTTCTCTGGTGGAACTTTTGGGATCACTTAAATATACTATCATATCATCTGCAAATAGTGATATTTTGACTTCTTCTTTTCCGATCTGTATCCCCTTGACCTCCTTTTGTTGTCTGATTGCTCTGGCTAGAACTTCAAGAAGTATATTGAATAAGTAGGGAGAGAGTGGGCAGCCTTGTCTAGTCCCTGATTTTAGTGGGATTGCTTCAAGTTTCTCTCCATTTAGTTTAATGTTAGCAACTGCTTTGCTGTATATGGCTTTTACTATGTTCAGGTATGGGCCTTGAATTCTTATTCTTTCCAGGACTTTTATCATGAAGGGGTGTTGAATTTTGTCAAATGCTTTCTCAGCGTCTAATGAAATGATCATGTGGTTTTGTTCTTTCAGTTTGTTTATATAATGGATCACGTTGATGGTTTTCCGTATATTAAACCATCCCTGCATGCCTGGGATGAAGCCTACCTGGTCATGGTGGATGATTGTTTTGATGTGCTCTTGGATTCGGTTTCCAGAATTTTGTTGAGTATTTTTGCGTCAATATTCATAAGGGAAATTGGTCTGAAGTTCTCTTTCTTTGTTGTGTCTTTGTGTGGTTTAGGTATAAGAGTAATTGTGGCTTCGTAGAAGGAATTCGGTAGTGCTCCATCTGTTTCATATTTGTGGAATAGTTTGGATAATATTGGTATGAGGTCTTCTATGAAGGTTTGATAGAATTCTGCACTAAACGTCTGGACCTGGGCTCTTTTTGGTTGGGAGACCTTTAATGACTGCTTCTATTTCCTTAGGAGTTATGGGGTTGTTTAACTGGTTTATCTGTTCCTGATTTAACTTCGATACCTGGTATCTGTCTAGGAAATTGTCCATTTCCTGAAGATTTTCAAGTTTTGTTGAATATAGGTTTTTATAGTAAGATCTGATGATTTTTTGAATTTCCTCTGAATCTGTTGTTATGTCTCCCTTTTCATTTCTGATTTTGTTAATTTGGACGCACTCTCTGTGTCCTCTCGTTAGTCTGGCTAAGGGTTTATCTATCTTGTTGATTTTCTCAAAGAACCAACTTTTGGTTCTGTTGATTCTTTCTATGGTCCTTTTTGTTTCTACTTGGTTGATTTCCGCTCTGAGTTTGATTATTTCCTGCCTTCTACTCCTCCTGGGTGTATTTGCTTCTTTTTGTTCTAGAGCTTTTAGGTGTGCTGTCACGCTGCTGACATATGCTCTTTCCTGTTTCTTTCTGCAGGCACTCAGCGCTATGAGTTTTCCTCTTAGCACAGCTTTCATTGTGTCCCATAAGTTTGGGTATGTTGTACCTTCATTTTCATTAAATTCTAAAAAGTTTTTAATTTCTTTCTTTTTTTCTTCCTTGACCAGGTTATCTTTAAGTAGAGCATTGTTCAACTTCCATGCATATGTGGGCGTTCTTTCCTTATTTTTATTGAAGACCAGCTTTAGCCCATGGTGGTCTGATAGCACGCATGGGATTATTTCTATCTTTCTGTACCTGTTGAGGCCCGTTTTTTGACCAATTATATGGTCAATTTTGGAGAAAGTACCATGAGGAGCTGAGAAGAAGGTATATCCTTTTGCTTTAGGATAGAATGTTCTATAAATATCCGTTAAGTCCATTTGGCTCATGACTTCTCTTAGTCTGTCTACATCTCTGTTTAATTTCTGTTTCCATGATCTGTCCGTTGATGAGAGTGGGGTGTTGAAATCTCCCACTATTATTGTGGTGCAATGTGTGTTTTGAGGTTTAGTAAGGTTTCTTTTACATATGTAGGTGCCCTTGTATTTGGGGCATAGATATTTAGGATTGAGAGTTCATCTTGGTGGATTTTTCCTTTGATGAATATGAAGTGTCCTTCCTTATCTTTTTTGATGACTTTTAGTTGAAAATTGATTTTATTTGATATTAGAATGGCTACTCCATCTTGCTTCTTCTGACCATTTGCTTGGAAAATTGTTTTCCAGCCTTTCACTCTGAGGTAATGTCTGTCTTTGTCTCTGAGGTGTGTTTCCTGTAGGCAGCAGAATGCAGGGTCCTCGTTGCGTATCCAGTTTGTTAATCTATGTCTTTTTATTGGGGAGTTGAGGCCATTGATGTTGAGAGATATTAAGGAATAGTGATTATTGCTTCCCGTTATGTTCATGTATGGATGTGAGGTTATGTTTGTGTGCTTTCATTCTCTTTCTTTTGTTGCCAAGACGATTAGTTTCTTGCTTCTTCTAGGGTATAGCTTGCCTCCTTATGTTGGGCTTTACCATTTATTATCCTTTGTAGTGCTGGATTTGTAGAAAGATATTGTGTAAATTTGGTTTTGTCATGGAATATCTTGGTTTCTCCATCTATGTTAATTGAGAGTTTTTCAGGATACAGTAACCTGGGCTGGCATTTGTGTTCTCTTAGGGTCTGTATGACATCAGTCCAGGATCTTCTGGCCTTCATAGTTTCTGGCGAGAAGTCTGGTGTGATTCTGATAGGTCTGCCTTTATATGTTACTTGACCTTTTTCCCTTACTGCTTTTAATATTCTTTCTTTATTTTGTGCGTTTGCTGTTTTGACAATTATGTGACGGGACGTGTTTCTTTTCTGGTCCAATGTATTTGGAGTTCTGTAGGCTTCTTGTATGCCTATGGGTATCTCTTTTTTTAGGTTAGGGAAGTTTTCTTCTATGATTTTGTTGAAGATATTTACTGGTCCTTTGAGCTGGGAGTCTTCACTCTCTTCTATACCTATTATCCTTATGTTTGATCTTCTCATTGAGTCCTGGATTTCCTGTATGTTTTGGACCAGTAGCTTTTTCCGCTTTACATTATCTTTGACAGTTGAGTCAATGATTTCTATGGAATCTTCTGCTCCTGAGATTCTTCCATCTCTTGTATTCTGTTGGTGAGGCTTGTATCTACAGCTCCTTGTCTCTTCTTTTGGTTTTCTATATCCAGGGTTGTTTCCATGTGTCCTTTCTTGATTGCTTCTATTTCCATTTTTAGTTCCTTCAACTGTTTGATTGTGTTTTCCTGGAATTCTTTCAGGGATTTTTGCGATTCTTTCAGGGATTTTTGCGATTCCTCTCTGTAGGCTTCTTCTTGTTTATTAATGTTTTCCTGTGTTTCCCTAAGGGAGTTCTTCATGTCTTTCTTGAAGTCCTCCAGCATCATGATCAAATATGATTTTGAAACTAGATCTTGCTTTTCTGGTGTGTTTGGATATTCCATGTTTGTTTTGGTGGGAGAATTGGGCTCCAATGATGCCATGTAGTCTTGGTTTCTGTTGCTTGGGTTCCTGCGCTTGCCTCTCGCCATCAGATTATCTCTAGTGTTACTTTGTTCTGCTATTTCTGACAGTGGCTAGACTGTCCTATAAGCCTGTGTGTCAGGAGTGCTGTAGACCTGTTTTCCTCTCTTTCAGTCAGTTATGGGGACAGAGTGTTTGCTTTCGGGCGTGTAGTTTTCCTCTCTACAGGTCTTCAGCTGTTCCTGTGGGCCTGTGTCTTGAGTTCACCAGGTAGCTTTCTTGCAGCAGAAAGGTTGGTCTTACCTGTGGTCCCGAGGCTCATGTTCGCTCTCGGGGTGCTGCCCACGGGCTCTCTGTGGCAGCAGCAACCAGGAATACCTGGGCCGCCCCTTCCGGGAGCTTCAGTGCACCAGGGTTCCAGATGGCCTTTGGTGTTTTCCTCTGGCGTCCGAGATGTGTATGCAGAGTGCAGTCTCTTCTGGTTTCCCAGGCGTGTCTGCCTCTCTGAGGGTTTAGCTCTCCCTCCCACGGGATTTGGGTGCAGAGAACTGTTTATCCGGTCTGTTTCCTTCAGGTTCAGGCGGTGTCTCAGGCAGGTGTCCTGCCGCTCCTGGGCCCTCCCCCACGGGAGCCCAGAGGCCTTATACAGTTTCCTCTTGGGCCAGGGATGTGGGCAGGGGTGGGCAGTGTTGGTGGTCTCTTCCGCTCTGCCGCCTTAGGAGTGCCCACCTGACCAGGCGGTGAGGTCTCTTTCCCGCAGGGTCTGGGAGCAGAGACTTATTTAAATATTTATAACAAGCACTGATACAGAAGCAGTAATAACAATGCTCTCAGTTTTGTTATTTCTATAATGACGACATGAGGCAATTAACTGTATATTAAGAGGATACTTCTGATTCAAGAATGGAATTAGTTCATTTTACAACATTCCAGTGTGAATAGTAGAGGAAAAGTTATTATGAACTTTCACAATGAAACAGTTCTGAATGGTCCCATTTATCAACTATTAGTTCCTAAAAGCATACTGTATATTAATTTACCCTTAAAGTGGATTGTATCAACACAGGAAATTAGGGGATTAATATCATTAGTACATAACACTCATTGTATTCGATTTGAAGATTATTATGTTTGGAGCCATGTCAGTAATTACTGTGTCTTGTTTTCAGTTTGCCAGTGAACACATACCCATATGTTCTGGTAATGCTTTTTGCCATAGAAGAGATCAACAAGAACCCTAATCTTTTACCTAACTCTACCTTGGGATTTACCTTTCTTGGTGACCAGTGTGATATTACATCAACAAATCTCAATAACCTAAACATGCTCTCAAAGTCTGGTGAGATTATTCCTAATTATATCTGTGAGTATAGTGACTGTGATGTAGCACTCACAGGACCAACATGGACAGTTTCTGCCCGAGTGGCAACACTCCTGCAGCTCTTCAAAATTCCACAGGTGATGTTAAATGCATTGGGTAGAGTTTATAACATATGTTCTTTCTTAGTTTCTTTCTTTCTTTCCTTCTTTCTTTCTTTCTTTCTTTCTTTCTTTCTTTCTTTCTTCCTTCCTTCCTTCCTTCCTTCCTTCCTTTCTTTCTTTCTTTCTCTTCCTTCATTCTTTACTTGTTGATATTTTATTTGTTTACATCACAAATGCTGATCCTTCACTGAGTCCTTTGCCATCCCTTCTCTGAGAGGATGGAAACCCCCTGGGTGTCTCCCCACCCTGGCATATCAAGTCTCTGTCAGATTAGTTGCTTCCTCTCCCACTGAGGCCAGATAGAGGATCCAAGAATACTGAGCTGCCTTACTGTTTTATATACATGCATACATACATACATACCACAATATATGCTGGTGGGCCTCATTCCAGGCAGTGTATGTTCTTTTGTTGGTGGCTCAGATTCTGAGAACTGCCAGGGATTTAGATTTGTTGACTCTTTTGGTCTTCCTGCAAAATTCTCATCTTGTACTGGGCCTTTAATATATCCTCCAACACTTCCATTTGTGTCCCCTATCTTCCGTTTAATATTTGGCTGTGGGTAAATGCTTGTTTCCACCCACTGCTGGGTACAGCAACTCAGAGGATTATTATGCTAAATTTCTGTCTGCAAACATAACAGAGCATAATTAATAATGTCTGGGATTAATGCTTGCCCATGGGATGGGTTTCAAGTTGGGCTGTTTATTGATTGGTCTTTCCCTTAGCCTCTTTTCCATCCCTGCACTTCTTTTGGATAGGACAAATTTTACATTGAAATTTCAGTGAGTGGGTTGGTGTCCTTATCCTTCCACTATGGGGTCTTGCATGGCTAAAGGAGTTGGCCTCTGCAGGTTCCATGTCTCTACTGTTAGACATCTCAGGTAAGGTCAGCCACATTGACTTCTGGTAGCCTTCGCTATCTCAGGTCTCTGGGACTTCCTAGAGATCCTCCAAAGCAGCTAAAGATTCCCATTCCTTCCCCTGGTCCACTGGGCCTTTCTCCTGTCTCTTTCTGCACCTGATACATTTTCTTGGAATACTTTTTTCCAGCCCTTTCTACTACTCTGAGGTAGTGTCTATCTTTGTTGCTGAGGTGTGTGTTTCTTGTATGCAGCAGAGTGATTGATCCTGTTCACGTAATTAGTCTGTTAGTCTGTGTTGTTTTTTAATTGTGGAATTGAGTTTATTGATGTTGAGGGATATTAATAATCAATGTTTGTTAGTTCCTGCCATTTTTGTTGTTGTTTGATGTGGTATTCTCTCTCTCTCTCTCTCTCTCTCTCTCTCTCTCTCTCTCTCTCTCTCTCTGTGTGTGTGTGTGTGTGTGTGTGTGTTTGTGATTCTCTTCTATTGTTTTTGTTATGAGATGATGCAATTCTTGTGTTTTCTTGGGTGTAGTTACCCTCCGTTTTTTTAAATTTTCATTCTCATATTCTTTGTAGGGCTGGATTCATAGAAAGATACTGTTTAAATTTTGTTTTGTCATGGAATATCTAGCTTTTTTCCCCATCTATAGTGATTGAGGGTTGTGAGGGAGTATCATAGCCTGGTCTGGAAATTGTGTTCTCTTATAGACTGTATGATATCTGTCTAGGATCTTTTGCATTTTAGAGTCTCTGTTGAGAAATCTGCTGTAATTCTGAGAGATCTGCTTTAATATGTTTCTTAGACTTTTTCTTATAGCTTTTAATATTCGTTATTTTTCTTTATATTTAGTATTTTGACTTTTATGTGGCATGAGAATTTTCTTTTCTTGTCCAACTATCTGGTGTTCTGTAGCCTTTTTTAAAAAATGTGTATGACTATCTCTTGGGTTAGGGAAGGTTTCCTTTATGATTTTGTCAAAGATGTTTTCTGGCCCTTTGCCCTGGAAGTATTCACTCTCTTCTATTCTTACTATTCTTGGGGTTTAGTCTTTCCATTGTGTCCCAAATTTTCTGGATGTTTTGAGTTAGAAACATTTATACTTGGCAGTTTCTTTGAGCAATGTATCAATTTCTTCTATGGTATCTTCTATGCCTGAGATTCTCCCTTCCTTCTCTTGTATTCTGTTGGTAATGCTTAGGTCTGCAGTTCTTGCTCTTTTTCTTAGGTTTTACATCTTCAGGCCTCCTTCAATTTGCATTTATTTTTTTATTGCTTCTATTTCCAATTTTAGGTCTTGGGCTGTTTTTTTAAATTTCCTTTACCTGTTTGCATTTTCCTGCATTTCTTTGAGAGATGTATTTGTTTGCTCTTTAATGGCTTCTGTAGTTTGATTGTGTTTTGAACGGGAATTATTTTCTCCTCTTTAAGGCTTCTATCACATTCAAGAGACAGTAGTTAAGGCTTGCTTTTCAGGTGTGTTGGGAGATCTAAGGCTTGCTGGAGTAGGAGAGATGGGTTCTGATGTTGCCATATTGCTTTGGCTTCTGTTGATTATATTCTTGACTTGCCTTTCACCATCAAGTTGTCTCTGGTGTTAGTTAGCATGAGTGTCCTACATTGAAACAGGACTCCTTCCAGGCATGTGGGGCTGTATGTCTTGGGTTTGAGCAGACTTCCTGAGAGCCAGGAAGAGCTGTGGACTGGGAAGTGGTGTGATGATCTGTGAATGCTGTGTGCCAGGTTAGAACCAGAGTCTTGGGAGATAGCCAGGGCTATAGGGTATGGCATGATATGCTGCTCCCTGACCATTGCTGCTACAGGTTTGGAGTGGAAGGAAGATGGAACTCTGGCTGCTAGGCTTGGGTCCCTGAAGGGGTGGGATAGTGGTCGGGTCTCATCTCTGTGTGTCTTGTTGGAGCCTACCTTGTAGGTCGCAAATACAGCTGTGGGTTGGTGTGCTGTGTGTGGCTCTGTGTCCCTCTGGTTCAGGCTCAGTCAAGAGGCATTCAGAGCTCAGGAGATGCTGTTTGTGGATATTTCAAGGATCCTGAGATAGTGTCTGTGCAGATTTTCATAACCATAACAGTTTACAAAGAAGAGAAAAAGAAACACATCTCTGCTGTCAAACCATCTAGTCCTGGTTTTTGTTTGTTTGTTTGTTTGTTTTTGTTTTCGAGATTTTTAATGGGAAGTTATGGGACTGTTTACATGATTTATCTGATCCCAATTTAACTTTGGTACCTGGTATCTGTCTATCATTTAAATTGTAAATAAATTAAAAAAGAAAACACTTCTCATGTAATATTAATGCTTTAATTTTGATAGAAAAATGGGAAATTTAGAAATAAGAATTTTATAGACTATGGAGAAAGTCAGTAGTTTTCCAACTTACAGGAAGGAAAACATTATTTCAATGTGGTAAACAAATAGTCCTTTCTCCTATTTGCAAATGAGGCTTTTAAATTTCAGACCTTAAAGTTAACTTCTTGCCAGTGTCATTTCTCATGTTACTTCTGGTGTTCTATTTTATTTAGGTTACATATGGACCATTTCATGATAGTCTGAGTGACCATGATCTGTTTCCTCATCTATATCAGATCGCCCCAAAGGACACAAGCCTCGTTCTTGCCATGGTATCCTTGATGATTCATTTCATCTGGAAATGGGTGGGACTGGTTATCTTAGATGATGACCAGGGTGTTCAGTTTCTCTCAGATATGAAAGAAGAAATGAAGATAAATGAAATTTGTTTAGCTTTTGTGAATATGATCCCAGCAAACATGCAGTTATACATAGAAAGGGCTGAGACTTATTATTTTCAAATAATGACATCATCAGCAAAAGTTGTCATCATTTATGGTAATGTGAACTCTACTCTAGAAGTGAGCTTTAGAAGATGGGAAATGTTAGGCATATGGAGATTGTGGATCACTACCTCACAATGGGATGTCATCTCAAGGTCCAGAGACTTCACCATTGACTCTTTCCATGGGACTTTGTCTTTGTCCCACCATTATCGGGAGATTTCTACTTTTAAGCATTTTATTCAGAAAACAAACTTTTCTGCTTACCCAGAAGCTGTTTCTCTGGTGAGATTGGGATGGATCTATTTTAACTGTTCAGTATCTGTATCTGAATGCAAGACACTGAATCATTGCTTATCTAATACTATATTGGAATTATTACCATGGCACAGTTTTGACATGGCCATGAATGATGAACGTTACAACATATATAATGCTGTTTATGCTGTGGCCCATGCCTTTCACAATATGCATCTCCAAGAAGTAGACATAAAAGTATGGGAAAGTTGGGAAGGGCTAATACCTAGATGCATGCAGGTAAATATGACTCTAGGTTGTTGCAAGTTGACATTTAAAATTAACATACTTCACATCAATTAGGACCTAAATTGGATACCATCATCTTAGTTACAAACTGGGCAAGGATGAATCCCAGTACAGGAAAGGAAAAAAATTGTTAAAAAATATATACTTTAATGACTAATGAGCAAAGCCAGAAAACCATGAGGTTTATGTCAAGTGAGAAACTCAATACATATAAATGAAACACACACCCCCCCCACACAAACAATATAATTTTAATATGTTTGTTAGTTACTTTGCATTAAAGAATTTCGAATGAGAGATTAAAGAGTAAAAAAAAACTCTATATAAAACATTTTTCCTTAAAGTGTTAGTATATTTATTAATAAGCTTATACACTTTTTAGGTAAATCACTTTCTGAAGAATGTAAGATTTATTAATCCTATAGGAGACCCAGTGAATATCAATCAAGGAAGAAATTTAGATGCAATGTATGACATTCTCAACGTTTTGCATTTTCCACAAGGTTATGTACTAAAGGTGAAAGTAGGACAGTTATCTCCTTATTTTGCACATGATCAACAACTGTTCTTATCTGAAGACATGATAGAGTGGGCCACAGGAAGTAGACAGGTAAGTTGCATCAAATTTTAATTTTAGTCAAACTTCTAAGCAGCACTTTTTGGTTGTAATTATTTCCTTTTTTGTTTTTGAGAAGGATTATATATTTTCTTGAAATAATTTACATATTCATGCTATTACTTTATTATTATTTTATACATTTATTATTTAATATATATACATGTTTATACATTGGTAACATTGCATTTTATTTAAAGTATACTGAAAATAAGTTCATTTATATGTCAATATTTTGAAAAATACTAGATGTTGAAGGAGAAAGAGATTTCTGTTATTTACACATATCTGATTTTTCTCAGTTTTCCACTTCTGTGTGCAGTATGCCTTGCTATCCTGGTTTCAAGAAATCCCATCAGGAAGGAAAAGCAGACTGCTGTTTTGATTGTTCCCGATGTCCTGCCAATGAGATTTCTAACACCACAGGTCATTGCATACTTTGGGAGGAAATTCTTCAGACTGACTATCTTGTTCCACATGCATTATGTATATGAAAAACCCCGAAAAGAACCTTACAGATAAAATCTCCTTTTATTTTAATCAATTTATATGATAAGTAGTATTTCCCCTAGATAAAACACTCAGTATTGCTTCAGTCACATTTCTTGACTATTACTAGACCCATGAAAGAGTGTATTTTTTCAGAGAAATAGGCTTGAGAGCTAATTATGGTATTACTTTTCTCAGAAATTTCACATATTTTATTACTTGTTATTGTTTCTACCAATATGTAGATCACACTGAAAATAGAAATCTTTCATAGCCCTATCATACTAATTCCCAGATAGGTTACTGAAAATGATCTGGTGCTTAAAGATTCTATGTTCAGTTTAAGAAGCATGCATTCTTTTGGAGGTCGACTATCCTGTCAAGCATAAAATCAATGGATATGTTGTATTTTATGTTGTCATCTTGTTCACAGGTCAGTGATGAAGGTAACACATGGAAATAAACTTTGTGATTAAGGCATAACACTGACATGAATATAAGCAAATCAGTTATGAGATGATATAAAGAGTTGTCGTTACATGCTTGTGAGGCAAGGGTCAGTTTTTAGATTAATACTATTAATTATATATTAGGCGAGTGAAGTAATTTTTAATAGTATCATTACAAAAATTGACTATTACAAAATATTGTGTCTAGAAATATATTAAAATTAATGTAGTTTAAAATCAAGGTGAAGCCAGATATAGAGATACCATGCGGAAAAAGGATGATCAATTTTTTCTAAAGGTTTTAAATTGTTTTATATATTAGAAAATCATTTTTATACTTTTAGTACTATTTATATAAATTTCCTTTATACTTTAATCCTTCAATCAGTCTTTTCTTATGAGATATATTTCTTTTTTTCCCATCTTTAATAGATTGGGTATTTCTTTTTTTTTCCCTCCATCTTTTTTTTTTTTATTAACTTGAGTATTTCTCATATACATTTCGAGTGTTATTCCTTTTCCAGGTTTCCGGGCAAACATCCCCCTCCCTCTCCCCTTCTTTTTTTTTTTTTTTTTTATTGGTATGTATGTTTTTTTTTTTTTTATTAACTTGAGTATTTCTTATATACATTTCGAGTGTTATTCCCTTTCCCGGTTTCCGGGCAAACATCCCCCTCCCCCCTCCCCTTCCTTATGGGTGTTCCCCTCCCAACCCTCCCACCATTGCCGCCCTCCCCCCATAGACTAGTTCACTGGGGGTTCAGTCTTAGCAGGACCCAGGGCTTCCCCTTCCACTGGTGCTCTTACTAGGATATTCATTGCTACCTATGGGGTCAGAGTCCAGGGTCAGTCCATGTATAGTCTTTAGGTAGTGGCTTAGTCCCTGGAAGCTCTGGTTGCTTGGCATTGTTGTACTTTTGGGGTCTCGAGCCCCTTCAAGCTCTTCCAGTTCTTTCTCTGATTCCTTCAATAGGGGACCTATTCTCAGTTCAGTGGTTTGCTGCTGGCATTCGCCTCTGTATTTGCTGTATTCTGGCTGTGTCTCTCAGGAGCGATCTACATCCGGCTCCTGTCGGTCTGCACTTCTTTGCTTCATCCATCTAGTCCAATTGGGTGGCTGTATATGTATGGGCCAAATGTGGGACAGGCTCTGAATGGGTGTTCCTTCAGTCTCTGTTTTAATCTTTGCCTCTCCCTTCCCTGCCAAGGGTATTCTTTTTCCTCATTTAAAGAAGGAGTGAAGCATTCACATTTTGATCATCCGTCTTGAGTTTCGTTTGTTCTAGGGATCTAGGGTAATTCAAGCATTTGGGCTAATAGCCACTTATCAATGAGTGCATACCATGTATGTCTTTCTGTGATTGGGTTAGTTCACTCAGGATGATATTTTCCAGTTCCAACCATTTGCCTACGAATTTCATAAACTCGTTGTTTTTGATAGCTGAGTAGTATTCCATTGTGTAGATGTACCACATTTTCTGTATCCATTCCTCTGTTGAAGGGCATCTGGGTTCTTTCCATTTTCTGGCTATTATAAATAAGGCTGCGATGAACATAGTGGAGCACGTGTCTCTTTTATATGTTGAGGCATCTTTTGGGTATATGCCCAAGAGAGGTATAGCTGGATCCTCAGGCAGTTCAATGTCCAATTTTCTGAGGAACCTCCAGACTGATTTCCAGAATGGTTTTACCAGTCTGCAATCCCACCAACAATGGAGGAGTGTTCCTCTTTCTCCACAACCTCGCCAGCATCTGCTGTCACCTGAGTTTTTGATCTTAGCCAATCGCACTGGTGTGAGGTGAAATCTCAGGGTTGTTTTGATTCCCTCTCCCCTTCTTTATGGGTGTTCCCCTCCCCATCCTCCCCCCATTGCCGCCCTCCCCCCAACAATCTAGTTCACTGGGGGTTCAGTCTTAGCAGGACCCAGGGCTTCTCCTTCCACTGGTGCTCTTACTAGGATATTCACTGCTACCTATGAGGTCAGAGTCCAGGGTCAGTCCATGTATAGTCTTTAGGTAGTGGCTTAGTCCCTGGAAGCTCTGGTTGCTTGGCATTGTTGTACATATGGGGTCTCGAGCTCCTTCAAGCTCTTCCAGTTCTTTCTCTGATTCCTTCAACGGGGGTCCTATTCTCAGTTCAGTAGTTTGCTGCTGGCATTCGCCTCTGTGTTTGCTGTATTCTGGCTGTGTCTCTCAGGAGCAATCTACATCCATCTCCTGTTGGCCTGCACTTCTTTGCTTCATCCATCTTGTCTAATTGGATGGCTGTATATGTATGGGCCACATGTGGGGCAGGCTCTGAATGGGCGTTCCTTCTGTGTCTGTTTTAATCTTTGCCTCTCTATTCCCTGCCAAGGGTATTCTTGTTTCCCTTTTAAAGAAGGAGTGAAGCATTCACATTTTGATCATCCGTCTTGAGTTTCATTTGTTCTAGGCATCTAGGGTAATTCAAGCATTTGGGCTAATAGCCACTTATCAATGAGAGCAAAACATGTGTGTTTCTCTGTGATTGGGTTACCTCACTCAGGATGATATTTTCCAGTTCCAACCATTTGCCTACGAATTTCGTAAAGTCATTGTTTTTGATAGCTGAGTAATATTCCATTGTGTAGATGTACCACATTTTCTGTATCCATTCCTCTGTTGAAGGGCATCTGGGTTCTTTCCAGCTTCTGGCTATTATAAATAAGGCTGCTATGAACATAGTGGAGCACGTGTCTTTTTTATATGTTGGGGCATCTTTTGGGTATATGCCCAAAAGAGGTATAGCTGGATCCTCAGGCAGTTCAATGTCCAATTTTCTGAGGAACCTCCAGACTGATTTCCAGAATGGTTGTACCAGTCTGCAATCCCACCAACAATGGAGGAGTGTTCCTCTTTGTCCGCATCCTCGCCAGCATCTGCTGTCACCTGAGTTTTTGATCTTAGCCATTCTCACTGGTGTGAGGTAAAATCTCAGGGTTGTTTTGATTTGCATTTCCCTGATGACTAAAGATGTTGAACATTTCTTTAGGTGTTTCTCAGCCATTCGGCATTCCTCAGCTGTGAAATCTTTGTTTAGCTCTGAACCCCATTTTTTAATAGGGTTATTTGTCTCCCTGCAGTCTAACTTCTTGAGTTCTTTGTATATTTTGGATATAGGGCCTCTATCTGTTGTAGGATTGGTAAAGATCTTTTCCCAATCTGTTGGTTGCTGTTTTGTCCTAACCACAGTGTCCTTTGCCTTACAGAAGCTTTGCAGTTTTATGAGATCCCATTGTCAATTCTTGATCTTAAAGCATAAGCCATTGGTGTTTTGTTCATTTTTCCTCCATCTTTATTACCTTGGGTATTTCTTATTTACATTTCAAATGTTATTCCCTCTCCTGGGTTCCAGGCCAACACCTCCCTAACCTGTCCCATTCCTCTTCTATATTGGTGTTCCCTTTCCCATCCTCCCCCCCATTACCGCCCTCCCCACAAGAATTCCATTCACTGGGGGTCCAGCCTTGACGGGACCAAGGACTTCCCCATCCACTGGTGCCTTTACTAGGCTATTCTTAGCTACCTATGCAGTTGAAGCCCAGGGTCAGTCCATGCATAGTCTTTGGGTAGTGGCTGAGACCCTGGAAGCTCTGGTTGGTTGGCATTGTTGTTCATTTGAGGTCTCAATCCCTTCAAACTCTTTCACTCCTTTCTCTGATTCCTTCAACAGGGTCCCGTTCTCAGTTCAGTGGTTTGTTGCTGGTAGTCCCTTATGTATTTGCATATAGTGGCTGTGTCTCTCAGGAGAGATCTACATCCGGTTCCTGTCAGCCTGCACTTCTTTGCTTCATCCATCTAATCTAGTTGGTGGCTGTATATGTATTGGCTAAATGTGGGGAAGGCTATGAATGTGTGTTCTTTCAGCCTCTGTACTAAACTTTGCCTCCCTATCCCCTACCAAGGGTATTCTTGTTCCCTTTTAAGGAAGGAGTGAAGCATCCACACTTTGGTCATCCCTCTTGAGTTTCATGTATTCTGTGCATCTAGGGTAATTGGAGCATTTGGGGTAATATCCATTTATCAGTGAGTGCATACCATGTGTATTTTTCTGTGATTGGGTTACTCCACTCAGGATGATATTTTCCAGTTCCATCCATTTGCCTACAAATTTCATAAAGTCGTTGCTTTTGATAGCTGAGTAGTATTCCACCGTGTAGATGTACCACATTTTCTGTATCCATTCCTCTGTTGAAGGGCATCTGGGTTCTTTCCAGCTTCTGACTATTATAAATAAGCCTGCTATGAACATAGTGGAGCTTGTGTCCTTGCTGTATGTTGGAGCATCTTTTGGGTATATGCCCAAGAGTGGTAGAGCTGGCTGCTCAGTTACTGCAATGTCCAATTTTCTGAGGAACCTCCAGACTGATTTCCAGAATGGTTGTACCAGTCTACAATAACACCAACAATGGAGGAGTGTTCCTGTTTCTCCACATCCTTGCCAGCATCTGCTATTGCCAGAGTCTTTGTTCTTAGCCATTGTGACTGGTATGAGATGGAATCTCAGGGTTGTTTTGATTTACATTTCCCTTATGACTACAGATGTTGAACACTTCTTTAGGTGCTTCTCAGCCATTTGACATTCCTCAGCTGTGAATTCGTTGATTAGCTCTGAACACCATTTTTAATAGGGTTATTTGTCTCCCTGCAGTCTAACTTCATAGATATAAGCTCTCTATTACTTGTAGGATGGGTAAAGATCTTTTCTCAATCTGTTGGTTGCCATTTTGTCCTAACAATAGTGTTCTTTGCCTTACAGAAGTTTGTAGATTTATGAGATCCCATTATTTCAATTTTGATCTTAGAGCATAAGCCATTTTGTTTAGGAAATTTTCTCTAGTGCCCATGAGTTCAAGATTCTTCCACACTTTTTCTTCTATTAGTTTGAGTGTATGTGGTTTGATGTGGAGGTCCTTGATTCACTTGAACTTAATCTTTGTATAGGGTGATAAGCATGGATTGATCTGCCTTCTTCTATATGCTGATCTCCAGTTGAACCAGCACCATTTGCTGAAAATTCTATCTGTTTTATACATCAGGGGTTCTGGCTCCTTTGTCAAAAATCAAGTGACAATAGGTATGTGGGTTCATTTCTAGGTCTTCAATTCTATTCCACTGGTCTATCTGCCTGTCTCTGTAACATACAGTTTTTACCACTATTGTCCTGTAATACTGCTTGAGTTCAGGTATAGTGATTCCCTCAGAGGTCCTTTTATTGTTGAGGATAGTTTTAGCTATCCTGGCTTTTTGTTATTCCTGATGAATTTGCAAATTGTTCTGTCTAACTCTCTGAAGAATTGGATTGGTATTTTGATGGGGATTGCATTGAATATGTAGATTGCTTTTGGTAAAATGGCCATTTTTACTATATTAATCATGCCAATCCATGAACATGGGAGATCTTTCCATCTTCTGAGATCTTCTTCAATTTCTTTATTTTTTTTTATTAACTTGAGTATTTCTTATATACATTTCGAGTGTTATTCCCTTTCCCGGTTTCCAGGCAAAAATCCACCTCCCCCCTCCCCTTCCTTATGGGTATTCCCCTCCCAACCCTCCCCCCATTGCCGCCCTCCCCCCAACAGTCTAGTTCACTGGGGGTTCAGTCTTAGCAGGACCCAGGGCTTCCCCTTCCACTGGTGCTCTTACTAAGATATTCATTGCTACCTATGTGGTCAGAGTCCAGGGTCAGTCCATGTATAGTCTTTAGGTAGTGGCTTAGTCCCTGGAAGCTCTGGTTGCTTGGCATTGTTGTACATATGGGGTCTCGAGCTCCTTCAAGCTCTTCCAGTTCTTTCTCTGATTCCTTCAACGGGGGTTCTATTCTCAGTTCAGTGGTTTGCTGCTGGCATTCACCTCTGTATTTGCTGTATTCTGGCTGTGTCTCTCAGGAGCGATCTACATCTGGCTCCTGTCGGTCTGCACTTCTTTGCTTCATCCATCTTGTCTAATTGGGTGGCTGTATATGTATGGGCCACATGTGGGGCAGGCTCTGAATGGGTGTTACTTCAGTCTCTGTTTTAATCTTTGCCTCTCTCTTCCCTGCCAAGGGTATTCTTGTTCCCCTTTTAAAGAAGGCGTGAAACATTCACATTTTGATCATCTGTCTTGAGTTTCATTTGTTCTAGGCATCTAGGGTAATTCAAGCATTTGGGCTAATAGCCACTTATCAATGAGTGCATACCATGTATGTCTTTCTGTGATTGGGTTAGCTCACTCAGAATGATATTTTCCAGTTCCAACCATTTGCCTACGAATTTCATAAGGCCGTTTTTTTGATAGCTGAGTAATATTCCATTGTGTAGATGTACCACATTTTCTGTATCCATTCCTCTGTTGAAGGGCATCTGGGTTCTTTCCAGCTTCTGGCTATTATAAATAAGGCTGCGATGAACATAGTGGAGCATGTGTCTTTTTTATATGTTGGGGCATCTTTTGGGTATATGCCCAAAAGAGGTATAGCTGGATCCTCAGGCAGTTCAATGTCCAATTTTCTGAGGAACCTCCAGACTGTTTTCCAGAATGGTTGTACCAGTCTGCAATCCCACCAACAATGGAGGAGTGTTCCTCTTTCTCCGCATCCTCGCCAGCATCTGCTGTCACCTGAGTTTTTGATCTTAGCCATTCTCACTGGTGTGAGGAGAAATCTCAGGGTTGTTTTGATTTGCATTTCCCTTATGACTAAAGATGTTGAACATTTCTTTATGTGTTTCTCAGCCATTCGGCATTCCTCAGCTGTGAATTCTTTGTTTAGCTCTGAACCCCATTTTTTAATAGGGTTATTTGTCTCCCTGCGGTCTAACTTCTTGAGTTCTTTGTATATTTTGGATATAAGGCCTCTATCTGTTGTAGGATTGGTAAAGATCTTTTCCCAATCTGTTGGTTGCCGTTTTGTCCTAACCACAGTGTCCTTTGCCTTACAGAAGCTTTGCAGTTTTATGAGATCCCATTTGTTGATTCTTGATCTTAGAGCATAAGCCATTGATGTTTTGTTCAGGAAATTTTTTCCAGTGCCCATGTGTTCCAGATGCTTCCCTAGTTTTTCTTCTATTAGTTTGAGTGTGTCTGGTTTGATGTGGAGGTCCTTGATCCACTTGGACTTAAGCTTTGTACAGGGTGATAAGCATGGATCGATCTGCATTCTTCTACATGTTGACCTCCAGTTGAACCAGCACCATTTGCTGAAAATGCTATCTTTTTTTCCACTGGATGGTTTTGGCTCCTTTGTCAAAAATCAAGTGACCATAGGTGTGTGGGTTCATTTCTGGGTCTTCAATTCTATTCCATTGGTCTATCTGTCTGTCTCTGTACCAATACCATGCAGTTTTTATCACTATTGCTCTGTAATACTGCTTGAGTTCAGGGATAGTGATTCCCCCTGAAGTCCTTTTATTGTTGAGGATAGCTTTAGCTATCCTGGGTTTTTTGTTATTCCAGATGAATTTGCAAATTGTTCTGTCTAACTCTTTGAAGAATTGGATTGGTATTTTGATGGGGATTGCATTGAATCTGTAGATCGCTTTTGGTAAAATGGCCATTTTTATTATATTGATCCTGCCAATCCATGAGGATGGGAGATCTTTCCATCTTCTGAGGTCTTCTTCAATTTCCTTCTTCAGAGGCTTGAAGTTCTTATCATACAGATCTTTCACTTGCTTGGTTAAATTCACATTGATGTATTTTATATTATTTAGGACTATTATGAAGGGTGTCGTTTCCCTAATTTCTTTCTCAGCTTGTTTCTTTTGTGTAGAGGAAGGCTACTGATTTATTTGAGTTAATTTTATACCCTGCCACTTTGCTGAAGGTGTTTATAGGTTTAGTAATTCTTTGGTGGAACTTTTTGGATCACTTAAGTATATAATTATGTCGTCTGCAAATAGGGATATTTTGACTTCTTCCTTTCCAACCTATATCCATTTGATCTCCTTTGTTGTCTGATTATTCTGGCTAGGACTTTGAGAACTATAGTGAATAAGTAGGGAGAGAGTGGGCAGCCATGTCTAGTCCCCGATTTTAGTGGGATTTCTTCAAGTTTCTCTACGTTTAGTTTAATTTTAGCTACTGGTTTGCCATATATGGCTTTTACTATGTTTAGGTATGGCCCTTGAACTCCAGTTCTTTCCAGGACTTTTGTCATGAAGGGGTGTTGAATTTTGTCAAATGCTTTCTTGGCATCTAATGAAATGATCATGTGGTTTTTATCTCTTACTTTGTTTTTATGCTACATTATGTTGATGGTTTTCTGTATATTAAACCATCCCTGCATACACGGGATGAAGCCTACTTGATCATGATCGATGATTGTTTTGATGTGTTCTTGGATTCCATTTACATGAATTTTATTGAGCATTTTTGTGTCGATATTCATAAGGGAAGTTGGTCTCCACTTCTCTTTCTTTGTTTGGTTTAGGTATAAGAGTAATTGTGGCTTCATAGAAGGAATTCGGTAGCACTTCATCTGTTTAATTTTGTGGAAAAATTGGATAATATCGGTATGAGGTCTTCTATGAAGGTCTGATAGAATTCTGCACTGAACCCATCTGGACCTGGGCTCTTTTTGCTTGGCATACTTTTAATGACTGCTACTTTTTCTTTAGGAGTTATGGGGTCGTTTAACTGGTTTATCTGTTCCTGGTTTAACTTTGGTACCTGGTATCTTTCTAGGAAATTGTCTATTTCCTCCAGATTTTCAAGTTTGGTTGAATATAGGCTTTTGTAGTAGGATCTGTTGATTTTTTGAATTTCCTCTGATTCTCTTGTTATGTCTCCCTTTTCGTTTCTCATTTTGTTAATTTGGACACACTCTCTGTATCCTCTGGTTAGTTTGGCTAAGGGTTTATCTATCTTGTTGATTTTCTCAAAGAACCAGCCTTTGCTTCTGTTGGTTCTTTGTATAGTCCTTTTTTTGTTTCTACTTGGTTGATTTCAGCTTTGAGTTTGATTATTTCCTGCCTTATATTCCTCCTGGGTGTATTTGCTTCTTTTTGTTCTAGAGCTTTCAGGTGTGCTGTCAAGCTGCTGATATATGGTCTTTCCTGTTTATTTCTGAAGGCACTCAGAGCTATGAGTTCTCCTCTTGGCACAGCTTTCACTGTGTCCCATAAGTTTGGGTATGTTGTACCTTCATTTTCATTAAATTCTAGGAAGTGTTTAATTTTTTTCTTTATTTCTTCCTTGACCAGGTTATCGTTGAGTAGGGCACTGTTCAACTTCCACGTGTATCTGGGATTTCTGTCGTTTTTTTTTTTTTTTGTTTCGTTTTGTTTTGTTTTTATTGAAGTCCAACCTTAATCCATGGTGATCTAATAGGACGCATGGGATTATTTCAATCTTCTTGTATTTGTTGAGGCCTGTTTTTTTTTTTTTTTACCAATTATGTGGTCAATTTTGGGGTAGGTACCATGGGTTGCTGAGAAGAAGGTATATATATCCTTTTGTTTTAGGATATAATGTTCTACAAATGTCTGTTAAGTCCTTTTGGTTCATAACTTCTGTTATTCTGTCTCTATCTCTGTTTCATTTCTGTTTCCATGGTCTGTCCATTGGTGGAGGAGTGTTGAAATCTCCTACTATTATTGTGTGAGGTGCAATATGTGCTTTGAGCTTTAGTAAGGTTTCTTTTATGTAGGTAGGTACCCTTGTATTTGGAGGCTAGATATTTAGGATTGAGAGTTCATCTTGGTGGATTTTTCCTTTGATGCATATGAAGCGTCCTTCCTTATCTTTTTTGATGACTTTTGGTTGAAAATCGATTATTCAATATTAGAATCGCTACTCCAGCTTGTTTTCCAGACCATTTGCTTGGAAAGTTGTTTTCCAGCCTTTTTCTCTGAGGTAGTGTCTGTCTTTGTCTCTGAGGTATGTTTAGTGTAGGCAGCAAAATGCTGGGTCCTCATTACGTATCCAGTTTGTTAATATGTGGTTTTTTTGTTGGGAAATTGAGTCCATTGATGTTGAAATATATTAAGGATTGGTGATTGTTTCTTCCTGTTATCTTCATATTTGGAGGTGAATTGTGTTTGTGTGCTCGTCTTCTCGTTATTTTGTTGCAAAACAATTAGGTTCTTGCTTTTTCTAGGATGTAGCTTGCCTCCTTGTGTTGGGCTTTACCATTTATTATCCTTTGTAGGGCTGGACTTGTAGATAGATATTGTGTATATTGGTTTTGTAATGGAATATCTTGGTTTCTCCATCTATGTTAATTGAGAGTTTTGCTGGATACAATAACCTGGGCTGGCACTTGTGTTCTGTTAGTGTCTGTGATACATCTGTCCAGGATTCTGGCTTTAATAGTCTCTGGTGAGAAGTCTGGTGTAATTCTGATAGGTCTGCCTTTATATGTTGCTTGACCTTTTTCCCTTACTGCTTTTAATATTCTTTGTTTTGTGCATTTGGTGTTTTGACTATTATGTAACAGGAGGAGTTTCTTTTCTGGTCCAATCTATTTGGAGTTCTGTAGGCTTCTAGTATGTTTAAGGGCATCTCTTTCTTCAGGTTAGAGAAGTTTTCTTCTATGATTTTGTTGAAGATATTTACTGGTCCTTTGAGCTGGGAGTCTTCACTCTCTTCTATACCTATTATCCTTAGGTTTGATCTTCTCATTTTGTCCTAGATTTCCTGTATGTTATGGGCCATTATCTTTTTCTGTTTTACATTATCTTCAACAGTTGTGTCGATGATTTCTATGGAATCTTCTGCTCCAGATATTCTCTCTTCTATCTATTTTATTCTGTTGGTGATACTTGTATCAATGGCTCCTTGTCTCTTCCTTTGGTTTTCTATATCCAGGGTTGTCTCCCTTTGTGTTTATTTTTATTTTTTCTATTTCCATTTTCAATTCCTTCAACTGTTTGATTATGTTTTCCTGGAATTCTTTCAGGGATTTTTGTGTTTCTTCTCTAAGGCTTCGACTTGTTTACTAGTGTTTTCCCGCATTTCTCTAAGGGAGTTCATTATGTCTTTCTTGAAGTCCTCCATCATCATGATCAAATGTGATCTTAAATCTAGATCTTGCTTCTCCGGTGTGTTTGGATATTCACTGTTTGCTTTGGTGGGAGAATTGGGGTCTGATGATGCCATGTAGTCTTGGTTTCTGTTGCTTGGGTTCCTGCGCTTGGCTCTCGCCATCAGGTTGTCTCTGGTGTTACCTTTTTCTGCTCTTTCCAACAGTGGCTTGACTGTCGTATAGGCCTGTGTGTCAGGAGTGCTATAGACCTGTTTTCCTGTTTTCTTTCAGCCAGTTATGGGAACAGGGTGCTCTGTTTTCAGGCCTATATTCATTCCTGTGCACTGGCTTTCAGCTCTTCCTGTGGGCACGTGTCCTGAGTCCACCAGGCAGGTCACTTGGAGTAGAAAAGTTGGTCTTACCTCTGGTCTGGGGCTTGAAGTTGCTTCTCAGGGCTGGATTTCAGGTCTCTGTGAGGGCAGCAACCAGAAGGGCTTGCCCCTACTTCTGGGTCCCTGTGTGCAGGGGTTCTGTTGGCGCTAGGTGTTTTTCTTTAGAGTCAGAAATGTGGGCAGAGAGTAGTCTTCTCTGGCTTCCCAGGAGTGTTGGCCCCTCTGAAAGTCCAGCTCTCCCTCCCATGGGATTTGGGTGCAGGGAGCTGTTAGACCTGGTCTATTCAGATCTGGGAGCAGTCTGGACTGCAGGGCTCCTGTAGCTTGACTGCCCCTATCTTCCTGTTCCCAGAGGCCCTATACATTTTCCTCTTGGGCCAGGAATGTGGGCAAAGGTGGCCAGATGTGGTGGTCTCTTCTGTTCTGCAGGGTCAGGATTACCCAGACGTCTGGGTGATGGGCTCTCTCTCCCACGGGGTTTGGGAGAAGGGAGCTGTGGACCGGGATCAGCGAGCCGCGGGCACCAGATAGAAATTGGAAGTTTCCGGTCCCAGAATAATTTTGCCTTTGTGTGTCCTGAGTCCACCAGGATGTCACTTGGAGCAGAAAAGTTGGTCTTACCTCTGGTCTCAGGCCTGAAGTCGCTCCTTGGGGCAAGGTTTCAGCTCTCCTTGAGGGCAGCAACCCCATATATTTCTTCACTTACATTTCCAATGTTATCCTCTTTCCTGGTTTCCTGTTCATATGTCCCCATCCATTATCCTTCCCTCATACAGGTATTCCCCCCATCCATTCTCCTTTCTGCCCCCCCCCATATTCCCCTGCACTGGGTGTCCAACCTTTGCAGGACCAAGGGCTTCCCCTTCTACTGGTGCCCCAACAAGTCTATTGTTTGGCACATATGCTGTTGGATCCCTGGGTCAGTCCATGTATAGCCTTTTGGTGGTGGTTTAGTTCCTGGAAGCTCTCGTTGGTTGGCATTGTTGTAAAGATGATCAATATTAATGAGTTTTTGTGAAGTGGTTAGTGCATAATGCCAGAAGAATAAGAGCTAAAGATAATATAGTATATGAAATACGTCATATAATTTTATGATTATGATTCTATCCCATAAATATACAGCCAATGTTAATTAGTTATCAACTCACTGTTGACTAAATATGAAATTATTGGATAGAATTTTTTCATATTTTTATTTTTTAATATTCTATATGAATTCTAAAATAGGAATTCTGGTATTTATAAGTAGTTAAATAATGATATGCCTAAACATAAATGCAATGCATGTGCTTATGATTTTATTTAATATTATTGAGAAAAAAGAAAGTGAAAAAATATATTTCTCAGTGGAAAGCATCATCATTGAAAATACATAATTCTTCAATTTAATGTAACATGTGTGAATTACCATAAAAGTTACAGCACATATCTAAGTTGAATATATAACTTTTAGGCGTGAAAAATTATTCCCATTTCTCTTACCATGTGTCATCTCAATTTGGTAGAATTTAGAAAATTATGTCTTTTATGTTGTTTTTTCAGGAAGTTCTTTCTTTTGTATGTTAATATAGATCAGCTTTCATAATTGTAGAACTGAAAGATATATGTAAATGCCACGCCCCCTAAAGTGAATATCTGTAAACAGAAACCCAAAGTGGTGGAAATGTGAAGTAGTTCTTTGTAAGGCAATAATTTCACAATATCTCAACTTTGAGGAATAGAATCATTACTCCTTATAAATAAACCTTTGGGGGAGAGAATCCTATGTCCTAATCACCATATGAAAACAGACCCATAGGTTACTAATTCAGACAGTTTAGCTAACATAAATCCAACTTTCTCTGAGAACCCAACTGGCACATTCTCATGAGCACTATGTATAAAATTGAGACAACTACAAATGGCCAAGTATTAGCTATATTTTATACAATACCAAATTACTAAGCAACAATATACATTTTCTTACTCTCAAGATAATAAAAAAATCTCATAAATATGCAAGGTAAATAAAAATTTTTATTTGTAACACAAACACCAAAGGCTTTCCTTTACCACATATATGAAAGATACTGTAAAATATAAAATGCTGCTTTAGAGCTATGTTTATTTATAGCAACAAAGAAGGAAGATTGTGCTAAGGTTCTTCAAAATCTTTGGCTAAGATATCCTATGAATTAGAGACAATGTAGAGCTATGCTGGTGATTCTTTGCTTTGCCAATAGACTCAGAGGAGTGTGTGAAGTGTCCAGAAGATTGGTATGCCAACACAGAGCAAACCCACTGCCTGCCAAAAGCTGTGACATTTCTGGCTTATGAAGATCCTTTGGGGATGGCTCTTGTCTGCCTGGCCCTGTGCTTCTCTGTACTTACAGCTCTTGTCCTTGGGGTCTTTCTGAAGCACAGAGAAACTCCCATTGTGAAGGCTAATAACCGTACTCTCAGCTATATTCTACTAACGGCCCTTATATTTTGCTTTCTCTGCTCCTTGCTCTTTGTTGGAAATCCAAATACTACAACATGTATCCTACAGCAGACTACATTTGGAATTCTGTTCACTGTGTCCGTGTCCACAGTCTTGGCCAAAACTCTTACTGTGGTTCTGGCCTTCAGGATCACTGTTCCAGGCAGAAGAATGAGGGGATTGATGGTATCAAGGATATCTAAATACATCATTCCCATCTGTACAGTTGTCCAAATAATTCTCTATGGAATATGGCTATGGACATCACCTCCCTTTGTTGACATCGATACACACTCTGAACATGGCTGCATTACCATCACATGCAGCAAAGGCTCAGTTACGGCATTCTATTGTGTTCTTGGATACTTAGGATCTCTGGCCCTAGTGAGCTTCACAGTGGCTTTCTTGGCCAGGAATCTACCTGACACATTCAATGAAGCCAAGTTCCTGACATTTAGCATGCTGGTGTTCTGCAGTGTCTGGATCACCTTCCTTCCTGTCTACCATAGCTCCAAGGGAAAAGTCATGGTAGCAGTTGAAGTGTTTTCTATTCTGGCCTCCAGTATGGGCCTGCTAGGGTGTATCTTTATCCCGAAATGCTACATTATTTTGTTAAGACCAGACAGAAACTCAATTCAAAAGTTCCGAGACAAAACACACAGTTGAATCAATGAATATTTCTTAAATTTTAAATCATGTGTGAAGTTATTGCATAGCTTGAAGAAAATTGTTTTATTACAAACCTCAAATATTAGATTTAACATGTTATTTGTATGCATACAAGTTAATCATATTTAATTATATTTGTTTTAATTATTTTTTATTAATCATTTTACTCATTGACATTTCATATGATATCCCACTTCCTGGTGATCCCTCCACAAACATTTCATCCCATTCATTCTGTCTCCCTTCCCCTTTGCCTCTATAAGTGTGCTCCTCTAATCACTTACATACACCTGCCTCACAACTCCCGCATCTCCCTACACTGGGGCATCAATCCTCCACAGGACCAAGGACCTCTCCTCCAACTGATGTCAAATAAGGCCATCCTGTTCTACATATGTATTTGGAGCCATGAATCCCTCCATGTATACTGTTTGGTTTGTGGTTTAATCTCTAGGTGCTCAGGGTGGTCTGGTTAGTTGATATCCTTCTTCATACAGGGTTATGATTCCCTTGATCTTTTCAGTCCTACCCTTAGCTCCGACACTAGGGTCCCTGTGCTGAGTCCAATGGTGAGTTGTGAGTATCTGTATCTGTATTAATCAGGTGCTGGTAGAACCTCTCAGAGAACATCCATACCAGGTTCCTGTCAGCAAGCACGTCTTGGCATCAGCAAGAGTGTGTGGGGTTGCTATCTGCAGATGAAATCCAACCCTAGGTGGGGTGGTCTCTGGCTGGTCTTTAATTTAGTCTCTGTTCCATTTTCTCCTGTCTTTCCTTTGCACAGGAACATTTCTGGGTTAACAGTTTGAGATGGGTGCATCCTCCCATCTCTCCACTGGGGGTCGTGTCTGTCTACCTGAGGTGTTCTCTGCAGGTTGCAGCTCCCCTTTGCTGAATATTTTGGTGAAAATGATGGACAGTGGGTCCTGGAAGCCTTTGACTTTCCTGGGATTTGGGACATCCTAGTGCCTACCTCCAGGTCCCCATATCTCAGTGCTACATATTTCTCTAATAGTTTTGGCCCTCTGTACTTCTCTCTTATCCTTTCCAATATCTGCCCCTGCTCCCCCATTTTCCCTTCCCCTGCCTCCCTCCCTCTACCTCCTATGATTATTTTGTTCCCCCATCTTGTAGGATTGATGCACCTACACTTTGGTCTTCTTAAGCTCCATATAGTTCTGAAGTTGTATAGTGGATATTTTGCGCTTTTGGGCTAATGTCCACTCATCAGCGAGTGTATTCCATGTGTGTTCTTTTGTGTATTGGTTACTTCACTCATGATGATATTTTCTTGTTCCATCCATTTGCCTGTGAATTTCATGGAACTATTAATTTTAATAGCTGAGTAATACTCTATTATGTAAATACTATATTTTCTGTTTGGATTCTTCCTTTAAGTGACATCCAGGTTCTTTCCAGCTTCTGGCTATTGTACATAAGGCTGTTATGAACACAGTGGAGCATGTACCTTTGTTGTATGTTGGAACATCTTTTGGGTATATGCCAAAGAGTGGTATAGCTGAGTACTCAGGTAGTACTTTATTCAATTTTCTGAGGAAACTACAGACTGATTTCCAGAGTGGTTGTAACAGCTTGCAATTCTACCTGAAATGGAAGAGTCTTCCTTTTTCTCTACACCCTCAGTAGCATCTATTGTCACCTGAGTTTTTAATCTTAGCCATTCTGACTAGCATGATGTGGAACCTCTGGATTGTTTTAATTCACATTTCCCTGACGACTAAGGATGTTCAACATTTCTTTAGGTGCTTCACAGCCATTAGATATTCTTAAGTTGAGGATTCTTTGTTTAGTTCTGTACATCAATTTTAAAAGGGTTATTTGGTTCTCTGAAGTCTAACTTTTTGAGTTCTTTGTATATTGGATATTAGCCCTCTTTCAGATGTAGGACTGGTAAAGAGCTTTTCCCAATGTGGTGGTTGTCATTTTGTCCTAATGACAATGTCTTTTGCTTTACAGAACCTTGCTAATGTATGAGATCCCATTTGTTGATTCTTGATCTTAGAGCGTAAGCGATTGGTGTTCTGTTAAAGAAAATGTCCCCAGTGCCCATGTTTTTGAGTATCTTTCCCATTTTATCGTCTATTAGTTTGAGTGTATCTGGTTTTATGTGGATATTCTTGATCCACTTGGACTTAAGCTTTGTACAGGGTGGTAAGTATGGATCGATTTGCATTCTTCTACATGCTGACATCCAGTTGAACCAGCACCATTTGTTGAAAATGCTATCTTTTGTCCACCAGATGATTTTAGCTCCTTTGTCCAAGAACAAGTGACCATAGGTGTGTGGTTTCCTTTCTGGGTCTTCAATTCCATTCCACTCATCTACCTGCCTGTCTCTCTACCAATACCATACAATTTTTATCAGTATTGCTCTGTAATATTGCTTGAGGTCGGGAATGGTGATTCTCCTGGAAATTCTTTTATTGTTGAGGATAGTTTTCACTATCCTAGGTTTTTTGTTATTCCAAATTAATTAGCAAATTGCTCTTTCTGACTCTGTGAAGAATTGAGTTGGCATTATGATGGGGATTACATTGAATCTGTAGATTGCATTTGGTAAAATGGTCATTTTTCCTATAATAATCCTACCAATCCATGAGCATGGGAGATCTTTCCATCTTCTGAGATCTTTAATTTCTGCTTTTAGAGACTTGAAGTCCAGTTTATACAGGTCTTTCACTTTCTTGATTAGAGTCACATCAAGGTGTATTACTTGCCACTTGGGTCTGTTTCTCTAATTTCTTTTTCAGTCTGTTTATTCTTTGAGTAGAGGAAGGCTACTGATTTGTTTGAGCTAATTTTATATCCAGCCCCTTTGCTGAAGTTGTTTGTCATGTGTATACTATCATATCTTCTTCTCCTTCTCCTTCTCCTTCTTCTCCTTCTTCTCCTTCTCCTCCTTCTCCTCCTCCTCCTCTTCCTCCTCTTCCTCCTCCTCCTCCTCCTCCTCCTCCTCCTCTTCTTCTTCTTCTTCTTCTTCTTCTTCTTCTTCTTCTTCTTCTTCTTCTTCTTCTTCTTCTTCGTCTTCTTCTTCTTCTTCTTCTAACCTTTTCTTTCTCATTTACTCCCAGATGGATCATTAATATTAATATCACAGTATTAAACATAAATAACTTTAAAAGCTGTCCACTATTTACAAATTAAACTAGTTCAAACTAGTCCAGTCTCTTTTAAAATATCAGCTCTTTAAAAATCCAAAATCTCTTTTAAAAGTTCAAAGTCTTTCATCTGTGGGTTCCTGTAAAAATCAAAATTAAGTTCTTCCCTTTTTCTTCACAAGAGAAGAATCAGGGTACAATCATAATCTGAACCAAACAAAACCAAACTCCAACAGTGTAAATAACTTGATGTTCAGGATCTGTGATTGACTTCACAATCTTCTTGTCTCCTCCAAAGGCTTAGGTCACTTCTCCAGCTCTGCCCTCTACAGCACACACAGCTTGTCTCCTAGGCTGAGGCTGGCTCCACACTATTGCTGTTACTGTTCTTGGTGGTCATCCCATGGTACTGGCATCTCCAAAACTATTGGGGTATCTTGCTTCAACTAGGTTGCATTTTCACCAATAGCCTCTCCTGGGCTTTCCACAGGGTCTCCAGCACTGCCATACAGCATGAAGCCTCAGCTGTTGCACATGGCCCCTCCATGCCTTCAACACTAGTACCACCTGGGTGACTCTTAAACTACCAAGTTCAACTGCAGCGTGAGGTACAAACTTGGATAATTCTGGATAAAACTTCTGTGTAGTGACCCTGAGAAACACTTTCCAAAAGATTTCACATTGGCGATGCTGGTCTCTTCTTTTTCTTTTTTTTCTTTCTTTTTTTTGTCATCTTTATTAACTTGGGTATTTCTTTTTTTTTTCCTCCATCTTTGTGAAATTGGGTATTTCTTATTTACATTTCCATTGTTATTCCCTTTTCCGGTTTTTGGGTCAACATCCCCTAACCCCTCCCCCTCCCCTACTCTATGGGTGTTCCCCTCCTCATCCTCCCCCATTACCACCCTCCCCCCAACAATCACTTTCACTGGGGGTTCAGTGTTGGCAGGACCAACGGCTTCCCCTTCCACTGGTGCTCTTACTAGGCTATTCGTTGCTACCTATGAGGTTGGAGCCCAGGGTCAAGTCCTTGTATAGTCATGGCTTATTCCCTGGAAGCTCTGGTTGGTTGGCATTGTCGTTCATATGGGGTCTCAAGCCCCTTCAAGCTCTTTCAGTCCTTTCTAAGATTCCTTCAACGAGGGTCCCATTCTCAGTTCAGTGGTTTAATGATGGCACTCGCCTATGTATTTGCCATATTCCAGCTGTGTCTCTCAGGAGAGATCTGCATGTGGTTTCTGTCTGGCTGGACTTTTTTGCTTCATCCATCTTATCTAGTTTGGTGGCTGTATATGTATGGGCCACATGTGGGGCAGGCTCTGAATGGGTGTTCCTTCTGCCACTGTTCTAAATTTTATCTCCCTATTCCCTCCCAAGGCTGTTCTTGTTCCCCTTTTAAAGGAGTGAGGCATTTGCATTTTGGACATCCTTCTTAAGTTTCGTGTGTTCTGTGCATCTAGGGTAATTCAAGCATTTGGGCTAAATATCCACGTATCAATGTGTGCATACCATGTGTGTTTTTCTGTAATTGGGTTACCTCACTCAGGATGATATTTTCTAGTTCCATCCACTTGCCTGTGAAATTCATAAATTCATTGTTTTTGATAGGTGAGTAATATTCCTTTGTATAGATGTGCCACATCTTCTGTATCCATTCCTCTGTTGAAGGGCATCTGGGTTCTTTCCAGCTTTTGGCTATTATAAATAAGGCTGTTATGAACATAGTGGAGCATGTGTCTTTGTTATATTCTGCAAAATTAAAACTGATGGAGCACTACCAAATTCCTTCTATGAAGCCACGTTACTCTTATACCAGAACCATATAAAGACCCAACAAAGAAAGAGAACTTCAGACCAATTTTCATTATGAATATCGACACAATGATCCTCAATAAAATTCTTGCAAACCGAATCCAAGAACACATCAAAACAATCATCCATCATGAACAAGAAGGCTTCACTCCAGGGATGCAGGGATGGTTTAATATACAGAAAACCATCAACATAATCCACTATATAAACAAACTGAAAGAACAAAACCACATGATCATTTCATTAGATGCTGAGAAAGCATTTGACAAAATTCAACACCCCTTCATGATAAAAGTCCTGGAAAGAACAGGAATTCAAGGCCCATGCCTAAACTAAGTAAAAGCCATATACAGCAAACAAGCAGTTAATATTAAACTAAATGCAGAGAAACTTGAAACAATCTCACTAAAATCAGGGACGAGACAAGGCTGCCCACTCTCTCCCTACTTATTCAATATAGTTCTTGAAGTTCTAGCCAGAGCAATCAGACAACAAAAGTAGGTCAAAGGGATACAGGCTCAAAGGAAGAAGTCAAAATATCACGATTTGCAGATGATATGATAGTATACTTAAGTGATCCCAAAAGTTCCATCAGAGAACTACTAAACCTGATAAACACTTTCAGCAAAGTGGTTGGGTATAAAATTAACTCAAATAAATCAGTAGCCTTCCTCTACACAAAAGAGAAACAAGCTTAGAAAGAAATTAGGGAAATGACACCCTTCATAATAGTCCCTATAATATAAAATACCTCGGTGTGACTCTAACCAAGCAAGTGAACGATCTGTATGATAAGAACTTTAAGCCTCTGAAGAAAGAAATTGAAGAAGATCTCAGAAGATCAAAATATCTCCCATGCTCATGGATTGGCAGGATTAATATAATAAAAATGGCCATTTTACCAAGAGCGATCTACAGATTCAATGCAATCCTCATCAAAATTCCAACCCAATTCTTCATATAATTAGACAGAACAATTTGCAAGTTCATCTGGAATAACAAAAAAACCCAGGATAGCTAAAACTATCTTTAACAATAAAAAGACTTCCAGGGGAATCAGTATACGTGAACGCAAGTAGTGTTACAGAGCAATAATGATAAAAATGTATGGAATTGGTACAGAGAAAGGCAGATAGACCAGTGGAATAGAATTGAAGACCCAGAAATGAACTTACAAACCTATGGTCACTTGATTTTTGACAAAGGACCAAAACCATCCAATGGAAAAAAGATAGCATTTTCAGCAAATGGTGCTGGTTCAACTGGAGGTCAGGATGTAGAAGAATGCAGATTAGTCCATGCTTATCACTCTGTAGAAAGCTTAAGTCCAAGTTGAGCAAGGACCTTCACATCAAACCAGATACACTAAAACTAATAGAAGAGAAAGTGGGGAAGTATCTCGAACATATAGGCACTGGAGAAAATTTCCTGAACAAACACCAATGCCTTACACTTTAAGATAAAGAATGGACAAATGGGATCTCATAAAACTGCAGAGCTTTTGTAAGGCAAAGGACACTGTTGTTAGGACAAAACGGCAACCAACAGATTGGGAAAAGATCTTTACCAATCCTACAACTGATATGTATATGAAGTTAGACTGCAGCAAAACAAATAACCCTATTAAAAATGGGGTTCAAAGAATACCCTTGGGAGGGAATAGGGAGGCAAAGTTTAGAACAGAGGCAGAAAGAACACCCATTCTGAGTCTGACCCACATGTGGCCCATACACATACAGCCATCCAATTAGATAAGATGGATGAAGCAAAGAAGTGCAGGCTAACAGGAACCAGATGTAGATCTCTCCTGAGAGACACAGCCAGAATACAGCAAATACATAGGCGAATGCCAGCAGCAAACCACTGAACTGAGAACAGGACCCCCATTCAAGGAATCAGAGAAAGGAATGGAAGATTTTGAAAGGGCTCAAGACCCCATTTGAACAACAAAGCCAAGCAACCAGAGCTTCCAGGGACTAAGCCACTACCCATAGACTATGCATGGACTGACCCTGGACTCCAACCTCATAGGTAGCAAAGAATAGCCTACTAAGAGCACCAGTGGAAGGGGAAGCTTTTGGTCCTGCTAACACTGTACCCCCAGTGAAGGTGATTGTTGGGGGGAGGTCGGTAATGGGGGGAGGATGGGGAAGGGGAACACTCATAGAGAAGACAAAGGGGAGGGTTTAGGGGAATGTTGGCCTGGAAATGGGGAAAGGGAATAACAATTGAAATGTAAATAAGAAATAACAAAGTTAATAAAGATAAAAAAGAAATTGAAATAAATTTATATTCTTGAGAAAAATTGAACAGCTGAAGACCTGTAGATAGGAAAAACTACACACCCAAAAGCAGAACACTCTGTTCACATAAGTGGCTGAAAGAAAACAGGAAGGCAGGTCTACAGCACTCCTGATACACAGGCCTATAGGACGGTCTAGCCACTGTCAGAAATAGCAGAACAAGGTAAGACCAGAGACAATCTGATGGCGAGAGGCAAGCTCAGAAACCCAAGCAACAGAAACCAAGACAACATGGCGTCATCGGAGATCAAGTCTCCCACCAAAGCAAACACTGAATATCCAAATACACCCGAAAAGCAAGATCTAGATTTAAAATCACATTTGATCAAGATGATGGAGGGCTTCAAGAAAGACATAATGAACTCCCTTAGGGAAGCACAGGAAAACATAAATAAACAAGTAGAAACCTATAAAGAGGAATCACAAAAATCACAAAGAATTCCAGGAAAAGACAATCAAACAGGTAAAGGAATTAAAAATGGAAATAGAAGCAATAAAGGGAGACAATCCTGGATATAGAAAACCAAAGGAAGAGACAAGAAGCCGTAGATACAAGCATCACCAACAGAATACAAGAGATAGAAGAGAGAATCTCAGCAGCAGAAGATTCCATAGAAATCATCGACACAACCATCAAAGATAATGTAAAATGGAAAAAGCTACTGGTCCAAAACATACAGGAAATCCAGGACTCAATGAGAAGATCAAACCTAAGAATAATAGGTATAGAAGAGAGTGAAGACTCCCAGCTCAAAGGACCAGTAAATATCTTCAACAAAATCATAGAAGAAAACTTCCTAACCTAAAGAAAGAGATGCCCATAAACATAAAGAAACCTACAGAACTCAAAATAGATTGGACCAGAAGAGAAACTCCTCCCGTCACATAATAGTCAAAATATCAAATGCACAAAACAAAGAAAGAATATCAAAAGCAGTAAGGGAAAAAGGTCAAGTAACATATAAAGGCAGACCTGTCAGAATCACACCAGACTTCTCACCAGAGAGTATGAAAGCCAGAAGATCCTGGACAGATGTCATCCAGACCCTAAGAGAACACAAATGCCAGCCCAGGTTACTGTATCCAGCAAAACTTTCAATTAACATAGATGGAGAAACCAAGATATTTCACGATGAAACCAAATTTACACAATATCTTTCTACAAATCCAGCACTACAAACGATAATAAATGGTAAATCCCAATCTAAGGAGGCAAGCTAGACCCTAGAGAAAGCAAGAAACTACTCATCTTGGCAACAAATCAAAGAGAAGAAAAGTGCACAAACATAATCTCACATCCAAATACAAATATAACAGGAAGCAACAATCACTATTCCTTAATATCTCTCAATATCAATGGACTCAACTCCCCAATAAAAAAGACATAGATTAATAAACTGGGCAGGCAAGGAAGACCCTTCATTCTGCTGCCTACAGGAAACACACCTCAGAGATAAAGACAGACACTACCTCAGAGTGAAAGACTGGAAAACAATTTTCCAAGCAAATGGTCTGAAGAAGCAAGCTGGTGTAGCCATTCTAATACTGAATAAAATCGATTTCCAACCAAAAGTCATCAAAAAAGATAAGGAAGAACACTTCATATTCATCCAAGAAAAAATCCACTAAGATGAACTCTCAATCCTAAATATCTATGCTCCAAATACAAGGGCATCTACAAACATAAAAGACACTTTACGATCCCGGCCCGCAGCAGCTCTCTGCTCCCAGACCCGGTGAGAGAGAAACCCAACCGCCTGGTCAGGTGGGCACTCCTGAGGCTGCAGAGCGGAAGAGACCACCAACACTGCTCACCCCTGCCCACATCCCTGGCCCAAGAGGAAACTGTATAAGGCCTCTGGGCTCCCGTGGGGGAGGGCCCAGGAGCAGCAGGACCCCTGCCAGAGACACCGCCTGAACCTGAAAGAAACAGACCGGATAAACAGTTCTCTGCACCCAAATCCCGTGGGAGGGAGAGCTAAACCTTCAGAGAGGCAGACAAGCCTGGGAAACCAGAAGAGACTGCTCCCTGCACACACATCTCGGACGTCAGAGGAAAAAGCCAAAGACCATCTGGAACCCTGGTGCACTGAAGCTCCCGGAAGGGGCGGCACAGGTCTTCCTGGTTGCTGCTGCTGCAGAGAGCCCCTGGGCAGCACCCCACGAGCAAACCTGAGCCTCGGGACCACAGGTAAGACCAACCTTTCTGCTGCAAGAAAGCTGCCTGGTGAACTCAAGACACAGGCCCACAGGAACAGCTGAAGACCTGTAGAGAGGAAAAACTACACACCCGAAAGCAGAACACTCTGTCCCCATAACTGACTGAAAGAGAGGAAAACAGGTCTACAGCACTCCTGACACACAGGCTTATAGGACAGTCTAGCCACTGTCAGAAATAGCAGAACAAAGTAACACTAGAGATAATCTGATGGCGAGAGGCAAGCGCAGGAACCCAAGCAACAGAAACCAAGACTACATGCCATCATCGGAGCCCAATTCTCCCACCAAAACAAACATGGAATATCCAAACACACCAGAAAAGCAAGATCTAGTTTCAAAATCATATTTGATCATGATGCTGGAGGACTTCAAGAAAGACATGAACACACTTAGGGAAGCACAGGAAAACATTAATAAACAAGTAAAAGCCTACAGAGAGGAATCGCAAAAATCCCTGAAAGAATTCCAGGAAAACACAATCAAACAGTTGAAGGAATTAAAAATGGAAATAGAAGCAATCAAGAAAGAACACATGGAAACAACCAAGGATATAGAAAACCAAAAGAAGAGACAAGGAGCTGTAGATACAAGCTTCACCAACAGAATACAAGAGATGGAAGAGAGAATCTCAGGAGCAGAAGATTCCATAGAAATCATTGACTCAACTGTCAAAGATAATGTAAAGAGGAAAAAGCTACTGGTCCAAAACATACAGGAAATCCAGGACTCAATGAGAAGATCAAACCTAAGGATAATAGGTATAGAAGAGAGTGAAGACTCCCAGCTCAAAGGACCAGTAAATATCTTCAACAAAATCATAGAAGAAAACTTCCCTAACCTAAAAAAAGAGATACCCATAGACATACAAGAAGCCTACAGAACTCCAAATAGATTGGACCAGAAAAGAAACACCTCCCGTCACATAATAGTCAAAACACCAAACGCACAAAATAAAGAAAGAATATTAAAAGCAGTCAGGGAAAAAGGTCAAGTAACATATAAAGGGAGACCTATCAGAATCACACCAGACTTCTCGCCAGAAACTATGAAGGCCAGAAGATCCTGGACTGATGTTATACAGACCCTAAGAGAACACAAATGCCAGCCCAGGTTACTGTATCCAGCAAAACTCTCAATTAACATTGATGGAGAAACCAAGATATTCCATGACAAAACCAAATTTACACAATATCTTTCTACAAATCCAGCACTACAAAGGATAATAAATGGTAAAGCCCAACATAAGGAGGCAAGCTATACCCTAGAAGAAGCAAGAAACTAATCGTCTTGGCAACAAAACAAAGAGAATGAAAGCACACAAACATAACCTCACATCCAAATATGAATATAACGGGAAGCAATAATCACTATTCCTTAATATCTCTCAATATCAATGGCCTCAACTCCCCAATAAAAAGACATAGATTAACAAACTGGATACGCAACGAGGACCCTGCTTTCTGCTGCCTACAGGAAACACACCTCAGAGACAAAGACAGACACTACCTCAGAGTGAAAGGCTGGAAAACAACTTTCCAAGCAAATGGTCAGAAGAAGCAAGCTGGAGTAGCCATTCTAATATCAAATAAAATCAATTTCCAACTAAAAGTCATCAAAAAAGATAAGGCAGGACACTTCATATTCATCAAAGGAAAAATCAACCAAGATGAACTCTCAATCCTAAATATCTATGCCCCAAATACAAGGGCAGCTACATACGTAAAAGAAACCTTACTAAAGCTCAAAACACACATTGCACCTCACACAATAATAGTGGGAGATTTCAACACCCCACTCTCATCAATGGACAGATCATGGAAACAGAAATTAAACAGTGATGTAGACAGACTAAGAGAAGTCATGAGCCAAATGGACTTAACGGATATTTATAGAACATTCTATCCTAAAGCAAAAGGATATACCTTCTTCTCAGCTCCTCATGGTACTTTCTCCAAAATTGACCATATAATTGGTCAAAAAACGGGCCTCAACAGGTACAGAAAGATAGAAATAATCCCATGCGTGCTATCGGACCACCACGGCCTAAAACTGGTCTTCAATAACAATAAGGGAAGAATGCCCACATATACGTGGAAATTGAACAATGCTCTACTCAATGATAACCTGGTCAAGGAAGAAATAAAGAAAGAAATTAAAAACTTTTTAGAATTTAATGAAAATGAAGATACAACATACTCAAACTTATGGGACACAATGAAAGCTGTGCTAAGAGGAAAACTCATAGCGCTGAGTGCCTGCAGAAAGAAACAGGAAAGAGCATATGTCAGCAGCTTGACAGCACACCTAAAAGCTCTAGAACAAAAAGAAGCAAATACACCCAGGAGGAGTAGAAGGCAGGAAATAATCAAACTCAGAGCTGAAATCAACCAAGTAGAAACAAAAAGGACCATAGAAAGAATCAACAGAACCAAAAGTTGGTTCTTTGAGAAAATCAACAAGATAGATAAACCCTTAGCCAGACTAACGAGAGGACACAGAGAGTGCTTCCAAATTAACAAAATCAGAAATGAAAAGGGAGACATAACTACAGATTCAGAGGAAATTCAAAAAATCATCAGATCTTACTATAAAAACCTATATTCAACAAAATTTGAAAATCTTCAGGAAATGGACAATTTCCTAGACAGATACCAGGTATTGAAGTTAAATCAGGAACAGATAAACCAGTTAAACAACCCCATAACTCCTAAGGAAATAGAAGCAGTCATTAAAGGTCTTCCAACCAAAAAGAGCCCAGGTCCAGACGGGTTTAGTGCAGAATTCTATCAAACCTTCATAGAAGACCTCATACCAATATTATCCAAACTATTCCACAAAATTGAAACAGATGGAGCACTACCGAATTCCTTCTACGAAGCCACAATTACTCTTATACCTAAACCACACAAAGACACAACAAAGAAAGAGAACTTCAGACCAATTTCCCTTATGAATATCGACGCAAAAATACTCAATAAAATTCTGGCAAACCGAATTCAAGAGCACATCAAAACAATCATCCACCATGATCAAGTAGGCTTCATCCCAGGCATGCAGGGATGGTTTAATATACGGAAAACCATCAACGTGATCCATCATATAAACAAACTGAAAGAACAAAACCACATGATCATTTCATTAGATGCTGAGAAAGCATTTGACAAAATTCAACACCTCTTCATGATAAAAGTCCTGGAAAGAATAGGAATTCAAGGCCCATACCTAAACATAGTAAAAGCCATATACAGCAAACCAGTTGCTAACATTAAACTAAATGGAGAGAAACTCGAAGCAATCCCACTAAAATCAGGGACTAGACAAGGCTGCCCACTCTCTCCCTACTTATTCAATATACTTCTTGAAGTTCTAGCCAGAGCAATCAGACAACAAAAGGAGATCAAGGGGATACAGATCGGAAAAGAAGAAGTCAAAATATCACTATTTGCAGATGACATGATAGTATATTTAAGTGATCCCAAAAGTTCCACCAGAGAACTACTAAAGCTGATAAACAACTTCAGCAAAGTGGCTGGGTATAAAATTAACTCAAATAAATCAGTTGCCTTCCTCTATACAAAAGAGAAACAAGCCGAGAAAGAAATTAGGGAAACGACACCCTTCATAATAGACCCAAATAATATAAAGTACCTCGGTGTGACTTTAACCAAGCAAGTAAAAGATCTGTACAATAAGAACTTCAAGACACTGAGGAAAGAAATTGAAGAAGACCTCAGAAGATGGAAAGATCTCCCATGCTCATGGATTGGCAGGATTAATATAGTAAAAATGGCCATTCTACCAAAAGCAATCTACAGATTCAATGCAATCCCCATCAAAATACCAATTTAATTCTTCAAAGAGTTAGACAGAACAATTTGCAAATTCATCTGGAATAACAAAAAACCCAGGATAGCTAAAGCTATCCTCAACAATAAAAGGACTTCAGGGGGAATCACTATCCCTGAACTCAAGCAGTATTACAGAGCAATAGTGATAAAAACTGCATGGTATTGGTACAGAGACAGACAGATAGACCAATGGAATAGAATTGAAGACCCAGAAATGAACCCACACACCTATGGTCACTTGATTTTTGACAAAGGAGCCAAAACCATCCAATGGAAAAAAGATAGCATTTTCAGCAAATGGTGCTGGTTCAACTGGAGGTCAAAATGTAGAAGAATGCAGATCGATCCATGCTTATCACCCTGTACAAAGCTTAAGTCCAAGTGGATCAAGGACCTCCACATCAAACCAGACACACTCAAACTAATAGAAGAAAAACTAGGGAAGCATCTGGAACACATGGGCACTGGAAAAAATTTCCTGAACAAAACACCAATGGCTTATGCTCTAAGATCAAGAATCGACAAATGGGATCTCATAAAACTGCAAAGCTTCTGTAAGGCAAAGGACACGGTGGTTAGGACAGAACGGCAACCAACGGATTGGGAAAAGATCTTTACCAATCCTACAACAGATAGAGGCCTTATATCCAAAATATACAAAGAACTCAAGAAGTTAGACCGCAGGGAAACAAATAACCCTATTAAAAAATGGGGTTCAGAGCTAAACAAAGAATTCACAGCTGAGGAATGCCGAATGGCTGAGAAACACCTAAAGAAATGTTCAACATCTTTAGTCATAAGGGAAATGCAAATCAAAACAACCCTGAGATTTCACCTCACACCAGTGAGAATGGCTAAGATCAAAAACTCAGGTGACAGCAGATGTTGGCGAGGATGTGGAGAAAGAGGAACACTCCTACGTTGTTGGTGGGATTGCAGACTGGTAAAACCATTCTGGAAATCAGTCTGGAGCTTCCTCAGAAAATTGGACATTGAACTGCCTGAGGATCCAGCTATACCTCTCTTGGGCATATACCCAAAAGATGCCTCAACATATAAAAGAGACACGTGCTCCACTATGTTCATCGCAGCCTTAATTATAATAGCCAGAAAATGGAAAGAACCCAGATGCCCTTCAACAGAGGAATGGATACAGAAAATGTGGTACATCTACACAATGGAATATTAGTCAGCTATCAAAAACAACGAGTCTATGAAATTCGTAGGCAAATGGTTGGAACTGGAAAATATCATCCTGAGTGAGCTAACCCAATCACAGAAAGACATACATGGTATGCACTCATTGATAAGTGGCTATTAGCCCAAATGCTTGAATTACCCTAGATCCCTAGAACAAACGAAACTCAAGACGGATGATCAAAATGTGAATGCTTCACTCCTTCTTTAAATGAGGAAAAAGAATACCCTTGGCTGGGAAGGGAGAGGCAAAGATTAAAACAGAGACTGAAGGAACACCCATTCAGAGCCTGCCCCACAGGTGGCCCATACATATACAGCCACCCAATTGGACAAGATGGATGAAGCAAAGAAGTGCAGCCCGACAGGAGCCGGATGTAGATCGCTCCTGAGAGACACAGCCAGAATACAGCAAATACAGAGGCGAATGCCAGCAGCAAACCACTTAGTTGAGAATAGGTCCCCCGTTGAAGGAATCAGAGAAAGAACTGGAAGAGCTTGAAGGGGCTCGAGACCCCAAAAGTACAACAATGTCAAGCAACCAGAGCTTCCAGGGACTAAGCCACTACCTAAAGACTATATATGGACTGACCCTGGACTCTGACCCCATAGGTAGCAATGAATATCCTAGTAAGAGCACCAGTGGAAGGGGAAGCCCTGGGTCCTGCTAAGACTGAACCCCCAGTGAACTAGACTATGGGGGGAGGGCGGCAATGGGGGGAGGGTTGGGAGGGGAACACCCATAAGGAAGGGGAGGGGGGAGGGGGATTTTGCCCGGAAACCGGGAAAGGGAATAACACTCGAAATGTATATAAGAAATACTCATTTTAATAAAAAAAATAAAAAAATTAAAAAAAAAAAGAAAAAAGACCTCCAAATGCCATATGTTTATATACATGGTTTATAAAATGAGATTTTTAACCCGTGAAGTACTTTGCAAATGATAGAACAGCATTATTATCTATTATGTGAAGACTTTAAAAACATAATTGAATAATGGGGGTAACTGTGTATTATCTTAATAAAGAAATAAAATATCTCCATAAAGAATTCATTTATTATTAAACTGAAAAAGTAATTTTTTGAGGAAACCTCAAATTCAGTAGATCTCAGAATTTCATATAGGAATTAATTTGGAGACAAAATGTCATAAAAAATAAAACAAAATCAGAAATGAAAAGGGAGACATAACTACAGATTCGGAGGAAATTCAAAAAATCATCAGATCTTACTATAAAAACCTATATTCAACAAAATTTGAAAATCTTCAGGAAATGGACAATTTCCTAGACAGATACCAGGTATCGAAGTTAAATCAGGAACAGATAAACCAGTTAAACAACCCCATAACTCCTAAGGAAATAGAAGCAGTCATTAAAGGTCTCCCAACCAAAAAGAGCCCAGGTCCAGACGGGTTTAGTGCAGAATTCTATCAAACCTTCATAGAAGACCTCATACCAATATTATCCAAACTATTCCACAAAATTGAAACAGATGGAGCACTACCGAATTCCTTCTACGAAGCCACAATTACTCTTATACCTAAACCACACAAAGACACAACAAAGAAAGAGAACTTCAGACCAATTTCCCTTATGAATATCGACGCAAAAATACTCAATAAAATTCTGGCAAACCGAATTCAAGAGCACATCAAAACAATCATCCACCATGATCAAGTAGGCTTCATCCCAGGCATGCAGGAATGGTTTAATATACGGAAAACCATCAACGTGATCCATTATATAAACAAACTGAAAGAACAGAACCACATGATCATTTCATTAGATGCTGAGAAAGCATTTGACAAAAATCAACACCCCTTCATGATAAAAGTCCTGGAAAGAATAGGAATTCAAGGCCCATACCTAAACATAGTAAAAGCCATATACAGCAAACCAGTTGCTAACATTAAACTAAATGGAGAGAAACTCGAAGCAATCCCACTAAAATCAGGGACTAGACAAGGCTGCCCACTCTCTCCCTACTTATTCAATATAGTTCTTGAAGTTCTAGCCAGAGCAATCAGACAACAAAAGGAGATCAAAGGGATACAGATTGGAAAAGAAGAGGTCAAAATATCACTATTTGCAGATGACATGATAGTATATTTAAGTGATCCTAAAAGTTCCACCAGAGAACTACTAAAGCTGATAAACAACTTCAGCAAAGTGGCTGGGTATAAAATTAACTCAAATAAATCAGTTGCCTTCCTCTATACAAAAGAGAAACAAGCCGAGAAAGAAATTAGGGAAACGACACCCTTCATAATAGACCCAAATAATATAAAGTACCTCGGTGTGACTTTAACCAAGCAAGTAAAAGATCTGTACAATAAGAACTTCAAGACACTGAGGAAAGAAATTGAAGAAGACCTCAGAAGATGGAAAGATCTCCCATGCTCATGGATTGGCAGGATAAATATAGTAAAAATGGCCATTTTACCAAAAGCAATCTACAGATTCAATGCAATCCCCATCAAAATACCAATCCAATTCTTCAAAGAGTTAGACAGAACCATTTGCAAATTCATCTGGAATAACAAAAAACCCAGGATAGCTAAAGCTATCCTCAACAATAAAAGGACTTCAGGGGGAATCACTATCCCTGAACTCAAGCAGTATTACAGAGCAATAGTGATAAAAACTGCATGGTATTGGTACAGAGACAGACAGATAGACCAATGGAATAGAATTGAAGACCCAGAAATGAACCCACACACCTATGGTCACTTGATTTTTGACAAAGGAGCCAAAACCATCCAATGGAAAAAAGATAGCATTTTCAGCAAATGGTGCTGGTTCAACTGGAGGGCAACATGTAGAAGAATGCAGATCGATCCATGCCTATCTCCCTGTACAAAGCTTAAGTCCAAGTGGATCAAGGACCTCCACATCAAACCAGACACACTCAAACTAATAGAAGAAAAACTAGGGAAGCATCTGGAACACATGGGCACTGGAAAAAATTTCCTGAACAAAACACCAATGGCTTATGCTCTAAGATCAAGAATCGACAAATGGGATCTCATAAAACTGCAAAGCTTCTGTAAGGCAAAGGACACTGTGGTTAGGACAAAACGGCAACCAACAGATTGGGAAAAGATCTTTACCAATCCTATAACAGATAGAGGCCTTATATCCAAAATATACAAAGAACTCAAGAAGTTAGACCGCAGGGAAACAAATAACCCTATTAAAAAATGGGGTTCAGAGCTAAACAAAGAATTCACAGCTGAGGAATGCCGAATGGCTGCGAAACACCTAAAGAAATGTTCAACATCTTTAGTCATAAGGGAAATGCAAATCAAAACAACCCTGAGATTTCACCTCACACCAGTGCGATTGGCTAAGATCAAAAACTCAGGTGACAGCAGATGCTGGCGAGGATGTGGAGAAAGAGGAACACTCCTCCATTGTTGGTGGGATTGCAGACTGGTAAAACCATTCTGGAAATCAGTCTGGAGGTTCCTCAGAAAATTGGACATTGAACTGCCTGAGGATCCAGCTATACCTCTCTTGGGCATATACCCAAAAGATGCCCCAACATATAAAAGAGACGCGTGCTCCACTATGTTCATCGCAGCCTTATTTATAATAGCCAGAAGCTGGAAAGAACCCAGATGCCCTTCAACAGAGGAATGGATACAGAAAATGTGGTACATCTACACAATGGAATATTACTCAGCTATCAAAAACAACGAGTTTATGAAATTCGTAGGCAAATGGTTGGAACTGGAAAATATCATCCTGAGTGAGCTAACCCAATCACAGAAAGACATACATGGTATGCACTCATTGATAAGTGGCTATTAGCCCAAATGCTTGAATTACCCTAGATCCCTAGAACAAATGAAACTCAAGACGGATGATCAAAATGTGAATGCTTCACTCCTTCTTTAAATGAGGAAAAAGAATACCAATACTAAGCCACTACCTAAAGACTATATATGGACTGACCCTGGACTCTGACCCCATAGGTAGCAATGAATATCCTAGTAAGAGCATCAGTGGAAGGGGAAGCCCTGGGTCCTGCTAAGACTGAACCCCCAGTGAACTAGTCTATGGGGGGAGGGCGGCAATGGGGGGAGGGTTGGGAAGGGAACACCCATAAGGAAGGGGAGGGGGGAGGGGGATGTTTGCCCGGAAACCGGGAAAGGGAATAACACTCGAAATGTATATAAGAAATACTCAAGTTAATAAAAAAAAATTAAAAAAAAATAAAAAAAAAGAAATACTCAAGTTAATTAAAAAAAAAGAAGTCCATGAAATAAAAAAAAAAGACACTTTACTAAAGCTCAAAGCACAAATTGCACCTCACACAATAATAGTAGGAGATTTTAACACCCCACTCTCATCAATGGACAGATCTTGGAAACAGAAATTAAACAGAGACGTAGATATAATAACAGAAGTCATGAACCAAAGGGACTTAACAGATATTTATAGAACATTCTATCCTAAAACAAAAGGACATACCTTCTTCTCACGAATTCAAAACTGACCATATAATTGGACATAAAACAGGCCTCAACAGATACAGAAAGGTAGAAATAATCACATGCGTCCTATCAGACCACCACGGGCTAAAGCCAGTCTTCAACAATAAGGGAAAAAAGTCCACATATACATGGAAGTTGAACAGTGCTCTACTCGATGATAACCTGGTCAAGGAAGAAATAAAGAAATTAAAGACTTCTTAGAATTTAATGAAAATTAAGGTACAACATACCCAAACTTATGGGAAACAATGAAAGCTGTGCTAAGAGGAAAATCCATATCTCTGAGTGCCTGCAGATAGAAACAGGAGAGAGCATATATCAGCCGCTTGAAAACACATCTAAAAGCTCTAGAACAAAAAGAAGTAAATACACCCAGGAGGAGCAGAATGCAGGAAATAATCAAACTCAGAGCTGAAATCAACCATGTAGAAACAAAAAGTACTATACAAAGAATCAACAGAACTAAAAGTTAGTTCTATGAGAAAATCAAAAAGATAGATAAACCCATAGCCAGATTAATGAGAGGACACAGAGAGTGTGTCCAAATTTAAAAAATCAGAAATAAAAAGGGAGAAATAACTACAGAATCAGAGGAAATTCAAAAAATCATCAGATCCTACTACAAAAGCCTATATGCAACAAAACTTGAAAATCTGAAGGAAATGGACAATTTCCTAGAAAGATTCCAGGTACCGAAGTTAAATCAGGAACAGATAAACCATTTAAACAACCCCACAATTCTTAAAGAAATAGAAGTAGTCTCTAAATGTCTCCCAACCAAAAAGAGACCAGGTCCAAATGGGTTTAGTGTCGAATTCTACCAGACCTTCATAGAAGACCTTATATCAATACTATGCAAATTATTCTACAAAATTGAAACAGATGGAGTGCTACCAAATTCCTTCTATGAAGCCACAATTACTCTTTTACCTACACCACACAAAGACCCAACAAAGAAAGAGAACTTCAGACCAATTTCCCTTATGAATATCGATGCAAAAATACTCAACAAAATTCTGGCAAACCGAATCCAAGAGCACATCAAAACAATCATCCACCATGACCAAGTAGACTTCAATCCAGGCATGCAGGGATGGTATAATATACAGAAAACTATCAGCGTAATCCACTATGTAAACAAACTGAAAGATAAAAGCCCATGATCATTTCATTAGATACCGAGAAAGCATTTGACAAATTTCAACACCCCTTCATGATAAAAGTCCTGGACAGAACAAGAATTCAAGGTTCATACCTAAACATAGTAAAAGCCATATACAGCAAATCAGTAGCAAATTTTAAACTAAGTGGAGAGGAACTTGAAGCCATCCCACTAAAATCAGGGACAAGACAAGGCTGCACACTCTCTCCCTACTTATTCAATATAGTTCTTGAAGTCCTAGCCAGAGCAATTGGACAACAAAAGAAGATCAAAAGGATACAGATTGGAAAGGAAGAAGTAAAAATATAACTATTTGCAGACAATATGTTAGTATACTTAAGTGATCCCAAAAGTTCCACCAGAGAACTACTAAACCTGATAAACAACTTCAGCAAAGTGGTTTGGTATAAAATTAAATAAATCAGTAGCCTTCCTCTACACAAAAGAGAAACAAGCTGAGAAAGAAATTAGGGAAATGACACCCTTCAATATAGTCCCAAATAATATAAAATACTTCGATGTGACTTCAACCAAGCACGGGAAAGATGTGTATGATAAGAATTTCCAGCCTCTGAAGAAAGAAATTGAAGAAGATCTGAGAAGATGGAAAGATCTCCCATGCTCATGGATTGGCAGGATTAATATAGTAAAAACGGCGATTTTACCAAAAGCGATCTACAGATTCAATGCAATCCCGTTCAAAATACCAATCCAATTCTTCAAAGAGTTAGACAGAAAAATTTGCAAATTCTTTGGGAATAACAAAAAACCGAGGATAGCTAAAGCTATGCTCAACAATAAAAGGACTGCCCAGGGAAGCACTATTCCTGAACTCAAGCAGTATTACAGAGCAATAGTGATAAAAACTGCATGGTATTTGTACAGAAACAGATAGACCTGTGGAATAGAATTGAAGATCCAGAAATGAACCCACACACCTATGGTCACTTGATTTTTGACAAAGGAGCCAAAACCATCCAATGGAAAAAAGATAGCATTTTCAGCAAATGGTGCTGGTTCAACTGGAGGGCAACATGTAGAAGAATGCAGATAGATCCATTCTTCTCACCCTGTGCAAAACTTAAGTCGAAGTGGATCAAGGAACTCCACATCAAACCAGATATACTCAAACTAATAGAAGAAAAAGTGGGAAAAGAATCTCAAATGCATGGGCACTGGAGAAAATTTCCTGAACGAAACACCAAAGGCTTCTGCTCTAAGATCAAGAATCGACAAATGGGATCTCATAAATCTGTAAAGCCTCTGTAAGGTAAAGGATACTGTTGTTAGGAAAAAATCTCAACCAACAGATTGGGAAAAGATCTTTACCAAATCTACAACAGATAGAGGGCTTATATCGAAAGTGTACAAAGAACTCAAGAAGTGTGACTGCAGGGAGACAAATAACCTATTACAAAATGGGTTTCAGAGGTAAACAAAGAATTCACAGCTGAGGAATGCCGAATGGCTGAGAAACACCTAAAGAAATGTTCAACATCTTTAGTCATAAGGGAAATGCAAATCAAAACAACCCTGAGATTTCACCTCACACCAGTGAGAGTGGCTAAGATCAAAAACTCAGGTGACAGCAAATGCTGGCGAGGATGTGGAGAAAGAGGAACACTTCCCCATTGTTGTTGGGATTGCAACTGGTAAACCCATTCTGGAAATCAGTCTGGAGGTTCCTCGGAACATTGGACATTGAACTAACTGAGGACCCAGCTATACCTCTCTTGGGCATATACCCAAAAGATGCCTCAACATATAAGAAAGACACATGCTCTGGACATTGAACTGCCTGAGGATCCAGCTATACCTCTCTTGGGCATATACCCAAAAGATGCCCCAACATAGAAAAAAGGCACGTGCTCCACTATGTTCATAGCAGCCTTATTTATAATAGCCAGAAGCTGGAAAGAACCCAGATGCCCTTCAACAGAGAAATGGATACAGAAAATGTGGTACATCTACACAATGGAATATTACTCAGCTATCAAAAACAATGACTTCCCCAAATCCCGTGGGAGGGAGAGCTAAACCATCAGAGAGGCAGACACGCCTGGGAAACCAGAAGAGACTGCACTCTGCATACACATCAGGATGCCAGAGGAAAACACCAAAGGCCATCTGGAACCCTGGTGCACTGAAGCTCCCGGAAGGTGCGGCGCAGGTATTCCTGGTTGCTGCCGCCACAGAGAGCCCGTGGGCAGCACCCCGCGAGCAAACTTGAGCCTCGGGACCACAGGTAAGACCAACCTTTCTGCGGCAAGAAAGCTGCCTGGTGAAATCGGGACACAGAGGCAGAATTCCTCTAGGACCGGGCACGTCCTGTGTTTACCGGAAGTCCCACACCCACGGATCCCGGCCTGCAGCAGCTCTCTGCTCCCAGACCCTGTGGGAAAGAGACCTCACTGCCTGGTCAGGTGGGCACTCCTAAGGCTGCAGAGCGGAAGAGACCACCAACACTGCCCACCCCTGCCCACATCCCTGGCCCAAGAGGAAACTGTATAAGGCCTCTGGGCTCCCGTGGGGGAGGGCCCAGGGGCGGCAGGACACCTGCCTGAGACACCGCCGGAACCTGAAGGAAACAGACCGGATAAACAGTTCTCTGCACCCAAATGCCGTGGGAGGGAGAGCTAAACCCTCAGAGAGGCAGACACGCCTGGGAAACCAGAAGAGACTGCAGTCTGCATACACATCTCGGACGCCAGAGGAAAACACCAAAGGCCATCTGGAACCCTGGTGCACTGAAGCTCCCGGAAGGGGCGGCCCAGGTATTCCTGGTTGCTGCTGCCACAGAGAGCCCGTGGGCAGCACCCCGAGAGCGAACATGAGCCTCGGGACCACAGGTAAGACCAACCTTTCTGCTGCAAGAAAGCTGCCTGGTGAACTCAAGACACAGGCCCACAGGAACAGCTGAAGACCTGTAGAGAGGAAAACTACACGCCCGAAAGCAGAACACTCTGTCCCCATAACTGACTGAAAGAGAGGAAAACAGGTCTACAGCACTCCTGACACACAGGCTTATAGGACAGTCTAGCCACTGTCAGAAATAGCAGAACAAAGTAACACTAGAGATAATCTGATGGCGAGAGGCAAGCGCAGGAACCCAAGCAACAGAAACCAAGACTACATGGCATCGTCGGAGCCCAATTCTCCCACCAAAACAAACATGGAATATCCAAACACACCAGAAAAGCAAGATCTAGTTTCAAAATCATATTTGATCATGATGCTGGAGGACTTCAAGAAAGACATGAAGAACTCCTTTAGGGAAACACAGGAAAACATTAATAAACAAGAAGAAGCCTACAGAGAGGAATCGCAAAAATCCCTGAAAGAATCACAAAAATCCCTGAAAGAATTCCAGGAAAACACAATCAAACAGTTGAAGGAACTAAAAATGGAAATAGAAGCAATCAAGAAAGAACACATGGAAACAACCCTGGATATAGAAAACCAAAAGAAGAGACAAGGAGCTGTAGATACAAGCCTCACCAACAGAATACAAGAGATGGAAGAGAGAATCTCAGGAGCAGAAGATTCCATAGAAATCATTGACTCAACTGTCAAAGATAATGTAAAGCGGAAAAAGCTAGTGGTCCAAAACATACAGGAAATCCAAGACTCAATGAGAAGATCAAACCTAAGGATAATAGGTATAGAAGAGAGTGAAGACTCCCAGCTCAAAGGACCAGTAAATATCTTCAACAAAATCATAGAAGAAAACTTCCCTAACCTAAAAAAAGAGATACCCATAGGCATACAAGAAGCCTACAGAACTCCAAATAGATTGGACCAGAAAAGAAACACCTCCCGTCACATAATTGTCAAAACAGCAAACGCACAAAATAAAGAAAGAATATTAAAAGCAGTAAGGGAAAAAGGTCAAGTAACATATAAAGGCAGACCTATCAGAATCACACCAGACTTCTCGCCAGAAACTATGAAGGCCAGAAGATCCTGGACTGATGTCATACAGACCCTAAGAGAACACAAATGCCAGCCCAGGTTACTGTATCCTGGAAAACTCTCAATTAACATAGATGGAGAAACCAAGATATTCCATGACAAAACCAAATTTACACAATATCTTTCTACAAATCCAGCACTACAAAGGATAATAAATGGTAAAGCCCAACATAAGGAGGCAAGCTATACCCTAGAAGAAGCAAGAAACTAATCGTCTTGGCAACAAAAGAAAGAGAATGAAAGCACACAAACATAACCTCACATCCATACATGAATATAACGGGAAGCAATAATCACTATTCCTTAATATCTCTCAACATCAATGGCCTCAACTCCCCAATAAAAAGACATAGATTAACAAACTGGATACGCAACGAGGACCCTGCATTCTGCTGCCTACAGGAAACACACCTCAGAGACAAAGACAGACATTACCTCAGAGTGAAAGGCTGGAAAACAATTTTCCAAGCAAATGGTCAGAAGAAGCAAGCTGGAGTAGCCATTCTAATATCAAATAAAATCAATTTTCAACTAAAAGTCATCAAAAAAGATAAGGAAGGACACTTCATATTCATCAAAGGAAAAATCCACTAAGATGAACTCTCAATCCTAAATATCTATGCCCCAAATACAAGGGCACCTACATATGTAAAAGAAACCTTACTAAAGCTCAAAACACACATTGCACCACAATAATAGTGGGAGATTTCAACACCCCACTCTCATCAATGGACAGATCATGGAAACAGAAATTAAACAGAGATGTAGACAGACTAAGAGAACTCATGAGCCAAATGGACTTAACGGATATTTATAGAACATTCTATCCTAAAGCAAAAGGATATACCTTCTTCTCAGCTCCTCATGGTACTTTCTCCAAAATTGACCATATAATTGGTCAAAAAACGGGCCTCAACAGGTACAGAAAGATAGAAATAATCCCATGCGTGCTATCGGACCACCACAGCCTAAAACTGGTCTTCAATAACAATAAGGGAAGAATGCCCACATATACGTGGAAATTGAACAATGCTCTACTCAATGATAACCTGGTCAAGGAAGAAATAAAGAAAGAAATTAAAAACTTTTTAGAATTTAATGAAAATGAAGGTACAACATACCCAAACTTATGGGACACAATGAAAGCTGTGCTAAGAGGAAAACTCATAGCGCTGAGTGCCTGCAGAAAGAAACAGGAAAGAGCATATGTCAGCAGCTTGACAGCACACCTAAAAGCTCTAGAACAAAAAGAAGCAAATACACCCAGGAGGAGTAGAAGGCAGGAAATAATCAAATTCAGAGCGGAAATCAACCAAGTAGAAACAAAAAGGACCATAGAAAGAATCAACAGAACCAAAAGTTGGTTCTTTGAGAAAATCAACAAGATAGATAAACCCTTAGCCAGACTAACGAGAGGACACAGAGAGTGCGTCCAAATTAACAAAATCAGAAATGAAAAGGGAGACATAACAACAGATTCAGAGGAAATTCAAAAAATCATCAGATCTTACTATAAAAACCTATATTCAACAAAATTTGAAAATCTGAAGGAAATGGACAATTTCCTAGACAGATACCAGGTATCGAAGTTAAATCAGGAACAGATAAACCAGTTAAACAACCCCATAACTCCTGAGGAAATAGAAGCAGTCATTAAAGGTCTCCCAACCAAAAAGAGCCCAGGTCCAGACGGGTTTAGTGCAGAATTCTATCAAACCTTCATAGAAGACCTCATACCAATATTATCCAAACTATTCCACAAAATTGAAACAGATGGATCACTACCGAATACCTTCTACGAAGCCACAATTACTCTTATACCTAAACCACACAAAGACACAACAAAGAAAGAGAACTTCAGACCAATTTCCCTAATGAATATCGACGCAAAAATACTCAACAAAATTCTGGCAAACCGAATCCAAGAGCACATCAAAACAATCATCCACCATGACCAGGCAGGCTTCATCCCAGGCATGCAGGGATGGTTTAATATACGGAAAACCATCAACGTGATCCATTATATAAACAAACTGAAAGAACAAAACCACATGATCATTTCATTAGACGCTGAGAAAGCATTTGACAAAATTCAACACCCCTTCATGATAAAAGTCCTGGGAAGAATAGGAATTCAAGGCCCATACCTGAACATAGTAAAAGCCATATACAGCAAACCAGTTGCTAACATTAAACTAAATGGAGAGAAACTTGAAGCAATCCCACTAAAATCAGGGACTAGACAAGGCTGCCCACTCTCTCCCTACTTATTCAATATAGTTCTTGAAGTTCTAGCCAGAGCAATCAGACAACAAAAGGAGGTCAAGGGGATACAGATCGGAAAAGAAGAAGTCAAAATATCACTATTTGCAGATGATATGATAGTATATTTAAGTGATCCCAAAAGTTCCACCAGAGAACTACTAAAGCTGATAAACAACTTCAGCAATGTGGCTGGGTATAAAATTAACTCAAATAAATCAGTTGCCTTCCTCTATACAAAAGAGAAACAAGCCGAGAAAGAAATTAGGGAAACGACACCCTTCATAATAGACCCAAATAATATAAAGTACCTCGGTGTGACTTTAACCAAGCAAGTAAAAGATCTGTACAATAAGAACTTCAAGACACTGAAGAAGGAAATTGAAGAAGACCTCAGAAGATGGAAAGATCTCCCATGCTCATGGATTGGCAGGATTAATATAGTAAAAATGGCCATTTTACCAAAAGCGATCTACAGATTCAATGCAATCCCCATCAAAATACCAATGAATTCTTCAAAGAGTTAGACAGAACAATTTGCAAATTCATCTGGAATAACAAAAAACCCAGGATAGCTAAAGCTATCCTCAACAATAAAAGGACTTCAGGGGGAATCACTATCCCTGAACTCAAGCAGTATTACAGAGCAATAGTGATAAAAACTACATGGTATTGGTACAGAGACAGACAGATAGACCAATGGAATAGAATTGAAGACCCAGAAATGAACCCACATACCTATGGTCACTTGATTTTTGACAAAGGAGCCAAAACCATCCAATGGAAAAAAGATAGCATTTTCAGCAAATGGTGCTGGTTCAACTGGAGGGCAACATGTAGAAGAATGCAGATCGATCCATGCTTATCACCCTGTACAAAGCTTAAGTCCAAGTGGATCAAGGACCTCCACATCAAACCAGACACACTCAAACTAATAGAAGAAAAACTAGGGAAGCATCTGGAACAAATGGGCACTGGAAAAAATTTCCTGAACAAAACACCAATGGCTTATGCTCTAAGATCAAGAATCGACAAATGGGATCTCATAAAACTGCAAAGCTTCTGTAAGGCAAAGGACACTGTGGTTAGGACAAAACGGCAACCAACAGATTGGGAAAAGATCTTTACGAATCCTACAACAGATAGAGGCCTTATATCCAAAATATACAAAGAACTCAAGAAGTAAGACCGCAGGGAGACAAATAACCCTATTAAAAAAATGGGGTTCAGAGCTAAACAAAGAATTCACAGCTGAGGAATGCCGAATGGCTGAGAAACACCTAAAGAAATGTTCAACATCTTTAGTCATAAGGGAAATGCAAATCAAAACAACCCTGAGATTTCACCTCACACCAGTGAGAATGGCTAAGATCAAAAACTCAGGTGACAGCAGATGCTGGCGAGGATGTGGAGAAAGAGGAACACTCCTCCATTGTTGGTGGGATTGCAGACTGGTAAAACCATTCTGGAAATCAGTCTGGAGGTTCCTCAGAAAATTGGACATTGAACTGCCTGAGGATCCAGCTATACCTCTCTTGGGCATATACCCAAAAGATGCCTCAACATATAAAAGAGACACGTGCTCCACTATGTTCATCGCAGCCTTATTTATAATAGCCAGAAGCTGGAAAGAACCCAGATGCCCTTCAACAGAGGAATGGATACAGAAAATGTGGTACATCTACACAATGGAATATTACTCAGCTATCAAAAACAACGAGTTTATGCAATTCGTAGGCAAACGGTTGGAACTGGAAAATATCAATCTGAGTGAGCTAACCCAATCACAGAAAGACATACATGGTATGCACTCATTGATAAGTGGCTATTAGCCCAAATGCTTGAATTACCCTAGATCCCTAGAACAAACGAAACTCAAGACGGATGATCAAAATGTGAATGCTTCACTCCTTCTTTAAATGAGGAAAAAGAATACCCTTGGCAGGGAAGAGAGAGGCAAAGATTAAAACAGAGACTGAAGGAACACCCATTCAGAGCCTGCCCCACATGTGGCCCATACATATACAGACACCCAATTAGACAAGATGGATGAAGCAAAGAAGTGCAGACCGACAGGAGCCGGATGTAGATCGCTCCTGAGAGACACAGCCAGAATACAGCAAATACAGAGGCGAATGCCAGCAGCAAACCACTGAACTGAGAACAGGACCCCCATTGAAGGAATCAGAGAAAGAACTGGAAGAGCTTGAAGGGGCTCAAGACCCCATATGTACAACAATGCCAAGCAACCAGAGCTTCCAGGGACTAAGCCACTACCTAAATACTATACATGGACTGACCCTGGACTCTGACCTCATAGGTAGCTATGAATATCCTAGTAAGGGCACCAGTGGAAGGGGAAGCCCTGGGTCCTGCTAAGACTGAACCCCCAGTGAACTAGGCTGTTGGGGGGAGGGCGGCAATGGGGGGAGGGTGGGGAGGGGAACACCCATAAGGAAGGGGAGGGTGGAGGGGGATGTTTGCCCGGATTCCGGGAAAGGGAATAACACTCGAAATGTATATAAGAAATACTCAAGTTAAAAAAAAAACAATGACTTTATGAAATTCATAGGGAAATGGTTGGAACTGGAAAATATCATCCTGAGTGAGGTAACCCAATCACAGAGAAACACACATGATATGCACTCATTGGTAAGTGGCTATTAGCCCAAATGCTTGAATTACCCTAGATGCCTAGAACAAATGAAACTCAAGAAAGATGATCAAAATGTGCATGCTTCACTCCTTCTTTAAAAGGGGAACAAAAATACCCTTGGCAGGGAATAGAGAGGCAAAAATTAAAACAGAGACAGAAGGAACACCCATTCAGAGCCTGCCCCACATGTTGCCATACATATACAGCCACCCAATTAGACAAGATGGATGAAGCAAAGAAGTGCAGGCAGACAGGAACCGCATGTAGATCGCTCCTGAGAGATACAGCAAGAATACAACAAATACAGAGGCGAATGCCAGCAGCAAACCACTGAACTGAGAACAGGACCCCCATTGAAGGAATCAGAGAAAGAACTGGAAGAGCTTGAAGGGGCTCGAGACCCCATATGAACAACAATGCCAAGCGACCAGAGCTTCCAGGGACAAAGCCATAACCTAAAGACTATACATGGACTGACCCTGGATTCTGACCTCATAGGTAGCATTGAATATCGTAGGAAGATCATCAGTGTAAGGGGAAGCCCTGGGTCCTGCTAAGACTGAACGTGATTGTTGGGGGGAGGGCGGCAATGGGGGGGAAGATGGGGAGGGGAACACCCATAAAGAAGGGAACGGGAGGGATTAGGGGGTTTTTGGCCCGGAAACCGGGAAAGGGAATAACACTCGAAATGTAAATAAGAAATACTGAAGTTAAAAAAATAAATAAAAAAGTAGTTTGTAAGCCCCCCCCCCCCAAAAAAAAGAAAGACACACATGATCCACTACGTTCCTAGCAGCCTTATTCATAATAGCCAGAATCTGGAAAGAACCCAGATACCCTTCAACAGAGGAATGGATACAGAAAATATGGTTCATCTATATAATGGAATATTTCTCAGCTATCAAAGCAACAACTTTATGAAATTCATAGGTAAATGGATTGAATTGGAAAATATCCTGAGTGAGGTAACCCCATCACAGAAAAACACACATGCTATGCACTCATTGATAAGTACATATTAGCCCAAATGCTTGAATTACCCTAGATCCACAGAACATATGAAACTCAAGAAGGATGACTAAAATGCAAATGCATCACTCCTTCTTTAAAAGGGGAACAATACACTTGGGAGGAAATAGGGGGGCAAAATTTAGAGTACAGGCAGATGGAACACCCATTCAGAGCCTCCCCAACAAGTGACCCATACATATACAGCCACCAAACTACATAAGATGGATGAAGCAAAGAAGTGCAGGGTGACAGGAACTGGATGTAGATCTCTCCTGAGAGACACAGCCAGAATACAGCAAATACATAGGCGAATGCCATCATTAAACCACTGAACTTGACCCTCATTGAAGGAATCAGAGAAAGGACTGAAAGGGCTTGAAGGGGCTTGGAGCCCTATATGAACAACAATGCCAACCAAAGACACACATGCTCCACTACGTTCGTAGCAGCCTTATTCATAATAGCCAGAATCTGGAAAGAACCCAGATGCCCTTCAACAGAGGAATGGATACAGAAAATATGGTACATCTATACAATGGAGTACTACTCAGCTATCAAAAACAACGACTTTATGAAATTCATAGGCAAATGGATGAAAATGGAAAATATCATCCAGAGTGAGGTAACCCAATCACAGGAAAACACACATGCTATGCACTCATTGATAAGTGGCTATTAGCCCAAATGCTCGAATTACCCTAGATGAACAGAACACATTAAACTCAAGAAAGGTGACTAAAATGTGAATGCTTCACTCCTTCTTTAAATGGGGAACAAATATACCCTTGGGAGGGATTAGGGAGGCAGAGTTTAGAACAGAGGCTGAAGGAACACCCATTCAGAGCCTGACCCTCATTTGGCCCTTACATATACAGCCACTAAGCTAGATAAGATGGATGAAGCAAAGAAGTGCAGGGTGACAGGAACTGGATGTAGATCTCTCCTGAGAGACACAGCCAGAATACAGCAAATACATAAGCGAATGCCAGCAGCAAACCACTGAACTGAGAACGGGACCCCCGTTGAAGGAATCAGAGAAAGGACTGAAAGGGCTTGAAGGGGCTCGAGACTCCATATGAACAACAATGCCAAACAACCAGAGCTTCCAGGGACTGGAACCAGAGCTTCCACTACCCAAAGACTATACATGGACTAACTTTGGACTCCAACTACATTGGTAGCAATGAATAGCCTAGTAAGAGCGTTAGTGGAAGGGGAAGCCCTTGGTCCTGCCAAGATTGAACCTCCAGTGAATGAGATTTTTGGGGGGAGGGCAGTAATGGGGGGAGGATGGGGAGGGGAACACCCGTAGAGAAGGGGAGCGGGAGGGATTAGGTGGATGTTGGCCTGGCAACTGCGAAAGGGAATAACAATTGAAGTGCAAATAAGAAATACCCAAGTTAATAAAGATGGAGGAAAAAATTTAAAATTAAGAAAAAACATTATTTTAGGAGCGTATATGGCTCATAACTTTATACTAAACTGAAATGTTCCTACACTCTGGCTAAACAAATGCAAAAAGTAAAATATACCAGTACTGTTCATATAGATACTGGTTTTTAAATTATATTAAAACCTCTTTGTTTTCGTTTAAAAAAAAAAAGACTACAAGACAGATCCTACTGATTTTAACTTGGACTTGTGGTCCCTGCATAATCAATGCTTTACTTAAGTTTATTAAGGAACAGCTTCATTAAACATCTCAAGGATTTTGAGATGGCTCAAAACTGAAAAGGGAAATGAGAGAAGTAGGCTGACTCCATGACAGGCTTCAAATTGATTGGCAGTTTAGGAGACTAGGCCCAAGAACTGGAGAAGTCCAGGCAAGCCCGGGCAAGTCAGTAACACAAAACAAAAAATCTTGGGAATCCTCAGCAACAGTTTCCAACCACCAAGCCTCCAGTAATGGCTCTGGAATGCCTAGAAATAGAATAAGACAAAGCCCAGCTATTAGCTTACTTGGTTCTGTCTTGGTAATGGGAGACCCCAGCATGCTAAGCTTCTACAGAAAAAAACACTCTTTGAGTTTACATATTTGAGCCCAGGGTCTCATTCTTCAGCAAATCATAGACCATTACACCACTGTAAGACTCAAAGTGACCCATTAAGTGAGTCATGAGAATGGAGTTTAATGCAAACGAAAGAGGTTTATTTTTCCAGAGCATCAGGGCTGACCCTCAATCAGGCCCTCATGGTGAATGACTAGAAAGCGAGCCGAAATGGCTATAAGAAGCAGTTTTTTTTTTTTATTAACTTGAGTATTTCTTATATACACTTCGAGTGTTATTCCCTTTCCCGGTATCCGGGCAAACATCCCCCTCCCCCCTCCCCTTCCTTATGGGTGTTCCCCTCCCCACCCTCCCCCCATTGCCGCCCTCCCCCCACCAGTCTAGTTCACTGGGGGTTCAGTCTTAGCAGGACCCAGGGCTTCCCCTTCCACTGGTGCTCTTACTAGGATATTCATTGCTACCTATGGGGTCAGAGTCCAGGGTCAGTCCATGTATAGTATTTAGGTAGTGGCTTAGTCCCTGGAAGCTCTGGTTGCTTGACATTGTTGTACTTTTCGGGTCTCGAGCCCCTTCAAGCTCTTCCAGTTCTTTCTCTGATTCCTTCAACAGGGGACCTATTCTCAGTTCAGAGGTTTGCTGCTGGCATTCGCCTCTGTATTTGCTGTATTCTGGCTGTGTCTCTCAGGAGCGATCTACATCCGGCTCCTGTCGGTCTGCACTTCTTTGCTTCATCCATCTTGTCCAATTGGGTGGCTGTATATGTATGGGCCACATGTGGGGCAGGCTCTGAATGGGTGTTCCTTCAGTCTCTGTTTTAATCTTTGCCTCTCCCTTCCCAGCGAAGGGTATTCTTTTTCCTCATTTAAAGAAGGAGTGAAGCATTCACATTTTGATCATCCGTCTTGAGTTTCATTTGTTCTAGGGATCTAGGGTAATTCAAGCATTTGGGCTAATAGCCACTTATCAATGAGTGCAAACCATGTATGTCTTTCTGTGATTGGGTTAGCTCACTCAGGATGATATTTTCCAGTTCCAACCATTTGCGTACGAATTTCATAAACTCGTTGTTTTTGATAGCTGAGTAATATTCCATTGTGTAGATGTACCACATTTTCTGTATCCATTCCTCTGTTGAAGGGCATCTGGGTTCTTTCCAGCTTCTGGCTGTTATAAATAAGGCTGCGATGAACATAGTGGAGCACGTGTCTCTTTTATATGTTGAGGCATCTTTTGGGTATATGCCCAAGAGAGGTATAGCTGGATCCTCAGGCAGTTCAATGTCCAATTTTCTGAGGAACCTCCAGACTGATTTCCAGAATGGTTTTACCAGTCTGCAATCCCACCAACAACGGAGGAGTGTTCCTCTTCCTCCACATCCTCGCCAGCATCTGCTGTCACCTGAGTTTTTGATCTTAGCCATTCTCACTGGTGTGAGGTGAAATCTCAGGGTTGTTTTGATTTGCATTTCCCTTATGACTAAAGATGTTGAACATTTCTTTAGGTGTTTCTCAGCCATTCGGCATTCCTCAGCTGTGAATTCTTTGTTTAGCTCTGAACCCCATTTTTAATAGGGTTATTTGTTTCCCTGCGGTCTAACTTCTTTTTTTTTTAATACTATGTTCTTTATTCTGTAATCAGAAAAGTTTGTATCTTGCACTTTGTCCCAGAGAAATAATATAACCACAAGACTCAAAATCACACCCATTATGAAAATTAAAACAATTTTTAAACATTTATTTATTTCACATATATGAGTACACACACTGTAGCTGTGTTCAAATACATCAGAAGAGGGCATCAGATCTCATTACAGATGGTTGTGAGCCACCATGTGGTTGGTGGGAATTGAACTCAGGACCTCTGGAAGAGCAGTCAGTGCTCTAAACTGCTGAGCCATCTCTCTAGCCCCCTAAAACATTTTTTTAAAAAGATGTAAGCTAAACAATAGTGTACAAGCCTGTTTAGGCTTTTCTAATCTGTCATATAAGGAAAAGATTGAAATCAAGTGGGAAGGACAAAAATAAGAATCACTTGATTTTGGCTGGTGCTGGCACACACCTTTGAGCCCAGCACTAAGGAGGCAGAGGCAAGTGAGTCTGTGTGAGTTAGAGGTCAGACTGGTCTGCAGAGCAAGTCCCAGAACAGCCAAGGCTATACAGAAAGCCTGTCTAACCTTCCCCAAATCATTCAATACCCCTAGACTATAAATTCATACTCTGAAGCTTATGAGATTTATGTGGAAATCTGAGGTTATTTCTATAGAGTCAAGACAAGAAGAAAAGGCACACTTGCAGTTGGTGCCATCTTGGTTTGCTGCTGTACGTTAACACGGTTGTCATTTTGTAGGTCTTGTTTATGGAACTGTATTGTTGAGATTCCATTGTCAGAGCTTCTCTGTTCTATCTGGGATTCACTCTCTCTCAGCAGATGACCTGGTCCTCTGGATCTTTACAATCTCTCTGCCACCTTGTGCATAACATTCCCTGGAGTCCTAGACATATGGAGCTCTACTACAGATGTGCCAGTTGTGTCTGGACACCTCACAGTCATTTATTCTCTGAGTTTTGACAAGTAGTGTGACTCTGCAGTAGCTGTCAATGCTGTGGAAAGTTTATCTGACAAAGTGTGAGAGCAACACATCTCTGAATATAAAATCACATAGTTAGCACCCAGTCAGTAATTAAATTGGTTTAGAAAAATGACAACATGTTCTCCTCTAGGGTCTATGACTTCATTAGCCATGAGTAGTTGGTGGATTTCACAGTATCAGGCATAAATTCCTTCCTGTTGATTGGGCTTTAAGTCAAATGAGACAGCTGTTGGTTATGCCAAATAGTACCACTATTAAACCACTGGGACTATCTTGCCAGGATGGTCATTCTTGTGGTTTAAAGGCTTTACAGCTGGGTTTGACCACTGATTGCCTTTCTCCCTTGGTTTCTTACAGAGTGCCTTCTGATACTATGAGAGCTAGTGCTAAGAGGGGAGGATTCCAAGACAGTTCCAGATCAATGACACAAAGTCTTGGGTCTGAAGTGTATGGTGTCTTCAGAAATAGGCTTTGATCTGCTTTAAGTTGGCAGTAGCAACCAAGGTTGATGGCGATCAACTGTATTACTTTGGAAGTCTTTTGGATCCCATAGATTTCCCATAGTTGGCACTGGGGTTTTTGTTAGATAGTATATGAGGTCTGTAGAGGAATATTATCACCCATTGTGGTGTAATTTCACTCTATCTATCGATCTATCTCTTTTTTTTCTTTTTCATTTTTTTTTATTTAGAGAATACTTTATTAGTTTTTGTAATCAAACCCACGTATATAAGACCTTACATATTTAATACAGTGTGTTACCCCTGTACAAATGGAAAAAACTTAAGTTCAACATTTCTAGACCAATATGGCTGTTAATTTCTGTACAGTGCCAACTCAACACAGTAAACGGGGATACTTTTTTCCAAAGTTGACAGCACAGCTAAAGTTTCAAAAAATTCAAATTATATATCTGTATATATATATTTATATTTATATAAAAAGACCAATAATAGCAGTGTGTTATGCATCAACAGCAGCAACAGCTTTTCCAGGTTCTGCAGTCATCTGAACAAAACTGTAGAGACATCCAGCACACTCCATTAAAAAAAAAAAGTAAAAAAACAAAACCCGAGAAAACAGCACAGTTCTGTTACTCTTGTGGTACCTGGCACCATTTTTTTTAAAATTAGCTTCTCAATCATCATCTGGAAAGAAAACATTCTGAGCAACATCATTAAAAACAGCTCTGATAAAGCACGGTCACTACTACGTATCATAAAGCAGGTACAAGCTATTTTACATCCACAGAGGTATGATACAGTACTGTCCTACATCTATAATACTAGAGGATACAATTTAAAAGGCATTATTTGAGACTTGATTCTACTTTTCCAGCAGAGGGCCCAAAGGATGGTGTGACACAGCTTTGTAAAGAAACATACTCTAGACAGGATTTCCTTTCACTAGTGGCACACTTCTAAGGATTCATTCTCTCCATGAATGTCAGCTAAAACTGTTATTAAAAAAATGAAATATCCCTAGAACAAAACCGTATAACCACCGGATTCACATGAAGATGACTTAGTGGAGACAAGCTGGACCTCACCTTACCAACAAGCTATCAAATCTGTTATGTTTAAACAGTGAGACCTCCAAGGAAGGAGATGCCAAGTAGTGCTTCAAAGCTTCGGACCACAATCAAACACAGCATCCTTTTCAACAGAAGCAGAAGCTCATCTGAATATGCTCATGGATGCTGACATCAACATTTAATCATCTCCTCACTCATCCAGGAAGAGGGGGAGATCAGTTACTACTGTACTTTAATGTGTTCAACCAAATCACCATATTACAAAAATAGCAAGCTGCCATAATAAAAAATAAGGCTCCTCTATCCAGCACCAGATAGCATCATTTTACTTTCAAGCCTAGAAATTGCACACTTGTATATAAACCAACCGAAGATGAGGATTGAGAGTTCATCTTGGTGGATTTTTCCTTTGATGAATATGAAGTGTCCTTCCTTATCTTTTTTGATGACTTTTAATTGAAAATTGATTTTATTTGATATTAGAATGGCTACTCCAGCTTGCTTCTTCTGACCATTTGCTTGGAAAGTTGTTTTCCAGCCTTTCACTCTGAGGTAGTGTCTGTCTTTGTCTCTGAGGTGTGTTTCCTGTAGGCAGCAGAATGCAGGGTCCTCATTGCGTATCCAGTTTGTTAATCTATGTCTTTTTATTGGGGAGTTGAGTCCATTGATATTGAGAGATATTAAGGAATAGTGATTATTGCTTCCTGTTATATTCATGTTTGGATGTGAGGTTATGTTTGTGTGCTTTCATTCTCCTTGTTTTGTTGCCAAGACGATTAGTTTCTTGCTTCTTCTAGGGTATAGCTTGCCTCCTTATGTTGGGCTTTACCCTTTATTATCCTTTGTAGTGCTGGATTTGTAGAAAGATATTGTGTAAATTTGGTTTTGTCATGGAATATCTTGGTTTCTCCATCTATGTTAATTGAGAGTTTTGCAGGATACAGTAACCTGGGCTGGCATTTGTGTTCTCTTAGGGTCTGTATGACATCTGTCCAGGATCTTCTGGCCTTCATAGTTTCTGGCGAAAAGTCTGGTGTGATTCTGATAGGTCTGCCTTTATATGTTACTTGACCTTTTTCCCTTACTGCTTTTAATATTCTTTCTTTATTTTGTGCGTTTGGTGTTTTGACAATTATGTGACGGGAGGTGTTTCTTTTCTGGTCCAATCTATTTGGAGTTCTGTAGGCTTCTTGTATGCCTATGGGTATCTCTTTTTTTAGGTTAGGGAAGTTTTCTTCTATGATTTTGTTGAAGATATTTACTGGTCCTTTGAGCTGGGAGTCTTCACTCTCTTCTATACCTATTATCCTTAGGTTTGATCTTCTCATTGAGTCCTGGATTTCCTGTATGTTTTGGACCAGTAGCTTTTTCCGCTTTACATTATCTTTGACAGTTGAGTCAATGATTTCTATGGAATCTTCTGCTCCCGAGATTCTCTCTTCCATCTCTTGTATTCTGTTGGTGAAGCTTGTATCTACAGCTCCTTGTCTTTTCTTTTGATTTTCTATGTCCAGGGTTATTTCCATGTGTTCTTTCTTGATTGCTTCTATTTCCATTTTTAATTCCTTCAACTGTTTGATTGTGTTTTCCTGGAATTCTTTCAGGGATTTTTGCGATTCCTCTCTGTAGGCTTCTACTTGTTCTCTAAGGGAGTTCTTTATGTCTTTCTTGAAGTCCTCCAGCATCATGATCAAATATGATTTTGAAACTAGATCTTGCTTTTCTGGTGTGTTTGGATATTCAGTGTTTGCTTTGGTGGGAGAATTGGGCTCCGATGATGCCATGTAGTCTTGGTTTCTGTTGCTTGGGTTCCTGCGCTTGCCTCTCGCCATCAGATTATCTCTAGTGTTACTTTGTTCTGCTATTTCTGACCGTGGCTAGACTGTCCTATAAGCCTGTGTGTCAGGAGTGCTGTAGACCTGTTTTCCTGTTTTCTTTCAGCCAGTTATGGGGACAGAGTGTTCTGCTTTCGGGCGTGTAGTTTTTTTTCTCTACAGGTCTTCAGCTGTTCCTGTGGGCCTGTGTCTTGAGTTCACCAGGCAGGTTTCTTGCAGGGGAAAAGTTGGTCCTAACTGTGGTTCCAAGGCTCAAGTTTGCTCGTGGGGTACTGCCTAAGTCCTCTCCGCGGCGGCAGCAACCGGGAAGATCTGCGCCGCTCTTTCCGGGAGCCTCCGTGCACCAGGGTTCCAGATGGCGTTTGGTGTTTTCCTCTGGCGTCTGGATGTGCACAGAGTGCAGTCTCTTCTGGTTTCCCAGGCGTGTCCGCCTCTCTGAAGGTTTAGCTCTCCCTCCCACGGGATTTGGGTGCAGAGAACTGTTTATCCGGTCTGTTTCCTTCAGGTTCTGGCGGTGTCTCAGGCGCAGGGATCCTGCCGCTCCTGGGCCCTCCCCTACGGGAACCCAGAGGCCTTATACAGTTGCCTCTTGGGCCAGGGATGTGGGCAGGGGTGGGCAGTGTTGGTGGTCTCCTCCGCTCTGCAGCCTCAGGAGTGCCCACCCGATCAGGCGGTGAGGTCTCTCTCCCACGGGGTTTGGGAGCAGAGGGCTGCTGCGGGCCGGGATCCGCGGGTGTTGCGGTCTAACTTCTTGAGTTCTTTGTATATTTTGGATATAAGGCCTCTATCTGTTGTAGGATTGGTAAAGATCTTTTCCCAATCTGTTGGTTGCCGTTTTGTCCTAACCACAGTGTCCTTTGCCTTACAGAAGCTTTGCAGTTTTATGAGATCCCATTTGTCGATTCTTGATCTTAGAGCATAAGCCATTGGTGTTTTGTTCAGGAAATTTTTTCCAGTGCCCATGTGTTCCAGATGCTTCCCTAGTTTTTCTTCTATTAGTTTGAGTGTGTCTGGTTTGATTTGGTGGTCCTTGATCCACTTGGACTTAAGCTTTGTACAGGGTGATAAGCATGGATCGATCTGCATTCTTCTACATGTTGACCTCCAGTTGAACCAGCACCATTTGCTGAAAATGCTTTCTTTTTTCCATTGGATGGTTTTGGCTCCTTTGTCAAAAATCAAGTGCCCATAGGTGTGTGGGTTCATTTCTGGGTCTTCAATTCTATTCCATTGGTCTATCTGTCTGTCTCTGTACCAATACCATGCAGTTTTTATCAATATTGCTCTGTAATACTGCTTGAGTTCAGGGATAGTGATTCCCCCTGAAGTCCTTTTATTCTTGAGGATAGCTTTAGCTATCCTGGGTTTTTTGTTATTCCAGATGAATTTGCAAATTGTTCTGTCTAACTCTTTGAAGAATTGGATTGGTATTTTGATGGGGATTGCATTGAATGTGTAGATTGCTTTTGGTAAAATGGCCATTTTTACTAAATTAATCCTGCCAACCCATGAGCATGGGAGATCTTTCCATCTTCTGAGGTCTTCTTCAATTTCTTTCCTCAGTGTCTTGAAGTTCTTATTGTACAGATCTTTTACTTGCTTGGTTAAAGTCACACCGAGGTACGTTATATTATTTGGGTCTATTATGAAGGGTGTCGTTTCCCTAATTTCTTTCTCGGCTTGTTTCTCTTTTGTATAGAGGAAGGCAACTGATTTATTTGAGTTAATTTTATACCCAGCCACTTTGCTGAAGTTGTTTATCAGCTTTAGTAGTTCTCTGGTGGAACTTTTGGGATCACTTAAATATACTATCATGTCATCTGCAAATAGTGATATTTTGACCTCTTCTTTTCCGATCTGTATCCCCTTGATCTCCTTTTGTTTTCTGATTGCTCTGGCTAGAACTTCAAGAACTATATTGAATAAGTAAGGAGAGAGTGGGCAGCCTTGTCTAGTCCCTGATTTTAGTGGGATTGCTTCAAATTTCTCTCCATTTAGTTTAATGTTAGCAACTGGTTTGCTGTATATGGCTTTTACTATGTTTAGGTATGGGCCTTGAATTCCTATTCTTTCCAGGACTTTTATCATGAAGGGGTGTTGAATTTTGTCAAATGCTTTCTCAGCATCTAATGAAATGATCATGTGGTTCTGTTCTTTCAGTTTGTTTATATAATGGATCACGTTGATGGTTTTCCGTATATTAAACCATCCCTGCATGCCTGGCATGAAGCCTACTTGATCATGGTGGATGATTGTTTTGATGTGCTCTTGAATTCGGTTTGCCAGAATTTTATTGAGTATTTTTGCGTCGATATTCATAAGGGAAATTGGTCTGAAGTTCTCTTTCTTTGTTGTGTCTTTGTGTGGTTTAGGTATAAGAGTAATTGTGGCTTTGTAGAAGGAATTCGGTAGTGATCCATCTGTTTCAATTTTGTGGAATAGTTTGGATAATATTGGTATGAGGTCTTATATGAACGTTTGATAGAATTCTGCACTAAACCCGTCTGGACCTGGGCTCTTTTTGGTTGGGAGACCTTTAATGACTGCTTCTATTTCCTTAGGAGTTATGGGGTTGTTTAACTGGTTTATCTGTTCCTGATTTAACTTCGATACCTGGTATCTGTCTAGGAAATTGTCCATTTCCTTCAGATTTTCAAGTTTTGTTGAATATAGGTTTTTATAGTAAGATCTGATGATTTTTTGAATTTCCTCTGAATCTGTAGTTATGTCTCCCTTTTCATTTCTGATTTTGTTAATTTGGATGCACTCTCTGTGTCCTCTCGTTAGTCTGGCTAAGGGTTTATCTATCTTGTTGATTTTCTCAAAGAACCAACTTTTGGTTCTGTTGATTCTTTCTATGGTCCTTTTTGTTTCTACTTGGTTGATTTCAGCTCTGAGTTTGATTATTTCCTGCCTTCTACTCCTCCTGGGTGTATTTGCTTCTTTTTGTTCTAGAGCTTCTAGGTGTGCTGTCAAGCTGCTGACATATGCTCTTTCCTGTTTCTTTCTGCAGGCACTCAGCGCTATGAGTTTTCCTCTTAGCACAGCTTTCATTGTGTCCCATAAGTTTGGGTATGTTGTATCTTCATTTTCATTAAATTCTAAAAAGTTTTTAATTTCTTTCTTTATTTCTTCCTTGACCAGGTTATCATTGAGTAGAGCATTGTTCAATTTCCACGTATATGTGGGCATTCTTCCCTTATTGTTATTGAAGACCAGTTTTAGGCCGTGGTGGTCCGATAGCACGCATGGGATTATTTCTATCTTTCTGTACCTGTTGAGGCCCGTTTTTTGACCAATTATATGGTCAATTTTGGAGAAAGTACCATGAGGAGCTGAGAAGAAGGTATCCTTTTGCTTTAGGATAGAATGTTCTATAAATATCCGTTAAGTCCATTTGGCTCATGACTTCTCTTAGTCTGTCGACATCACTGTTTAATTTCTGTTTCCATGATCTGTCCATTGATGAGAGTGGGGTGTTGAAATCTCCCACTATTATTGTGTGAGGTGCAATGTGTGTTTTGAGCTTTAGTAAGGTTTCTTTTACGTACGTAGGTGCCCTTGTATTTGGGGCATAGATATTTAGGATTGAGAGTTCATCTTGGTGGATTTTTCCTTTGATGAATATGAAGTGTCCTTCCTTATCTTTTTTGATGACTTTTAGTTGGAAATTGATTTTAGTTGATATTAGAATTGCTACTCCAGCTTGCTTCTTCTGACCATTTGCTTGGAAAATTGTTTTCCAGCCTTTCACTCTGAGGTAATATCTGTCTTTGTCTCTGAGGTGTGTTTCCTGTAGGCAGCAGAATGCAGGGTCCTCGTTGCGTATCCAGTTTGTTAATCTATGTCTTTTTATTGGGGAGTTGAGTCCATTGATGTTGAGAGATATTAAGGAATAGTGATTATTGCTTCCCGTTATATTCATATTTGGATGTGAGGTTATGTTTGTGTGCTTTCATTCTCTTTCTTTTGTTGCCAAGATGATTAGTCTCTTGCTTCTTCTAGGGTATAGCTTGCCTCCTTATGTTGGGCTTTACCATTTATTATCCTTTGTAGTGCTGGGTTTGAAGAAAGATATTGTGTAAATTTCGTTTTGTCATGGAATATCTTGGTTTCTCCATCTATGTTAATTGAGAGTTTTGCAGGATACAGTAACCTGGGCTGGCATTTGTGTTCTCTTAGGTTCTGTATGACATCAGTCCAGGATCTTCTGGCCTTCATAGTTTCTGAGGAGAAGTCTGGTGTGATTCTGATAGGTCTGCCTTTATATGTTACTTGACCTTTTTCCCTTACTGCTTTTAATATTCTTTCTTTATTTTGTGCGTTTGGTGTTTTGACAATTATGTGACGGGAGGTGTTTCTTTTCTGGTCCAATCTATTTGGAGTTCTGTAGGCTTCTTGTATGTCTATGGGTATCTCTTTTTTTAGGTTAGGGAAGTTTTCTTCTATGATTTTGTTGAAGATATTTACTGGTCCTTTGAGCTGGGAGTCTTCACTCTCTTCTAAACCTATTATCCTTACGTTTGATCTTCTCATTGAGTCCTGGATTTCCTGTATGTTTTGGACCAGTAGCTTTTTCCGCTTTACATTATCTTTGACAGTTGAGTCAATGATTTCTATGGAATCTTCTGCTCCTGAGATTCTCTCTTCCATCTCTTGTATTCTCTTGGTGAAGCTTGTATCTACAGCTCCTTGTCTCTTCTTTTGGTTTTCTATATCCAGGGTCGTTTCCATGTGTTCTTTCTTGATTGCTTCTATTTCCATTTTTAATTCTTTCAACTGTTTGATTGTGTTTTCCTGGAATTCTTTCAGGGATTTTTGTGTCTCCTCTCTATGGGCTTCTACTTGTTTATTTATGTTTTCCTGGAATTCTTTCAGGCATTTTTGCGATTCCTCTCTGTAGGCTTCTACTTGTTCTCTAAGGGAGTTCTTCACGTCTTTCTTGAAGTCCTCCAGAATCATTATCAAAAATGATTTTGAAACTAGATCTTGCTTTTCTGGTGTGTTTGGATATTCCATGTTTTTTTTGATGGGAGAATTGGGCTCCGATGTTGCCATGTAGTCTTGGTTTTTGTTGCTTGGGTTCCTGCTCTTGCTTCTTGCCATCAGATTATCTTTAGTGTTACTTTGTTCTGCTATTTCTGACAGTGGCTAGACTGCCCTATAAGCCTGTGTGTCAGGAGTGCTGTAGACCTGTTTTCCTCTCTTTCAGTCAGTTATGGGGACATAGTGTTCTGCTTTCGGGCGTGTAGTTTTTCCTCTCTACAGGTCTTCAGTTGTTCCTGTGGGCCTGTTTCTTGAGTTCACCAGGCAGCTTTCTTGCAGCAGAAAAGTTGTTCTTACCTGTGGTCCAAGGCTCAAGTTAGCTCGTGGTGTGCTGCCCACGGGCTCTCTGCAGTGGCAGCAACCAGGAAGACCTGTGCCGCCCCTTCCAGGAGCTTCAGTGCACCTGGGTTCCAGATGGTCTTTGGCTTTTTCCTCTGGCGTCCGAGATGTGTGTGCAGAGAGCAGTCTCTTCTGGTTTCCCAGGCTTGTCTGCCTCTCTGAAGGTTTAGCTCTCCCTCCCACGGGATTTGGGTGCAGAGAACTGTTTATCCGGTCTGTTTCCTTCAGGTTCCGGCGGTGTCTCAGGCAGGTGTCCTGCCGCCCCTGGGCCCTCCCCCACGGGAGCCCAGAGGCCTTATACAGTTTCCTCTTGGGCCAGGGATGTGGGCAGGGGTGAGCATTGTTGGTGGTCTCTTCCGCTCTGCAGCCTCAGGAGTGCCCACCTGACCAGGCGGTTGGGTCTCTCTCTCACGGGGTCTGGGAGCAGAGAGCTGCTGCAGGCCGGGATCCACGTGTGTGGGCCTTCCGGTAAACACAGAACGTGCCGGTCCTAGAGGAATTCTGCTTCCGTGTGTCCCAAGCTCACCAGGCAGCTTTCTTGCAGCAGAAAAGTTGTTCTTACCTGTGGTCCGGAGGCTCAAGTTCGCTCGTGGGGTGCTACCCACGGGCTCTCTGCACCGGCAGCAACCAGGAAGGCCTAGATACAATTTTTTAATGCCCAAAGCATCAATTTAACAATAGAAATACTAAAGTTTCCAAAATAGTGCATTTCATCTATGAAGACACTTCAATACCAGAGAGATTATAAATTAAAAGTGACTGACACTCTTATCTGTACTTCACATAATCTCAATGAGTGTTAGGGTCCACAAGTCCTTTGTAGTTGCACTACAGATAGAAAAATTTAGAAATTTAGTGGGATTAATTGCCATTTGAATTGCTCTTTCAGTTTCATATAATTGTCACTCGTTTGTGTCCAAATCTGCTGATAACTTTTAGCAAAGCAATGCGTACCTCTCGGTTCCTCAGACTGTAGATGAGAGGGTTGAGAGTAGGGGTGACAAGGCTGTAGAAAAGGGAGATCATGTTGTCTTGGTGTGGGCTGTGGTATGAACCAGGTACCATGTACATGAACACTGCTGCACCATAAAAGAGTCCAACTACTGTGATATGTGAAGAGCAGGTAGTGAAGGTCTTATTCCGTGCTTTCTGTGAGTGCATGTGCAGAACTGCCCTCAAAACATGGCCATATGAAGCAATGATGAGTAAAAGGGGGAACATAAGTATCAAATCCCCAGAGATGGACAGTGCAAACTCATATGTGGAGGTATCTGAACATGAAAGTTTTAGTAGGGCTGGCACCTCACAGAAAAAGTGGTCTACAATTCGAGAGGCACAGTAGGAAAAGTTCAGAGTTATAGAAGTCTGGATGAGTGCGTTGAGCACACCTGCTAGCCAGGAAGAGGCCAGCATAACCAGGCACACTTGATGTCTCATGAGTATAGGGTACTGCAAAGGATGGCACACTGCCACATAGCGGTCATAAGACATGAGGGCCAATAGGACTCCCTCAGCTACACCCATCATGGTCAGGAAAAATAGTTGTGCTGCACAACCTTCAAAGGATATAAAACTTTTTTTCTTAGGAAAGTCTGATACCATCTTGGGTATGGTGATCAGGGGGAAACAAACATCTAAGAGGGAAAGCTGACTGAGCAGGAAGTACATGGGTGTATGTAGCTTAGAGTCAATCTGGATCAATAAGAGTAGAATAGTGTTTCCCAGAAGGCCAATGATAAACATGGCAGCCACCAGAGAGAAAAGGAGTTCAGGTGAACCTGATCTGCTGAAGAGACTCACCAAAATAAAGTTGGAGAACTCTGATTGGTTCACATGCTTCATGTCTAATGTACAATGCTTAACTCAAGGAACAACAGCTGTATCAAGAAACCCAATATGGCAAGTCACTTGCATCTCTCTTGAAGATTTCTCTCAAGTTTTAGTGGCTACTTGGGTAGCCATCCTGAGAAAATATATACATCCACAGGTAAAATGAGTAAGAGAATGGAGCCTTGTTCAGTTAATAATGTTTACTAGATACAGAGCAGAAAGTAAGCAATTTGAATATCTGAAGGAAACTCTTGTCCACCCTCAATTCAAATGATACCCTCTGAATCTAGAGAGATGAATCGGTGGGCAAAATGCATGTTGTATAGTCAAAAAGTGTGATTGACAAGGTTAAAGTACCCAGAACTCATGTAAATGCCAAGTAGGTATAGCAGCTTGGTTATAATTCCATTCTTTACAAGAGACATTGAATCATTTAAGTAAGCTGGATATCTAGAGTAGCCACTTGGGCAAATTGGGTTTAATTGAAAGACTAGGCATCAATATATCACATAGAGAAACACTGAAAATTCTATGTATTAAAATGCCTCCATATATATTTATGTTTATTTATATAAATGTGTGTGTTATGTCTGTGTGTGTGTGTGTGTGTGTGTGTGTGTGTGTGTGTGTGCAGTCAGCTAAAAAAATGAATCCTCTTGCTTATGGATGTATAAGCACACACAAATGTGTATCAGATAAAGTACAGGCTTAAAATAAAAAAGAATTACATTTGAGTTTTGTGAAAATATTTGGGGTAAAAATTACAAATACTATAGTCCTAAACGTTAGTATAACTTTCATTGCTGGGATGCTCTGTGAGAATTGGGAAGTCTGGCAAACTTTTTGAAGCATCTGGGGACATGGTACAACATTCAAGGGACTATACATAAATGCTTGGACAGAACTATAGAGAGAAACAAATCTACCATCAGTCACCACAGGGTAAAATTGCTCTTACTATTCTAAGGAGTACAAAACATGAAGATACCATGAAAATAGGTTTAATGAAAGTAGTCTTAGGTTTCCACAATGGAGTTATCAGTAAACAAGCCATTATTGATGGCTTAATTTTATTTTGAGTAGTGTGCTTTATTTTAGGTAGTCTTAAAGAATACCTAAAGTATTCTTTAGGTATAACAACACCATGATACAGAAGTAGATTTAAAATATCTGCTATTAATTTACAGGGTGACTAAAATGGTCAAGTATTAAGATCAAGAACCAGCAACCCTCACACACTTAAATCAGGAAAATATTTTCCCAGCAATGTTGACATTGGGCTAGATTACATTTGGCACGCACAATTTCACCAACATCAATGAAGGGAAAGACATTGGAGTAAGTTTGGAAGATGACAAAAATTTCCAGGCAGCTAGAATATGGAATACTGTAGCAGAGAAACAGTAGTAATGCATATGCTTTGCATGATCTTGGGACAAAAATAGAATTAAGCTGGGCTTAGATACCTTTGAGTTGCAACAGAGTGATCTTGGATAATTAGTTGACGTAATTTTCTTCTTCCACAAAATATTTGGCAAAGACCACGGTTAGTAGCACTGCTGTTAACATTAAATCAAAGAATGATGTCATGCCAATTCTTTAGTGGTGAAATATTTTAAAATCACTTACTAAGCAAACCATAGTTGTGGTGTTTGTAGAAATCACTTAAGGTTAATATATTAAAAATAGATATACTTTTATCTTTATTATAACCTTATCCAGAATATTTGAAAAATGAATATAACATGCTAACATATGAATAAATGAATAAAGTGTGTGTGTGTGTGTGTGTGTGTGTGTGTGTGTGTGTGTGTGTGTGATTTAACCACTTATTAAAGAGCTGGGGCTGAGGAACTGGCTCATGCATGAACATGATGACATGAGTTGAACTGCCACTACGCGTGCAAATGTTGTATGCTTACCATAAGATGCTGAATCCTTATACTCCTTTGGGAAGATAGTTATCAGAGATATAATTATTCCAAGAGTCTCACAGGTCAGGGGGCCTAGTACACAGAATAAACAACAGACCATCTTTCAAGCAATATTATAGATAATAATAAACAAATAGACAGTCGACATTGTCTTCTATTACACACACACACACACACACACACACACACACACACGATTTATGTGTATCCAAATTCACATAGTATTCTGGCTACTTATACAGATATGAGGAATATTATATTATATAAAGGGATACAAATTTGGCAAAGAAAGATACATACGTTTAAGTTAAAAGTAGGCATAAAATGCATAATATCATCGAGACAAAATAATTAATGGCTATAGATGACTTGTCAGTTGGAAGAGAAAAAACTTTCAAATGCTCTATAGCAGTATTAGAGTTCTTGATAAAATTAATTGAACATTTCAAAGTAACTGTGAGAAATGGTTTGACTATGCACAACATGCTGAAATTATATGTCTGATGTCACAAAAATGAAAATTACAGTGATTTGATCTATAAAGTATATATGAGTATAGAAATGTAGTATACACTGAAATGTAAATACTTATGTAAACAGTTACTACATGTAAATGCAAAATTAAAAAATATTTAAAAATATGATACATGTTAGCTATCTAGTCTTGACTACACAGTAAAAGATATTGAAATCTTTGAAGATAAGTTATTTCGTATTGCTATTATTACTAAACATTATGCTTTTTCCAAGCCTGAACCTACTCAATAAGTTTCTTCTCTGCAGTTATCCAATGCATTATTAGTATACGTCAAGTAAGAAAAACCCGGTGGGAGAAAGAGCTCACTGCCCTGTTTTTAGCAGGAATCCCAACCTCGCTGATCCCCGCCCGCAGCTCATTGCTTCCAAACCCCATGGGAGAGAGAGCTCACCACCTGGACAGGTGGGAACTCCTGAGAATGCAGAGCAGAAGAGACCACCAACACTGCCCACCCCTGCCCACATCCCTGGCCCAAGAGGAAACTGTATACGGCCTCTGGGATCCCGTAGATAAGGGCACTGGAGCAGCAGGTCCCCTGTGCCTGAGACACCACCAGAACCTGAACGTACTGACCGGATAAACAGTTCTCTGCACCCAAATCCTGTGGGAGGGAGAGCTAAACCTTCAGAGAGGCAGACACGCCTGGGAAGCCAGAAGAGACTACACTCTGCCCACATTTCTGACTCCAGAGGAAAACACCAAAAGCCATCTGGGACCCTGGTGTACAGGGGCTCCTGGAAAGGGCAGCGCAGGTCCTCCTGGTTGCTGCCCTCGCAGAGAGCTCATAAGCAACACCCCACGAGCAAACTTGAGCCTTGGGACCACAGGTAAGACCAACTTTTCTGCTCCAAGCGACCTGCCTGGTGAACACAGGACACAGGCCCACAGGAACAGCTGAAGACCTGTAGATAGGAAAAACTACACGCCCAAAAGCAGAACACTCTGTTCCCATAACTGGCTGAAAGAAAACAGGAAAACAGGTCTACAACACTCCTGACACACAGGCTTATAGGACAGTCTAGCCATTGCCAGAAATAGTAACACCAGAACAAAGTAACACCAGAGATAATCTGATGGCGAGAGGCAAGTGCAGGAACCCAAGCAACAGAAACCAAGACTACATGGCATCATCGGAGCCCAATTCTCCCACCAAAGGAAACATGGAATATCCAAACACACCAGAAAAACAAGATATAGATTGAAAATCATATTTGATCACGATGCTGGAGGACTTCAAGAAAGACATGAAGAACTCCCTTAGAGAAACACAGGAAAACATAAATAAACAAGTAGAAGTGTATAGAGAGGAATCACAAAAATCCCCGAAGGAATTCCAGGAAAACACAATCAAACAGTTGAAGGAATTAAAAATGGAAATAGAAGCAATCAAGAAGGAACACAGGGAAACAATCCTGGATATAAAAAAACAAAGGAAGAGACAATTTCCTAGACAGATACCAGGTACCGAAGTTAAATCAGGAACAGATAAACCAGTTAAACAACCCCATAACTCCTAAGGAAATAGAAGCAGTCTTTAAAGGTCTCGCAACCAAAAAGAGCCCAGGTCCAGACGGGTTTAGTGCAGAATTCTATCAGACCTTCATAGAAGACCTCATACCAATATTATCCAAATTATTCCACAAAATTGAAACAGATGGAGCACTACCGAATTCCTTCTACGAAGCCACAATTACTCTTATACCTAAACCACACAAAGACCCAACAAAGAAAGAGAACTTCAGACCAATTTCCCTTATGAATATCGACGCAAAAATACTCAACAAAATTCTGGCAAACCGAATCCAAGAGCACATCAAAACAATCATCCACCATGACCAAGTAGGCTTCATCCCAGGCATGCAGGCACGGTTTAATATACGGAAAACCATCAACGTGATCCATTATATAAACAAACTGAAAGAACAAAACCACATGATCATTTCATTAGACGCTGAGAAAGCATTTGACAAAATTCAACACCCCTTCATGATAAAAGTCCTGGAAAGAATAGGAATTCAAGGCCCATACCTGAACATAGTAAAAGCCATATACAGCAAACCAGTTGCTAACATTAAACTAAATGGAGAGAAACTTGAAGCAATCCCACTAAAATCAGGGACTAGACAAGGCTGCCCACTCTCTCCCTACTTATTCAATATAGTTCTTGAAGTTCTAGCCAGAGCAATCAGACAACAAAAGGAGGTCAAGGGGATACAGATCGGAAAAGAAGAAGTCAAAATATCACTATTTGCAGATGATATGATAGTATATTTAAGTGATCCCAAAAGTTCCACCAGAGAACTACTAAAGCTGATAGACAACTTCAGCAAAGTGGCTGGTTATAAAATAAATCAAATAAACCAGTAGCCTTCCTCTACACAAAAGAGAAACAAGCCGAGAAAGAAATTAGGGAAATGACACCCTTCATAATAGTCCCAAATAATATAAAGTACCTCGGTGTGACTTTAACCAAGCAAATAAAAGATCGGTACAATAAGAACTTTAAGACTCTGAAGAAAGAAATTGAAGAAGACCTCAGAAGACGGAAAGATCTCCCATGCTCATGGATTGGCACAATTAATATAGTAAAAATGGCCATTTTACCAAAAGCAATCTGCAGATTCAATGCAATCCCCATCAAAATACCAATCCAATTCTTCAAAGAGTTAGACAGAACAATTTGCAAATTCATCTGGAATAACAAAAAACCCAGGATAGCTAAAACTATCCTCAACAATATAAGGACTTCTGGCAGAATCACTATCCCTGAACACAAGGAGTATTACAGAGCAATAGTGAGAAGAACTGCATGGCATTATTACAGAGACAGACAGATAGACCAATGGAATAGAATTGAAGACCCAGAAGTGAACCCACACACCTATGGTCACTTGATTTTTGACAAAGGAACCTAAACCATCCACCGGAAATAAGATAGCATTTTCAGCAAATGATGGTGTTTCAACTGGAGGTCAAGATGTAGAAGAATGCAGATCGATCCATGCTTATCACCCTGTAAAAGCTTAAGTCCAAGTGGATCAAGGACCTCCACATCAAACCAGATACACTCAAACTAATAGAAGAAAAATGTGGGGAAGCATCTGGAACACATGGGCACTGGAGAAAATTTCCTGAACAAAACACCAATGGTTTATGCTCTAAGATCAAGAATCAATAAATAGGATCTCATAAAACTGCAAAGCTTCTGTAAGGCAAAGGACACTGTGGTTAGGACAAAACGGCAACCAACAGATTGAGAAAAGATCTTTACCAATCCTACAACAGATAGAGGCCTTATATCCAAAATATACAAAGAACTCAAGAAGTTAGACTGCAGGGAGGCAAATAACCCTATTAAAAATGGGGTTCAGAGCTAAACAAAGAATTCACAGCTGAGGAATGCTGAATGGCTGAGAAACACCTAAATGAATGTTCAACATCTTTAGTCATAAGGGAAATTCAAATCAAAACAATCCTGAAATTTCACCTCACAACAGTGAGAATGGCTAAGTTCAAAAAAATCAGGCGATAGCAAATGCTGGCGAGGATGTGGAGAAAGAGGAACAGTCCTCCATTTTTGGTGGGATGGCAGACTGGTCCAACCATTCTGGAAATCAGTCTGGAGGTTCCTCAGAAAATTGGACATTGAACTACCTGAGGACCCAGCTATATCTCTCTTGGCCATATACCCAAAAGATGCCCCAACATATAACAAAGACACACGCTCCAGTATGTACATACAGCCTTATTTATAATAGCCAGAAGCTGGAAAGAACCCAGATGACCTTCCATAGCGGAACGGATACAGAAGATTTGGTACGTCTACACAATGGAATATTACTCAGTTATTAGAAACAATGACTTTATGAATTTCATAGGCAGATGGATGGAACTGGAAAATATCATCCCGAGTGAGGTAACCCAATCACAGAAAAACACACATGGTATGCACTCATTGATAAGTGGCTATTAGCCCAAATGCTTGAATTACCCTAGATGCCTAGAACACATGAAACTGAAGACGGATGATCAAATGTGATTGCTTCACTCCTTCTTTAAAAGGGGGACAAGAATACCCTTGACAGGGAATAGGGAGGCAAAGATTAAAACAGAGGCAGAAGGAACACCCATTCAGAGCTTGCCCCACATTTTGCCCATACATATACTGTCACCCAATTAGACAAGATTGATGAAGCAAAGAAGTGCAGGACGACAGGAACCGGATGTATATCTCTCTGGAGAGACACAGCCAGAATCCAGCAAATACATAGGCGAATGCCAGCAGCAAATCACTGAACTGAGTAGGACCCCCGTTGAAGGAATTAGAGACAGGACTGGAAAAGCCTGACCGTGTTCGAGACCCCATATGAACAACAATGCCAACCAACCAGAGCTTCCAAGGACTAAGCCACTACCCAAAGACTATACATGGACTGACCCTGGACTCCAACCTCATAGGTAGCAGTGAATATCCTAGTAAGATCACCAGTGGAAGGGGAAGCCCTTGGTCCTGTAAGACTGAACCCCCAGTGAAAGTGATTGTTGGGGGGAGGGCGGTAATGAGGGGAGGATTGAGAGGGGAACACCCATATAGAAGGGAAGGGTGAATGGTTAGGGGGATTTTGGCCCTGGGGATGAAACTGGGAAAGGGAATTAAAAAAAAAGAGAAAAAAAGTCAAATAAAATTTCCCCTTTGCTCTATCCTGATTACTCTTTATTACAAGCCCATAAAAGAATTCTTTACCTTTTCCAGTTCAGGAGCATCAGGAGTTTTATTACTTGGCATTATTGAAAGAACGGTTTTGCCTCAGAGTACTCTCTTGGTTGTCAGAAGTCATCTAGGAAAGGCCAATAGCATGCAAGTAAGTATGCAGGGTCCTTAGAGACTTATCCCAGGATAGCTTCTTACTGTTGATATGCCTATTATATCGCTATTATATAGCCTAATAATTCCTGGGCATCAGTCTGTCCTATGGAGAAAACTTTCTGCAGGTTGACATGGAGATGACTTTGATGAGTTAATACTGTTTAGATCCTCCAAAGCTCCCAGGGAGTCAATCCAATCCAATCCAATCCAGTCCAGTCCAATCCAATCCAATGTGTACAGATGGAGCGAGACATAGCTCCAGTTGTTGCATATGTACCGGAGATGACCTTATCTGGCATCAATGGGAAGGGATCCCTTTGGTCCTGTGGAAGCTCAATGACACAGTGTAGGGGAATGTTAGGGTGCTGAGTGGGTGAGTGGGTGGGTAAGCAGACTCATAGAAGCAGAGGTGATGGGATTAGGGATATGGGGTTTAGTTGGGAAGGGGGTAACATTTGGAATGTAAATAAATAAAATAACCAATGAAATAAAAAATAATTTTATATGATTCAAGTAATCTTATGAAGGAAATTTAAGGAGTTCGTTTTACCAGAAATATGTAATAAAGTTAAAACCAAGAATAGAATGTGAGTAGTCCTCATAGAATAGTAAGGGCCAGAATGAGTTTTCACAACTACACTAAGAGAAATAGGCTTAGGGCAAATTTCTTTTCAAGGAAAAATGTTCATTCTAGCTCGGGACCAAGGATGAAGTATGTACTTTGATAAAGTGAGGCCATGAAAAACTCTTTCTTTGAGCTTATAATTAGATTATAAAATGAAACATGCTTTGACCTTATTATCAACATCCTTTTAACTCACCTTTTATGTAACATTTTTTTCTATAAAGGTAATTTTCTAGATATTATTTTTCAAAAAAGTTAAAAAAAGCCAGAGAGAAGAAATAAAGGGGTAGTTTGGGCAGATCTGCCACATCTATCTAAGTGTACATGTGTAACTTGGGAGGCTCTGCCCTGTGTGCATCGTTTGTGGGGCTCAACCCCATCAGCCAAATGTAATATGAACATGTTTGTTTGTCTATATAGATGTATATGTGTATAGGTATATGCTTATTTATTCAAGTATGCATGAACACGTGTGGATGAGACAGGAGGTTAGGACCAGTAAGAGTGTGTATGTTTATACATGTTGTCTGTATAAATGATTCATTTTATTTTTCTTTCTTTTCTCTCTTGTTCATGAAAAGTTAATAAATTCCAAGCCTATCGTATGACCAGAAAGAACTACTTGAGCCAGAGAAAAAGGAAACCAGTGCTTTTTAGGACAAAATAGTAAGAAAGAGTCACCAGTCTTTGACCTTTGTCCATTGTTGTATCCTGCCCAGTTAAGCCTTTGGCACCCTGGCATTGTAAAATGTCTACCAGAGTCCCTGACTCTCATTATCTGTGAGATGTCAGTAGGACATTCTGGACACCTTAAAATTCCAAAGTCAAGAGCCTCCTGGGATAAAAGTGCCCCCAGTTTAGAAATTTGGCATGGATAGGCAGAGCTGAAGTACAGAAATTTCAATAATCATTCTATCTCTTACAATAGTGGTTCTTGATCTGTGGTTTATGAATTCTTTTGAAGGCTAAATGGAACATTCATAGGGGTTGGTTGTATAACAAATATTCCTATTTTTAACCCATCATTTATCAGTAGGACTCAAAATTTAAAATCTTAATGTAAGAAATTCAAGAATCAAAAACCTCCTGAGATAAAAATGTCCCAATTGAAAAACCTTGCCTTAGTGTTTTGTCAGGGACAGGCTTAATACGACCTAGACAGTTTCAGTCATACATTTGTCTCTTAGAAGTATGTTTTTAATGATACTATGTACAAACTGAACATAAATCATGAGATGCTCTCACAATGGCCTGGAAATCACTAATAATAATAATAATAATAATAATAATAATAATAATAATAATAACACTGACAAAAATAAAGAGCTCTTACAATGTCATGATCCGAGATGAGGATCAAAATAGTTTTTATTACAAATATCTTTCTTGAGTATTAAAGTGCACAGATTAATATGATCTTTCACTAACCTATCATCCTTCAAACAAAAATGAGAGTTGGTTCCATAGTAGGAATATGAGTAAATGTTATAAATTTTATATTTGTAGTTCTGAAAGTATCCAAATTCATTGCTTCAAAGTCCTGCAGATGTTCATTATGTCACTGAACTTTCAGATTGAAGTGGTTAAAATATTAGACACTTTTTAACAATGTTGAAAACGCTCCTTCTAGACAAAATTATTTAAGTATTTTCACATGAGATGATTTATATTCAAGAAGTATGATTGTGATTTTTCAGGTGTTATCCAACATAAAGTAACAGGATTCAGATTTGGATAAAACAGATGTTTGGTTCCAAAATATACATTTGCTATGCTGGAAGATATATATCTTATACCATATATATATATATGTATATATATATATATAAGTTTTGCCACTATTGTGTTTTTTGTTAAAGACAAAACCTCAAAATATAACTGTCATATGACATACTCCATCTGAGCACATACAAAACTGGAAATGAAATCAGTGCATATTGCATATTATGTTTTTGTTCATGAATGAATTTTTCACAAACACTAAAATATAAATCAATAAGATGTGTAAAAGGGAGTTAATAAAGAAATAAGTGTTGCTAATAAAAATATATGTGTTTGTTGGAAATAAAAATAGTTAAAAACTGTTTTTAGAGGAAAGCACATGAAAGTGTATGACTCAATAAAGTAAATTAACCTAATACATAAAGTCACATAATGTATATTTTCCTTTACAACTGTAAGCTGAAATAAGTTCTGAAGTAAAAAAGGGAAAGGTTGTTAGAGTACAGGAATAAGACTAGGGGTGGGGGAAGGAAGAGAAGATGGAAGAATAGGTAGATAAGATTAAGATGTATTTATTACATTCAATTTCATAGGTTGACAATTATTATATAATAGTAAAAAGTTCCAAAGCATCTCTATTGCCTCACTTCCTCAGTATATAGCAAACATCCAAGAAATATATAAATTAATGCTAGACAAACACACACACACACACACACACACACACACACACACACACACACAATGTAACGTAAAATAAAATAAAAACAAAAACAAAACTTAGCTTCTGTTGTTCCTAAATGGAGAAAAACCCCAGGGTTTTTAAAAAAAATAAGTCTGATTTTTTTAATCATATGGGTGTTATTTCAATGCTCTGTTTGCTGTGTATATGGTTTTCAAACTGTAAACCAACAAACTCTTTAGAAAAGAATGTCATCATCTAACTTCACCAACAGGTCCATCACTCTCAAAACAAATTGATCTGGGAAAACAAAAGCAAACACATACAGAAAATATCCATTAATTTCTGCTGTGTGGGATGGAGCAGTAGGGTGAGTGCAAGTCCCTCTGACAGGCATTACAGTTGTGCTTTACCCTGCTGCTTTCCCCATTTTTCTCAGGAAAGACAACATGTGGATCTTTGTATATGCTCTCTGAGTAAACTAAAGGTATCAGATCATATTCCGCTCTCAGCAAAACTCCCACACATCTCCACTGTGACATGCAATAGTATAAAATCTTCATCTTAGTCGTCCCATTATTGTATGAGGGTGTTCAGAATACTGACACATATTGACCATTTAATTATCTCATTTAATTACCATGGATCAAGGATTCAAAGTACAACTTGATTAGTGGATATTTGTTGAATCAAAGAATCCTAAAGTGAAATGTTTTTATTAGCAATAATGTTAGAGACAAGTAGGCTAAAGGTAGAATGGGGTGACTAATTTGTTTCATGCCCTAAAGCTGCTAAAATAATAGATTTGAGCTGATGTCTGATTGGTTTCAAGTCCTGCACTCCCTGAAGACATTGCTTCTTTTTTGAATTTGGTAATCAGTTGCCCTGCCATGAAGTTGTAAATTGAGAATTCATCTTGGTAACTCTCATTTTCCTAGTACTCAGAAAGCAAATAAAAGTTGACTGACATTCATGCCAGGAAGATTTTTCTGGTTCCAGACCCATGGCTATTATCACAAAGTCATTACCACAGTATTATCCCTTTATTGTTTAAGCCAATTTTATTGTTATGCAGACCTATGAGTCCATGTAGGTCTAACCTTCTTTGGTTCAAAGCATAAGTGATAACGATGAAGGAAAACATTCATCTGTGTTTGAATTAGAAAATATTGGAACAAGCAAAAGTCCATCTTTCCATTCAAAAGCCTACATAGACTCAACCACGGTGCTGTGGAAAGCATCAGTTAGAAGGACCACAATGGTATTAACACATACTATCTCTTTTATGGCCATATCTCCCAATAACCTCACAAACTTTAAAGTTGACACTCACCTGTGTGTTTGTAGATAGTGAGGAATTACTCTTGGTGACTCATAAGTATGTTTACTGAATTCACTGTGAAAGTACATGAAGTCTCCCTATATTTCAAAATCATTGGCCTAATCAGTGTTATCTACAGTTATTCAAGCATAACATCATCATAGTCAGATAATGAAGACTACCCAGAAAACAGTTTCATCAGTAATCCCATGAGTTTTCCTTTCTCCTATGGAGAAAATAAGTTTTAGCAGAAGCTGGAGTCTTGGGAATTTGTATAATCCCTGGAGTATTTGGGGGAGATGTTTATTCACCTCTCAGTCAAACACAGGGAATACAGTTATCATCAATGTGATTGTTGAACATAACATTTATTCATATTATTTTGTTTCTAATCAGAAGAAAAAGAAGCATGGGTCCATTGCTGTAAACTACCTCCCATAGTTAAATGATATTTTTGAGTTATTTTGAGATTTAATAATGAAGTATTGGGAGAAGTAGAATAATTGGGGCAGCTTTCCTCAGTTGAGGAATGGCTTCCTTGAAAGCCTTTTGGAGGAGAAATGTTTTTATACAGATGACTCTCACACACAGTAGTATTGTTTGTCTCTGATCAGTGGAAGAGCAGAGATCAGAAAACAGTTAAGATTACAGCAAGTACAGATAAGCACATGTGAGTAAAGGAAGAGTAAAGTAAAAGGAGGTAATTATAAAACTACCTTTAGTCTATATGGTCAACCATGTTTATCAAGGAGGAAGCACAGAAAAGTGGATGTACATTTTAAGAAACTATTAGCATAATTCTTATACCTTGTACAACTTTGTACTTCTAAGCCCATGAAGCTATTAATTTTTTTTAGCACACTACATCTCATCATTTGGCCTTCAGGCAAGTTGTGAGAAATTATTTCTGTAGCTACTATTTACATAGTTATGCTCCAAATACCTGAGAGAACAACCAAAAACACACATGCATGGATGGTAAGTGTGATGAATGATTATAAAGACAGTTGACATATGAAAAGAGAATGGATAGTTGGAGTATATAAATATGCATCAATGAATGAAAGTGTTTTTGTACTAAAGGGTGGAAGGAAGAATATAGAAATGGATTTAGAAAATGAACTATTTTAACAAGTAATTTTCAATATTATGTGTTGTCCTCAGAAAAGGGTAAGAATTCTATTCTTTAAATAGTCAGTACTGTAGATATGTGCCTCAAATATATATATATATATATATATAAATAATTCATTTTCCTATTAGCTTCCATTGTGCCCATCTCCAAGTTATCTTCATTGTCATTTTTCTCAACGTAAATGATTCATTCTTTATATGAGTTAGCCATGAAAGCAAAGCAAATATGTCCAAATCTGTTCACATCTGGGAGGTGAGAGACTCTCAGGACTCAAAGGGAGATACCTTAGGGGAAATGCCCTACAGTGGTGCAAGGGAACTTGTAGAGTTCACCTCCAATAGAAAGACAGGGCATCAAGTGAGGGACGTTCTTTAATTCTGGATTCAAAGAAATTTGTATTTTAATAAGATGCCTTTATTTTCAGGGAACATGTTGTTGTTGTCTATTTCCTCCAGATTTTCCAATTTTGTTGAATATTGGCTTTTGTAGTAGGATCTGATGATTTTTTTGAATTTCCTCAGATTCTGTTGTTATGTCTCCCTTTTCCTTCCTGACTTTGTTAATTTGGATACACTCTCTGTGCCCTCTTGTTAGTCTGGCTAACGGTTTATCTATTTTGTTGATTTTCTCAAAGAAACAGTTCCTGGTTTTGTTGGTTATTTGTATAGCTCTTTTCCTTTCTACTTGGTTGATTTCAGCCTCGAGTTTGATTATTTCCTGCATTCTACTCCTCTTGGATGTATTTTTTTCTTTTTGTTCTAGAGCTTTCAGGTGTGCTGTCAAACTGCTGATGTATGATCTCTCCTGTTTCTTTTTGTAGGCACTCAGAGCTGTGAGTTTTCCTCTTATCACAGCTTTCATTGTGTCCCATAAGTTTGGGTACATTGTATCTTCATTTTCATTAAATTATAAGAAGTCTTTGATTTATTTTTTCCTTGACCAAATAGTCATTGAGTAGAGCATTGTTCAACATTCATGTATATGTGGGCATTCTGTCGTTATTATTGTTATTGAAGACCAGCCTTAATCCATGGTGATCTGATCTGGTGCATGGAATTATTTTTATTTTCTTGTATCTGTTGAGGCCCATTTTGTGATGGATTATTTGGCAAGTTTTGGAGAAGGTACCATGAGGTACTGAGAAGAATGTATATCCTTTTCTTTTAGGATGGAATGTTATATAAATACCTGTTAAATCCATTTGGTTCATTCTTTCTTTTTATATTCTTTTTTCTCCATCTTTATTAAATTGAGTATTTCTTATTTACATTTCAAATGGTATTCCCTTTCCTGGTTTCCAGGCCAACATCCCCCTAATCCATCTCCCTGACTTCTGTATGGGTTGTCCCTTCTTCATCCTCCCCCCATAACTGCACTTCCCCAAAACAATCCCGTTCACTGGGGGTCCAGTCATGGCAGGACCAAGGGCTCCCCCTTCCACTGGTCCCCCTACTAGGCTCTTCATTTCTACCTATCAATTTGGAGCCCAGGATTAGTGCATGTATAGTCGTTGGGTAGTAGCTTAGTGCCTGGAAGCTCTGGTTGGTTGGTATTGTTGTTCATATGGGGTCTCAAGCCCCTTCAGCTCTTTCAGTCCTGTATCTGATTCCTTCAATGGGGTTCCCATTGTCAGTTCAGTGGTTTGCTGCTGGCATTTGCCTATGTATTTGCTATATTCTGGCTGTGTCTCTCAGGAGAGATCTATATCTGATTCCTGTCAGCTGGCACTTCTTTGCTTCATCCATCTTATCTAGTTTGGTGGCTGTATATGTATGGGCCATAGATGGGGAAGGCTCTGAATGGGTGTTCCTTCAGCCTCTGTTCTAAACTTTGCCTCCCTATTCCCTCCCAAGGTTATTCTTGCTCCCATTTTAAAGATGGAGTGAAGCATCTGCATTTTGTTCATCCATCTTGAGTTTCATGTGTTCTGTGCATCTAGGGAAATTCAAGCATTTGGGTTAATATCCAGTTATCAATGAGTGCATACCATGTGTGTTTTTATGTGATTGGGTTACCTAACTCCGGATGATATTTTCCAGTTCCATCCATTTGCCTATGAATTTCATAAAGTCATTGTTTTTGATAGCTGAGTGGTATTCCATAGTGTAGATGTACCACCTTTTCTGCATCCATTCCTCTGTTGAAGGGTATTTGGGTTCTTTCCAGCCTCTGGCTATTATAAATAAGGCTGCAATGAACATAGTGGAGCATGTGTCTTGGTTGTATGTTGGGGCATCTTTTGGGTATATGCTCAAGAGAGGTATAGGTGGGTGCTCAGGTAGTTCAATGTCCAATTTTCTGAGGAACCTCCAGACTGATTTCCAGAATGGTTGTACCAGTCTGCAATCCCACCAACAATGGAGGAGTGTTCCTCTTTCTCCACATCCGTGTCAGCATCTGCTGTCACTGGAGTTTTTCATTTTAGCCATTCTGTGTCCTGTGAGGTGGAGTCTCAGGGTTGTTTTGACTTGAATTTCCCTTATGACTAAAGATGTTGAACATTTCTTTAGGTGTTTCTCAGCCATTCGGCATTCCTCAGCTGTGAATACTTTGTTTAGCACTGAACCCCATTTTTTTTATCGTGTCAAGCCAGGAGAGGAAGAGAGGAAGAGAGAGAGAGATAGATAGATAGATAGATAGGTAGGTAGAGAGAGAGAGAGAGAGAGAGAGAGAGAGAGAGAGAGAGAGAGAGAGAGAGAGAAAGAGTGGAAGAGCGGAAGGAAGAGTGAGAGTGAGGAAAAAGAGTGAGAGTGAGAGGAATAGTGAGAGTCTCCTGTAGCTTTATTCACCACTTATATACCCAAGTCTCCAGGTAGAAAATAACTGGGAAGCACAGTGGGAAACCCTGGCTCGTGACTACCTGGCTCGTGACTTCAGTAACAAAAGACCAACTACGAGACCTGAATTAATTAGGGAGAAATCCCAGAAGACCAGCCTAAATCTCAAGGATAAAGGCTGAGGAAGTAAAAGGCAGAAGTAAATTGACCACCACCCAGGTGTGGTCCAGGTGTGTCAGTTCCACATGCATCAGCCGGGCTCAGCAGAGGTCATGCAGTGGAGATATCGGGTGTTTACTACTTGGTCTTTTCTTCCTGTGCCGTAAATACATGGGAGAGGCCTCTGTCCAACAATCCCATGACTTTTACTGTGGCCATGCAGTTACAAAGCGGCCAGGCCCAAATCCAATATGGCACTACATCTCCCCCGTTATTCTTTTATAAAAAACCATTAGGTGGAAGTAGTGGTCTGAGAGAGATCAGACATGCCTCACAGAGTGCCCAGCTCGGCCATGGCGAGCCACTCTTGCAGTTAGGACTGCACCCCAATGGCTAGAAATGAACTTATGCTGTAACACACCGTTCTGGGCTATACGTGTGTGTTTATTGGGGGAGAAACTGGGCAGAGGAGCATTTGACCGGCCCGTACGTTTAAACGGGGTGTAGCTACCTCTGTCTTAGGATCGACCTCTCAGACCCCAGCCTCTCTGTCATAGGACCACCTTGTCGCCCTCAAGGCTCCATGTCTAGATTGGTAAAGGGTCAGAGGAAGTTGCCCGTCACTGAGAATAGCTACATCAGGTCATCTTCTCATTCCTCTTACTTGAGCCCAGGGGCGAAGGAGCAGAGGCCAGATGGCATTAATTTAAGAGATTGTGGAAGTTGAGCCTCTCCCGATAAGTAGTGGGCACCTCATCTGGTTCTCCTCAGCTGCTACCACCAAGGGCCGTAGTCAAGCCACTCCCACAATAAAATTTAGAATTCCCAATTGTTAGCAACTACTCCAGAAAGTTCACCCACTGTGCTTGCCTAACAATAGATTGGGGGAGGGTAACTCCAGACACTGCAGACACAATGGCTGCAGCAGTAATGGCTGCCACAATAGCAGCGAAAATGCCAAGGTCTTTCCCAGAACAGTTCAGGATCGGTCATTCTTCTCTGAAGCAACCAGCAGGCAATGGAACCATGTCTGAGATCTGCAGAACCAGGGCAGAGTTCCCCAGTCCACAGCAGCTTCCAGCAAGCAGCAGTGCACAGAGGGTCGGAGGGCAGGCCTCGGTGGGACAGGACACACTGACTGCAGCAACGCCAGAATTTCTGTGATGACAAAAGATGAGGGGGAATCCTCCGTCTTCCTCTAAGGGCACAGGAATGACTCCAGGAACCAGAACCACGAGAGCTGAATCTTCATGCTCCCAGGATCAGCATGGCTCACCAGACTCTCAGGCAGCTGGCACACTCCTGTAGCATTCTGTAGAAAAAAAACAAACATTCCCTCTTCCCCATATAAAATACCTGGACAGGATCATGCCAATATATGGACCTTTCTATTTCACCTAGGCAGAAGTATGCCTAGTTGTACAGTGCCATAAACCTTGGCATCCAAATTTTAAAATTGAAATAAAAGGAGCATTATTAGCATTCAGGGATAGCTCCCCTTTTATTCATTAAAATTGTTAAAATATTATTTATTAAGATAAGTCCTCGAGGATTAAATTGAGGACACTGAGCACTTGTATTTATAAATTGACTTGTATACCAAATTATTGTTTCCAGCATTATTGTTTTGATGATATAAAGAATGAGACTTTTTGACTAATTGTTTCTATGTAAGGCCTATAATCTGCCTGGTATTATTGTCCTCCCTTGCTAAGGGGTCCAGGCAATCCAGTTTGAGTTCTTAAATGGCCTATAAAGGAACAGTACTTAGTGCTCTTAACCACTAAGGCATCTCTCCAGCCCTTCACCAGCTTTATTTCAAATCCTGTAAACAAGGTCCAGTTTTAGCCTTATTTAGAAATCCCTGAGTTGGCAGGGTGAGGCTGGGCGTTGAGAGTAAGCAAATGAAATCTTCCTCTTTTCATGAGGGTGTGTTATCAACTCCATTACCATTTTCAAGGAGCTGGGTCTATGGTTTTGTTTAGTTGTCTGAGCCAGAGCACTGAAAGGACAGTGAGTTGTCAGACATTCACACTGAAATCACTCACTGATTTCAAGTAGAAAACCTGCCTCTAATAAAGCATTAAGTAATTGTAAAATTTGAGGGCTAGTAGCATCTAAAAAAAAGGGAAAACTTTTTAATCAATTGTAAAACCACAAGCCACACATTGGCTATCAGTATATGAATTGAAAGCTTGATTTTTAACATTTAAAAACAGTGGCTACAGCATGTAATTTTGTTTACAGGAAATACAAAAGCATGCAAAGAGTAAAATTATCAATTTTGCCTGAAAAATTTGTATATGTAATAGGCCAAATATTAGTATTTTGTAATAACCAATTAACTGTTGTTTGGAATAAGATATGTTTCACCAGGTTTCTTTTTAAAATACTTCCATGACTCTAGAATACGATTCTGTATTAACACAGCTGAAGCTTTATCTCCAATGTGTATAACAAAGACCTAAGTCCTCTAGTAGGGTGAGGTACTTAGCCAATTAACATATCCTTAGAAGCTTAAAATTAGCTTCAAATATTCTTTTCTGGAGTAGTGTAACAGCTACTCCCCAAATATTAAAGCTCATTTTGAGAGCAAAGATTTGTAGTAAAAATTTCCATATACATTGAAAGATTTAAGTTCTAACTTCTTACAATGAAGAAGCAACAAAATTGCTTCTATCCTCTAAATCTATCTTGAATGGCGGTTGAAGTAAGCAAACAGGCTATAATGCTCTCACAAGTTCTAAAACCTCATCAATCCTTCGTAAATCTTGTAATAATCTCTACCTGTTTGATTTTTTCTCAATTATAAATAAGTTTGAGTTACTCAATGTAACACTGGCAATCCTTAATCACAATCCTTAAATTCTCCTTGTAACATCAGAGCACAACCACAAGGTCACCTGAGTTCTGAGTAGTGACTAGGCAGCTGTCCTTGGGGCAGTGGAATTAGCATTAAAATACAGATAACGTCAGGGCAAACCACAACTTTGGAAAGCAAAACTTAACCTCTAACAATCTAGTCTCCAAAATCCAGTCTCCAAAACATCGAGTCTATCCTTCATGCTACAAAGTTTGACTGCCAATTCCTACATATGAATGCACAATGGTGCGGTCTCTAATACCTCAACAAAGAGACATTGCCCTAAAATCTTTTAGAAGCCTGATTTCTAGGATAAGAATTCCATAAAAATATTATCTCAATTTAGACCTGTTTCCCTAGGTTGGCTCATGCCACATGTTGTCTAGAATGACTTTATCCAAATTACAGTTTTAAGCCAACTTTCTGTTACCAATATTATACTTTTTTAACCATATCCAATAACCTAAAAGCCAATAGTCCATAACCAAGGCATATAGAGTATATTTATACATTCAAAACCAATCAGAAACAAAATTGAAGTGGCTACACCTATCTTTAATATTTAGACCAAGCACCATTTTTACCTTTCTAGCTATGATTTTAGGAGAAGCACCTTGTCACCTGCTAAGTCTACTAATAAGTCAGGGATTTTTCTAAGAGAAACAGCCATCAGCTCCTGTACCAAAGAAGCTGAGGAGCTGCTAGCGCCTTTAAGATCAGCTCATGTAGACGCTCACCCCCGGGCAGCTTCTCCAGGTGACCTATGCTCCTAGCTACAGGTGCAGGGCTCTAAAGGCCGATTGAAACTGCTTTTTATTCATTTGTTCCTTTTTGAAACGAGTTAAAACCAAATCAAGATGTGAACGATTGACAGATAAAGTTTTTACCATTTTTTTCTTTTGAACACGAAACATAAAACATTTAAACAACGAGAAACAAAAACCACAGACATAAACTGACAGACATGGACAGCTTGGTGCACCAAGGACGGACAATAGACATAAAGGGAAAAACTATATGGTGTCCCACCAAAGGGACCCACATATCCTACCTATGGAACCCAGAACCAGAAATAAGCATTTCTCCAATAGGAGCCAGCAGAGAGGCAGGACGTCTCCTGCTTTCCCTCTGTTCCTAGGAGAGCTCTGAAAAGGTTTTTCTTTCTCCAAAGCAACCGCGGAGAGTCCGGGAGGACTGTTTTTCCCCAACCCGTTCTCTCTCATGTCTAGGGTGTAAACTATCTCTAGCCAGGGTCCAAAGAGTAAAATATAACTCTAACAGAACACATATGCAAAAACACTTTACCGTTACCTTGTCCCTTTTTTATGACAAGTTTTACTCAGGCTAGCCCAAATCATCCAGGCCTTTCCTGACCCATCTTACGTCCAATCCGTCCCTTCTCCTATGCCGGCCGGGCTCCAGGGACGTCCCGTAGGTGGTACCCCCTTTCTTCTCCGATCTCGGTGGAACCTCCATTTGTCGGCGCCAGCACCGACCTGGTACCGAGAATCGGGCGAAAGCCTACGGGATGAAAGAAACACACACACACACACACACACACACACACACACACACACACACACACACACACACAGAGGTTATCGTGTCAAGCCAGGAGAGGAAGAGAGGAAGAGAGAGAGAGAGAGAGAGAGAGAGAGAGAGAGAGAGAGAGAGAGAGAGAGAGAGAAAGGAGAGAAAGAGTGGAAGAGCGGAAGGAAGAGTGAGAGTGAGGAAAAAGAGTGAGAGTGAGAGGAATGGTCTGAACCCCATTTTTAATAGGGTTATTTGTCTCCCTGCAGTCTAACTTTGTGAGTTCTTGGTATATTTTGGATATAAGCCCTCTATCATATTGGTATGAGGTCTTCTATGAAGGTCTGATAGAATTGTGCACTGAACCCATCTGGACTTGGACTCTTTTTGGTTGGGAGAATTTTAAGGAGTGCTTCTATTTCTTTAGGAATTATTGGGTTGTTTAAATGGTTTATCTATTCCTGGTTTAACGTTGGTATCTGGTATTTGTCTAGGAAATTTTCCATTTCATCCAGATTCTCAAGTTTTGTTCAAGGTGTTTATCAGGTTTACTAGTTCTCTGGTGGAACTTTTGTGATCACTTAATATACTATCATATCATCTGCAAATAGTGATATTTTGACTTCTTCTTTTCCAATCTGTATCCCCTTGATCTCCTTTTGTTGTCTGATTGCTCTGGCTAGAACTTCAAGAACTATATTGAATAAGTAGGGAGAGAGTGGGCAGCCTTGTCTAGTCCCTGATTATAGTGGGATTGCTCCAAGTTTCCCTACATTTAGTTTAATGTTAGCTACTGGTTTGGTGTGTATGGCTTTTACTATGTTTAGGTATGGGCCTTGAATTCCTATTCTTTCCAGGATGTTTATCATGAAGGGGTGTTGAATTTTGTCAAATGCTTTTTCAGCGTCTAATGAAATGATCATGTGGTTTTGTTCTTTCAGTTTGTTTATATAATGGATTACTTTGATGGTTTTCCGTATATTAATCCATCCCTGCATGCTTGGGCTGAAGCCTACTTGATCATGGTGGATGATTGTTTTGATGTGCTCTTGGATTCGGTTTGCCAGAATTTTATTGAGTATTTTTGTGTCAATATTCATAAGGGAAATTGGTCTGAAGTTCTCTTTCTTTGTTGGGTCTTTATGTGGTTTAGGTATAAGAGTAATTTTGGCTTCATAGAAGGAATTTGGTAGCATTCCATCTGTTTCAATTTTGGAATCATTTGGATATTATTGGTATGAGGTCTTTTATGAAGGTCTGATAGAATTCTGCACTGAACCCCTCTGGACCTGGGCTCTTTTTTGTTGGGAGACCTTTAATGACTGCTTCTATTTCGTTAGGAATTTTGGGATTGTTTAAATGGTTCATCTAATTCCTGATTTAACTTCAGTACCTGGTATCTGTCTAGGAAATTGTCCATTTCCTGCGGATTTTCAAGTTTTGTTTAATATGGGTTTTTGTAGTAGGATCTGATGATTTTTTGAACTTCCTCTGATTCTGTAGTTATGACTCCCTTTTGATTTCTGATTTTGTTAATTTGGACACACTGTCTGTGTCCTCTCGTTAGTCTGTCTAAGGGTTTATCTATCTTGTTGATTTTCTCAAAGAACCAACTTTTGATTCTGTTGATTCTTTGTATGGTCCTTTTTGTTTCTACTTGGTTGATTTCAGCTCTGAGTTTGATTATTTACTGACTTATACTCCTCCTGGGGGTATTTGCTTCTTTTTCTTCCAGAGCTTTTAGTTGTGTTGTTAAGTTGCTGATATATGCTTTCTCTTGTTTCTTTCTGCAGGCACTCAGAGCTATGTATCACAGCTTTCATTGTGTGCCATAAGTTTGTGTATGTTGTACCTTCATTTTCATTAAATTCTAATAAATCTTTTATTTCTTTCTTTATTTCTTCCTTTACCAGGTTATCATTGAGTCTTGCATTGTTCAACTTCCATGTATATGTGGACGTCCTTCCTTATTGTTATTGAAGTCTAGCTTTATCCCGTGGTGGTCTGATAGGACGCATGGGATTATTTCTATCTTTCTGGATCTGTTGAGTCCTGTTTTGTGACCAATTATACGCTCAATTTTGTAGAAAGTACCATGAGGTGGTGAGAAGAAGATATATCCTTTCATTTTAGGAAAGAATGTTCTATAAATATCTGTTAAGTCCATTTCGTTTATGACTTCTCTTAGTCTGTCTATGTCTCTGTTTAATTTCTCTTTCCAGGATCTGTCCATTGATGAAAGTGGGGTGTTGAAATCTTCCACTATTATTGTGTGTGATGTGTGGTTTGAACGTTATTCTTGTTTCTTCTATGTATGTACCTGCCCTTGTATTTGGAGCATACATATTTAGGATTGAGAGTTCATCTTGTTGGATTTTTCCTTTGATGAACATGAAGTGTCCTTCTGTATCTTTTTTGATGATTTGTGGTTGAAAATTGATTTTATTTGATGTTAGAATGGCTACTCCAGGTTGGTTCTCCAGACCATGTGCTTGGAAAGTTTTTTCCAGCCTTTTACTCTGAGATAATATCTGTCTTTGTCTCTAAGGTGTATTTTCTGTAGGCAGCAAAATGCTTGGTCCTTATTACATATCCAGTCTGTTATTCCGTGTCTTTTTATTGGGGAATTGAGTCCATTGATGTTGAGCGATATTAAGGAAGAGTGATTGTTGCTTCCTTTTATTTTTGTATTTATAGTTGGAATTATGTTGTGCATCTCTGTTCTTTTGATTTCGTTGCACTTAGATTACTTTCTCTGCTTTCTACAAGATAGTTTCCCTCCTTGTATTGGAGTTTTCCATCTATTATATTTTGTAGTTCTGGATTTGTAGAAAGATATTGTGTAAATTTGGTTTTGTCATGGAGTATCTTGGTTTCTCCATCTATGTTAATTGAGAGATTTGCTGGAAATAGTAGCCTGGGCTGGCAGTTGTGTTCTCTTAGGGTCTGTATGACATCTGCCCAGTATCTTCTGGCTTTCATAGTCTCAGGTGAGAAATATGTTATAATTCTTCTATGTCTGCCCTTATAAATTACTTGACAGTTTCCTCTTACTGCTTTTAATATTCATTTTTGTTTTGTACATTTGGTGTTTTGACTATTATGTGATGGGAGGAATTTATTTTCTGGTCCAATATATTTGGAGTTCTGTAGACTTTTTGTATGTTTATGGGCATCTCTTTCTTTAGGATAAATAAGTTTTCTTTTACAATTTTGTTGAAGACATTTATTGGCCCTTTAATGTAGGGATCATATATGTTATGTATTTTATTGGTGATGCTGTGCCTGTGACCTGTGATCTCTTTTCTAGGTTTTCTATCTTCAGGGTTGTCTCCTTTTGTGATTTCTTTATTCTTTCTAGTTCCACATCCATATCCTGGATGGTTTTGTACAATTCCTGCATCTGTTTTTTTTTCTGTAATTCTTTAAGGGATTTTTGTGTTTTCTCTTTAATGTTTTCTACTTCTTTACCTGTGTTGTCCTGTATTTCTTTAAAGGAGCTTTATTTCCCTTTTAAAGTCCTCTATCATCATCCTGCAATGTGCTTTTTAAATCCAAACCTTGTTTTTCTAGTGTTTTGAGACATCCAGTATATGCTGTTGTTAGAAAACTGGGCTCTGATTGTGCTATGTAGTCTTGGTTTTTGTTGCTTATGTTCCTTTTTCTTGCCTCTTGCCATCTGGTTATCTCTGGTGTTAGCTGGTCTTGCTGTCCCTGATAGTGGCTTTACCGACCTGTAACCTTGTGTGCCAGCACTACTGGAGACAGACTTTTTCCCAGAGGGATCTTGGTACAGAGAGTTGTGTCTTGGGGTCAACTCTGGGAGCAGGTGGAAACCAGAAGGATCCTGTCCCAGAGTGGTCCTCAGTTCCTGTATCCAGAGAGCTCCAGACTGGTTCTTCTTGGGCCAGGTTTGTGAGCAGAAGTAATGGTCTCCCCTGTGCTAGAAGGATTGTCCACTCTTCTGAAGCTTAAGCTCTCTCCCCTCTGGGATCTGGGTACAGAGAACTGTGGGACTGGGGCAGCTTCAGGCATAGTCAGAAACTGGAAGGATCCTGTCCCAGACTGCCCCTTGTTTCCTGTGTCCTGATGGCACCTGAGGAGTCCCTTGGAGCAGAAATGGTGGTCTGACCTCGCTCTCACATGTGTCAGTGCTCCTGAGACTGGCTTTCTGCCCCAGCTTCAGGTAGAAACCAAAGTGATCCTGTCCCTGACTGCTCCTAGATTCCTGTGTACAGAGGGCTCCAGGCACGTTCCTTTTGGGCCAGGAATGTGAGCAGAAGTTGTGTTCTCCCATGTGCTCTTGGGATGGTCTGCACTTCTTAGAGTCCATCTCTCTCCTCCCTGGAATCTGGGTCCAGAGATCTGTGGGATCATGCCAGCTCCATCTGTTCCCTTTTCTATTCCCCCACTTAATATTCATCTTAAACTGCAAAAACACATTCTTTTTCAGATAGCCACACTTTTCTGTCCTTGCCCACAGTTGCTGGCTTATTTCTGTTCTTCTTGCATAGGATATTTTCTCTATCTCTCCAGATTACAGTATTTTCAAAAAACCAAAAAAGAAAAGTATTTATTTTTGTATTCTACATTTTAAAAATTTATTGTATTATAGAAGGCAATGCAATGTTCTTTTGGAACACTTCTTCCTCTTTATACTAGCATTTTGTTGATGGAACAACATGCCAAAGGTACTCTGAACAACATAAGGGAACACCATATGTTGACCTTTCCTACAAAGTAGTGTTTCTCCAAATTTTCCAAAGGTATGCAGAGCTGTTAATGTCCTCAAAAACATGCTCCAATCACAGTGTGATGGCTTGCACCTATATTCCTAGCATTTAGGAATATGGAACAAATCTGAATATGTAAATACCAATGACAAAACTCCTAGAATTTAAGTTATTTTTATTTGTATTGTTCTCTTCCAGCAAAATATGTTGTTTTTGTTTTCTTTCTCATTTTGTATTTGCTTTTCCCAATTGCCAAGAAGTAGGACCCTGATGTCAACTTATGTCTTTTTCTAGGAAGACACAAATATTGGGACATTGAGAGGGAGTATTTTTTATTTGATAGTTCATGCATTTACATTTCAAATATTATCCCCTAGTGTGGTTCCCCCATGTTCCTTTCCTCCTCCCCTGATTTTATGTGGATGCTCCTCTTTCACAAGATCAAGATCTCCTCCTCTCATTGATACCAGACAATGCCCTCCTCTGCTACATATGTGACTGGAGCCATGGGTCTCCCATTGCACTCTTTGGTTGGTGGTTTTGTCCCCAGGAGCTCTGGAGGTCTAATGGGTTGATATTGTTGTTCTTTCTATGGGGTTGCAAACCCCTTCCTCTTTTTTATTCCTTTCTCTAAGTCCTCCATGCTCAGATCCTGCCCAGAGAGAGCTAGGCTCCAAGGTGTGCTCTCACTCCTGGGCTCAAAGGTGAGACCGTACTTTCACTCCAATAACTGTACAAAGAGAGACCCCCCAAGGAGGGTACAGGGCACAGGAACTGCAAAGCAGCCTGGGACAGGATCCTTTCTTTGTCCATTTACACCCTGGAGCTAAGACGACAGCCTTCCATATCCAAATCATGCCTGAAGAGAACTGGTCTCTTAGTAATTCTCTCTCTCCTAGGCCAATAGGTAGAACCCCAATTTGCTACAGTAAAAGGAAGTATGTTTAAAGTAAGCAAAATGTTCCAAGTATATGTCCTTATAAAAAAACAAGATAAAGAAATACAACTCTGATATTGTAGAAGATCTACAAGTATTAACTAAAATTTCCAGATGAGTAGGGGTCCAGAAGGAAGCACACAAGTCCATTGAGCATGAAGATGATATTTCTCGATCATCTTGCAAGTTTGGCCCTTTTTAAATTTAATTTTATTTTTAATGAATGTTTTATGTGTCTACATTTCTAATATTATTCCTATCCCCCCTCTCCCAGGTATTCACCACCCTCCCCTTGCTTCCATAATGATGCTCCCAGTCTCATCCAACCACTCCCACCTCCATCTCCTGCCATTCCCCTACACTGGAGAACTAAGCATACACAGGACCAAAGGCATCTCCTCCTATTGATGCCAGACAATATCACCGTCTGCTCCATATATGGCTGGAGCCTTTGGTCCTTCCATGTGTGCTCATTTGTTCGTTTAGTAAATTGGGGGGGGGGTCTGGTTTATTGATATTGTTATTCTTCCCATAGGGTTGCAAACCCATTCAGCTCCTTTGGTCCTTTCTCTAACTCCTTTATTAGGGTCAGGCAATGGCTAGCTGCAAACCTCCTCATCTGTATCAATAAGGCTCTGGCATACCCTCTCAGTAGACATCCATACTAGGATCCTGTCAAGAAACAGTTTTTGGCATCAGCAATGGTGACTGGGTTTATTGGCTGCATATGGGATTGATCTCCAGGTGAGTCAGATTCTTGATGACCTTTTCTTCAGTCCCTGATCCACTCTTTTCCCCTTTATTTCCCTTCATGAGTATTTTCTTCCCCTCTAAGAAGGACTGAAGCATCCGCATTTTGATATTTCTTCCTCTTGCGCTTCAATATGGTCTGTGAATTGTTTCTTGGGCATTCCACTATTTTGGGCTAATATCCACTAATCAGTGTGTGTGATTTTTTTCATGACTGAGTTACCTCACTCAGGATGATATTTTCTAGTTCAGTCCATTTGCCTATGGTGCTAAGTTCTGGATTAATGAAGAAGTGGATATTGGTTTGTATTCACTTTCTGTATTAGAACTGGATGCCTGGTAGTTATATGCAAGAGCAGTCTGAATATATTTTGTCTCAGTATCTGTGGGATCATACTTACAAAGGATAATGAAAGTCAGTATTGGATTTCAAAGTTTGATTTTCCAAAAACACCACGATCTCATCCTGCAGAATATGAAATGCTTGTGTGAAAATATAGTTTTTTTTTAATTAACTTGAGTATTTCTTATTTACATTTCGAGTGTTATTCCCTTTCCCGGTTTCTGGGCCAACATCCCCCTAGCCCCTCCCCCTCCCCTTCTTTATGGGTGTTCCCCTCCCCATCCTCCCCCATTGCCGCCCTCCCCCCAACAATCACGTTCACTGGGGGTTCAGTCTTAGCAGGACCCAGGGTTTCCCCTTACACAGGTGATCTTACTAGGATATTCAATGCTACCTATGAGGTCAGAGTCCAGGGTCAGTCCATGTATAGTCTTTAGGTAGTGGTTTAGTCCCTGGAAGCTCTGGTTGCTTGGCATTGTTGTTCATATGGAGTCTCGAGCCCCTTCAAGATCTTCCAGTTCTTTCTCTGATTCCTTCAACAGGGGTCCTGCTCTCAGTTCAGTGGTTTGCTGCTGGCATTCGCCTCTGTGTTTGCTGTATTCTGGCTGTGTCTCTCAGGAGCGATCTACATCCATCTCCTGTCGGCCTGCACTTCTTTCCCTAATTTCTTTCTCGGCTTGTTTCTCTTTTGTGTAGAGGAAGGCTACTGATTTATTTGAGTTAATTTTATACCCAGCCACTTTGCTGAAGTTGTTTATTAGCTTTAGTAGTTCTCTGGTGGAACTTTTGGGATCACTTAAATATACTATCATATCATCTACAAATAGTGATATTTTGACTTCTTTTCCAATCTGTATCCCCTTGATCTCCTTTTGTTGTCTGATTGCTCTGGCTAGAACTTCAAGAACTATATTGAATAAGTAGGGAGAGAGTGGGCAGCCTTGTCTAGTCCCTGATTTTAATGGGATTGCTTCAAGTTTCTCTCCATTATTTTAATGTTAGCAACTGGTTTGCTGTATATAGCTTTTACTATGTTTAGGTATGGGCCTTGAATTCCTATTCTTTCCAGGACTTTTATCATGAAGGGGTGTTGAATTTTGTCAAATGCTTTCTCAGCATCTAATGAAATGATCATGTGGTTTTGTTCTTTCAGTTTATTTATATAATGGATCATGTTGATGGTTCTCCATATATTAAACCATCCCTGCATGCCTGGGGTGTTGCTTATGAGCTCTCCGCGGCAGCAACCAGGAAGATCTGCGCCGCCCTTTCCGGGAGCTTCTGTGTACCAGGGTTCCAGATGGCGTTTGGTGTTTTCCTCTGGAGTCAGAGATGTGGGCATTGTGTAGTCTCTTCTGGTTTCCCAGGTGTGTCTGCCTCTCTGAAGATTTAGCTCTCCCTCCCATGGGATTTGGGTGCAGAGAACTATTTATCAGGTCGGTCCCTTCAGGTTCTGGTGGTGTCTCAGACGCAGCGGATTTGTTGCTCCTGTGCCCTTATCCAAGGAACCCAGAGGCTGTATACAGTTTGCTCTTGGGCCAGGGATGTGTTCAGGAGTGGGCAGTGTTGGTGGTCTCTTCTGCTCTGCACTCTCAGTAGTGCCCACCTGTCTCAGCCTCAATATAATTATTAATCCTAATCTTTTTGTTCTCAATGGCAAATAACACATAACATAGAGACTCCCACTGTTAGAGGAATTTAGATGCTTAAAAATGTAAATAAATGTCTGGAGTCATTGATAAATACAAAGAACATTGATTCACCTTTCAAAGTTCTCAGCTAACAGACATGGTGGATCTTATACAACTGTAACTCTAGTCCCACAGGATCATACATATTTTCTGGCCAATAGAGATATTTTTGGGAAGATATGGATATACTTATATGCAATTATAACACTCAAAATCATTTTAAAAATATAGAACAATAATGAAAGAACCCACGCCTATGGTGGCAGCACACTACCCACAGTTTATGATTCACCGTATTTGTGAAATGAACCAAATAGAAACAAAGAAAATGAGACAAAGAATAAAAAAAACCAAAAGAAGGGTTGGTTTTGAGAAAGTAAACAAGAGAGATAAATCCATAGCTAAAGCACCTAGAGACAGTATCCAAATCGACAAAAATCAGAAATGAAAAGGGAGAAATAACAATAGAAATTTAGGAAATTAAAAAAATCCTCCAGACCCTACTACAAAAGCCTATAGTCAACAAAACTGAAAAATCTAGAAGAAATGGATGATTTTCTAGACAAATACTAAATACCAAAATTAAATCAAGAGTTTGTGAAGTATATAACATACTCATATTCCTAAGGAAATAGAAGTCGTTATGCACCTTGAACCCCCAAACCCCCAAAAGGAATAAGCACTGGAGCACATGATTTTAGTGGAGAATTCAACAAGACCTTCAAAGAAGAGATAATACAAATATTCTTCAAAGTATTTCATAAAATATAAACAGAAGGAACACGACCTAATTCATTCTATGAAACCACAAGTACTCTGACACTTAAATTCCACAACTCCCCTCCTCCCCAAAAGAAAAGGAACTTAAGGTCAATTTCACTTATAAATTTCTATGGAAAAATACACAATAAATTTCTGGCAAATAAAATCCAAGAATACACTAAAGCCATCATTCACCATGATCAAGTAGGTCTCATCCTGGGAATGCAAGGTTAATTCAATATATGAAAATCTACTAACATAATCCATAATATAGACAAACTAAAAAAATTCACATGATCAATTCATTATATGCTTAAAATGCATTTGAGAAAATGTAATACCTGCTCACATTAAAAGTTCTAGAGTAATCAGAAATTAAAGGCCTAAGCTCATACTCAAATATAATAAAAGCAATATACCGCAAACCAACAGCAAATATCAAATTAAATGGAAAGATTCTTGAAGAAATCCCACTAAAATTAGGGAAAAGACAAGGATGTCCACTCTCCTGCTCTCTATTCAACATAGAACTTGAAGTTCTATCTAGAGCAATAAGAAAACAAAAAGAGATCAAGAACATATAAATTGATAAAAAAGGAAGGCAAGGTATGATAGTATACATAAGCAATTTCCTATTGACAGACACGATATTATACATAAACAACCTCAAATACTTTGCACAAGAACTTCTACAGCTGATAAAAAAAACTTGAGAAAAGTGGCTAGATATAAAATTAAATAGAATCAGTAGCCTTTCATTATACAAATGATAAACATTCTGAGAAAGAAATTAGAGAAATAACATACTTCACAATAGTACAAATAATATAAAATATCTAGGGATAACTAATCAAACAAGTTGTAAATCTGTATGACAAGACTGGAATTCTCTCAAAAAAGAAATCAGAAAGTGGAGAGAGGTACCATGCTCATGGATTGGTAGAATTTAGTAAAAATGGCCATGCTAATGAAAGCAACTTACAGATTTGCCAGAATCTCTATGAAAATCTCAACACAATTCTCCATAGATATGGAAAGACCAACCCTCAAATCCATCTGGAAATCCAATAAACCCAGATTGGTGAAAACAATTCATAACAATACAAGGACTTCTTGGGGAATCAGCATCCCTGACCAAAAACTATACTACAGAGTGATAGTGATTAAAAACTGCATGGCGTTAGTATAGAAACAGACAGGTAGATCAATGAAATAGAATTGAAGATCCAGAAATAAAACAACAAACCTATGCCAACTTGATGTTGAAAATGAAGCAGAAATATATAAAGGAAAAAAGCAAGAATCTTCAATACCTGGTGCTGTTCTAACTGGAAGTCTGTATGTAGACAAATGAAAATAGAATATTTGTGACATTGCCCAAAGCTCAAGTACAAGTGGATCAAGGCATTTTCAGCAAATGATGCTGGTTCTACTGGAGGTCAGCATCTAGAAGAATGCAGATCGAACCATTCTTATCACCCTGTACAAAACTTAAGTCCAAGTTGATCAAGGACCTCTACATCAAACCAGATACACTCAAACTAATAGAAGAAAAAGTGGGGAAAAATCTTGAACTCATGGGCCCTGGAGAAAATTTTCTGAACAAAACACCAATGGCTTATACCCCAAATGACTGAGAAGCACTTAAAGAAATGTTCAACATCTTTAGTTATAATGGAAATGCAAATCAAAACAACCCTGAGATTCCACCTCACACCAGTCAGAATGCCTAAGATCAAAAACACTGGTGACAGCAGATGCTGGTGAGGATGTGGAGAAAGAGGAACACTTCTCCATTGTTGGTGGGATTGAAGACTGTTATAGCCATTCTGGAAACCAGTCTGGAGGTTCCTCAGAAAATTGGACATTGCACTACCTGAGGACCCAGCTATACCTCTCTTGGGCATGTACCAAAAAATGCTCCAACATATAACAAAGAAACATGCTCCACAATGTTCATAGCAGCCTTATTTATAATAGCCAGAAGCTGGAAAGAACCCAGATGCCCTTCAACAGAGGAATGGATACAGAAAATATGGTACATCTACACAATGGAATACTGCCCCGTTATCAACAATGGCTTTATGAAATTCATAGGCAAGTGGAGGGAACAGGAAAATATCGTCCTGAGTGAGGTAACTCAATCACAGAAAAACACACATGGTATGTACTCATTGATAAGTGGATATTAACCCAAGTGCTCGAATAACCCTAGATTCACAGAACACATGAAATTCAAGAAGGAGGACCAAAATGCGGATGCTTCATACCTTCTTTAAAAAGGGAACAAGAATACCCTTGGGAGGGGATAGGGAGGCAAAGTTTAGAACAAAGGCTGAAGGAAAACCCATTTAGAGCCTGCCCCACATGTGACCCATACTTATACAGCCACCAAACTTGATAAGATGTATGAAGCAAACAGGTGCAGGCTGACAGGAACTGAATGTATATCTCTCCTGAGAGACACAGCCAGATTATGGCAAATACATAGGTGAAGACCAGCAACAAACCACTGAACTGAGAATGGGACCCCCATTGAAGGAATCAGAGAAAGGATTAAAAGAGCTGAAGGGGCTTGAGATCCCATGAACAACCATGCCAACCAACCAACCAGAGCTTCCAGGGGCTAAACCACTACCCAAAGACTATACATGGACTGATCCTAGGCTCCAACTGCATAGGTACCAATAAATAGCCTAGTAAGGGTACCAGTGGAAGGGGAAGCCCTTGGTCCTGCCAAGGCTGGACCCCCCAGTTAACGGGATTCTTGGGAAGAGGGCGGTAAAAGGGGGAGGATTGGGAGAGTAAGACCCATATACAATGGGAGGGGGAATGGTTAGGGGGATGTTGGCATGGAAACCGGGAAAGGGAATAACGTTTGAAATGTAAATAAGTAATACCCGATTTAATAAAGATGGAAAAAAATTAAAAAAATCAAAAATTAAAACAAAGGAAAAAGAAAAAGAAAAAAGCTAGTTCGGCATGAATATGCAAAAAAAAAATGAAGTTCAACCTAAAATCACATACACTAAATATAATAGTAGAGAAAGTGGCAGAAAACCTCGAATTCATTGGCAGAGGGGAAATTTCCTAAACAAATCTGCAATGGTTCAGGCTCAAAAATGAAGTATTGACAAACCAGACCAGGTGAAACTGGACAGATTCTGTTAGGCAAAGGATATAGTCAATAGGACAAACCAGCACCCTACAAATTGGGAAAATATCTTCACTAATGCCACATCAAATGGAGGGCTAATTCCCAAAATATATAAAATACTCAAGGAACTAACCACAAAAAAAAAAAACCCCACCAAAACCTAACAACCCAATCACAAGATGAGCTATCAACTAAACAGAGAATTCACAACGGTGGAATCCCAAAGGACTGAGAAGCACTAAAATAAATGTTCAAAATCCTTAATGATCAGGGAAATGCAAATTAAAATGATCCTGTGATTATACCTTATACCAACGAGAATTTCTAAGCTCAAAAATTCAGGTGACAGCACATGCTGGCAAGGATATGGAGAGTGGAACACTTCCTCCATTCCTAGTGGGATTGTACTCTGGTACAACCACTGTGGAGGTCAATCTTGAGGTTACTCAATTGGAAATAGATATATCTGAAGACCCAGATGTATATCTCTTGGGCATATACCCCAAAGAACTTCCTCCATACCACATGGACACATGTTCTACTATTTTCATAGTGGCCTTAATTGTGATAGCCAGAAGCTGGAAACAACCCAGATGTCCCACAATGAAAGAATGGATACAGAAAATGTGGCTCACTTGTACAATGGAATGGTACTAAGATATTAAGAATGAGGATATTTTACATTTTGCAGGCAAATGAATGGAAGTAGAAAATATCATACTGAGAGAGGTAACTCTATCCCAAAAGTACATGCATTGTATGTATTCACTAATAAGTGGATATTAGCCAAAAAAATACAGAAGACCCAGGACACAACCCACAGAATTCAAGATTAAACAGCCAAAGGACCCATGGAAAGATGCCTCAATCCCTCTTGGGAGGGAGAAGAATCAGTCACAGGGGTAGGAGGTACGGTGAGACATGGATGGGAGAGGGAACAGGGAGTGGAAGTTGGAACATGATCAGATATTGGGAGGATCAGGACAAAAGCCTTGAGGGCCAGCAGAAAGAATGGAATTAGGTGAAATATTTATATGATCTGAAGGGACATGTGGCCCATACATATACAGACACCAAACTAGATAAGATAGATGAAGCAAGAAAGTGCAAGCTGAGAGGAACTGGATGTAGATCTCTCCTGAGAGACACAGCCAGAATACAGCAAATACAGCCAGCAGCAAACCACTAAACTGAGAACAGAATCCCCGTTGAAGGAATCTTAGAAAGGACTGAAAGAGCTTGAAGGGGCTTGAGACCCCACATGAACAACAATGCCAAACAACCAGAGCTTCCAGGGACTAAGCCACTACCCAAAGACTATACATGGACTGACCCTGGGCTCCAACCACATAGGTAGCAATGAATAGCCTAGTAAGAGCACCAGTGGAAGGGGAAGCCCTTGGTCCTGCCAAGACTGAACCCCCAGTGAATGTGATTGTTGGGGGGAGGGCGATAATGGGGGGAGGACGGGGAGGGGAAACACCCGTATTGAAGGGGAGGGGGAGGGGCTAGGGGGATGTTGGTCTGGAAACCGGGAAAGGGAATAACAATCGAAATGTAAATAAGAAATAACCAAGTTAATAAAGATGAAAAAAGAAAAAGAAAATATCCTCCTGAGTGAGTCACAAAAGAACACGTTATGCACTCACTGATAAGTGGATATTAGCCTAAAAGCTTGAAATACCTAAGAAAAAATACACAGATCCTATGAAGCTCAAAAAGAAGTAAGACCAAAATGTGGATGCTTCTGTTCTTCTTATAAGGGAGAAGAAAATACTCATGGGAGGAAATACAGGGACAAAGAGTGGAGCAAGGACTGAAGCAAAGGTCATCCAGAGACTGCCCCACTGGGGATTCATCCCATATGTATTCACCAAATCCGTTCACTATTGCTGATGCCAAGAAGTGGTTGCTGCCATGAGCCAGATATGGACGTTCTCTGAGAGGCTCTGCCAGAGCTGTACTGATACAGATGAGAATGTTTGTAGCTAACCGTTGGATTGAATAAGGGCACACAAATGGAAGAGTTAGAGAAAGGACTGAAGGAGCTGGAGGGTTTGCAACCCCATAGAAGTACAACAATATCAACCAACCAGACCCCAGCAGATCTTCCAGGGACTAAACCACCAATCAATGAGTACACCTGGAGGGACCCATGATTCCAACCACATATGTAGCAGAGGATGGCATTGTCCTTCATCAATAGGAGGAAAAGCCCTTGGTCCTGTGAAGGTTCATTTCCCCAATGTCGTGGCAAGTCACTGAGTTGGGAATGGGGGTGTGGGTGTAGGAGCATCCTCATAGAAGGAAGGGGAGGTGGAAGGGTGTGTGTGGGGGGGTAAGGAGATAACATTTGAAATGTAAATATGTAAAATATCCAAGAATAATAAAAATTAATAAAAAGAATGGAATCAGGCCATTTTGGAAGGTAGGAGGTGAGGGGACCTTATAGAATGTACTAGAGAACTAGAGAGTGAGATATTCCCAAGACTGAAAAGGGTGGACCTTGGATGAAATGCTCTACAGTAGGCAAGGGGAACTTGTAGAGCACACCTTCAGTAATGGGACATGACATAAAGTAGAGGGATAGGGTTGCCATCCCACAGTCCAAAACTCTGAACCAGATTGTTCCTGTCTGATGGAACTTCAGGGACAAAGATGAAGAACATGAAAGAAAGGACATCCAGTAACAGGTCCATATTGAAATAGAGCTAAAGGAGATGTCCAGGGCCCTGACACTTTTAGTATTGTTGTGTGACTGGAGACAGGAGCCTACCATGGTTGCCTCTTGAGAGGCCCAGCAAGCAGCTGAAAGAGTCAGATGTAAATACTAGCACCTAAGCAATAGGAAGAAGCCAGTACCACTGTGTTTGAATTGGAGAAAAGCTGGAAGAAGCTGAGGAGGTGGCAGCCCCATGGGAAGACCAGCAGACTGGACTGACTTGGATCCCTCAGATCTCTCAGACACTGAGCCACCAACCAGGCATCATATACCAATTAATAGGATTCCCCTGTCACATATATAGCAGAGCACTGCCTGGACTGGCCTTAATGAGAGAAGATTTGCCTGACCCTGCAGAGACTTGTGGCATCAGGGAATAGAGAAGTCTGCTGGGGTGATGGTCGGTAGGTGGGGACATTCTCTTGGAAACGGGAGGGAGGAAGGTATGGTATGGGGAGTTGTTGCGGGGGGAAACTGTAAGGGGTATGAATTCTGGATTGCAAAAGAGGATTAAAGCCTTAAAAAGTAAAAACAAACATCTGGAGCAAGAGATAAATATGAAGAAATAATTAACTCTAAAACATAAGTTTCAGACACTCATAATGACATGAAATGAAGAATATTACATTTGCATAATTACAAAGATATAGGAAATTCTGCTGGTCTCATCATGAAGTAAGATAAGACATAGTACCTTCTAGAGTAGGCCATGATAAAGAGTACAAGGGTACTCTAAAGAGTGTGGCACAAGAAAAATAAATTATAAATCAAACCTGGAAAGTCTGGATTCTTCAGAGGTGTGTTAAAGAGTTTGCTAATTTTAAGGATTGGGGTATGTCCAAAAAGGCTCACTTATCAAATTGATAAGTGATTATTTCATTTGTACAATATAAAATATAGGTCACTAGATATTAAACTTAGGTCATAATTCACAATATTTTATACATACATATTTGACAACATTTCTGAGACCACTAGAACGCGTCCTTCACAACCACAGTTGAGCTCTCTGCAGTATAGTTGCACTCATGATAAAGCTATTGCATCCAGATATTCCATAGCCAAGGGAAGAATCTTCCTACTCAGAACCATCACAGGGCCTGTGGCACCAAACACAATAGGATGGGCTCCTTCCAATAGTTTGCTTGCCTAAAATCTTGTGGTTATTTATTCTTCAGACTCGTTTGAATCACAACAATGTTCTGAGTATCAAAGATGATCATATATCATCAATAATTATAATTTCACAATTTCTAGAACATATTCAGGTAATGTTCTTTTCAGTGAAAATTCTAATTTTTTTTAGATTTTACACTTCTAACAATGTAAACTCTAAGGAACACTCACTCCATCATGACTCCATCTAGCATAACTAGCTTAAGTCAAGGTTATGCCAAATACATTACCTATTTTAATAGTATCAAGACAAAGTTTTCATGAAAACAAACAAAACCCACTTCAGTAAGTTGAAAGTCATAAAATGTGGATCTTCATAAAAGTACAAGGCTTTAGTAACCATAGTTAAAATTTTAAAATTTCTCGATTTGCCTTCCTTTCTAATATTACTGATTTTTACTCTTGTATTAGAATATATTAACAATCACAATTTTCAAATCTAAAATGCCTCAATATCTAAGTAGTTCTACTAATATAAATCTCTGGACTATAGAGATGCCACCAGCTATTTGTCTGTTTGTATTTTTTCCAAAAAATTCTCTTAATATTTTCATTTCTTAGAGCCTGGGAAAATTAAGCTACTCCTACTGATAAACCAAAATATATTTAGAGGAAATTGAGAAAGAAATGAATTGGTATATTTTCATAAGTATTTTTTAAATACTCCTTATTTTAGAAGTTGCCAGAGATTGACTTCTGGAATTTAATACAAACAAGTATGTCACCAAGCCTTTACTTGAGACATTTATCCACAAATATAAATTTATAATTCTAAGGATTACTTTTGGTGTACCAATATAAAGAAGTTCTCCTGTGTAGATACTGATACACTGTTGCTAGATTATGGCAAACATCAGACTTAATAGAACTCTAAAAATATTTCCTCAATTTCCAAAGAATTGTTCATCAGTACAGCCAATGCCATGATATGGTTTTGAAGTTGAATCTCTCCAAAAAATTATTCTTTCTATCCTGTATCCCAAAATGTAGAAAATCAATTTCCTTATATTGGTGAAAAATTACTCTGCTTAAAAATGGGAGGCATTGGGGTCCTGTAGAGGAGGGCTCAGGAGCAGCAGGTCCACTGCATCTGAGACACCGCCGGAATCTGAAGGGACCGACCAGATAAGCAGTTCTCTGCACCCAAATCCCGTGGGAGGGAGAGCTAAACCTTCAGAGAGGCAGACACGCCTGGGAAATCAGAAGAGACTGCACTCTGCATACATTACTGATTCCAGAGGAAAACACCAAACGCCATCTGGAAACCTGGTGCAAGGAAGCTCCCGGAAAGGGCAGCACAGACCTTCCTGGTTGCTGCCGCTGCGGAGAGCTCATAAGCAACACCCCATGAGCAAACTTGAGCCTCGGGACCAAAGGTAAGACCAACTTTTCTGCTGCAAGCGACCTGCCTGGAGAACTCAAGACACAGGCCCACAGGAACAGCTGAAGACCTGTAGATAGGAAAAACTACATGCCTGAAAGCAGAACACTCTGTACCCATAACTGGCTGAAAGAAAACAGGAAAACAGGTCTACAGCACTCCTGAAACACAAGCTTATAGGACAGTCTAACCACTGTCAGAAATAGCAGAACAAAGTACCACTAGAGTAACACTGATGATGAGAGGCAAGCGCAGGAACCCAAGCAACAGAAACCAAGACTACATGGCATCATCGGAGCCCAATTCTCCCACCAAAGCAAACACAGAATATGCAAACACACCAGAAAAGCAAGATCTAGTTTCAAAATCATATTTGATCATGATGCTGGAGGACTTCAAGAAAGACATGAAGAACTCCCTTAGAGAACAAGTAGAAGCCTACAGAGAGGAATCGTAAAAATCCCTAAAAGAATTCCAGGAAAACATAAATAAACAAGTAGAAGCCCATAGGGAGGAGTCACAAAAATCCCTGAAAGAATACCAGGAAAACACAATCAAACAGTTGAAGGAATTAAAAATGGAAATAGAAGCAATCAAGAAAGAAAACACGGAAACAACCCTTGATATAGAAAACCAAAAGAAGAGACAAGGAGCTGTAGATACGAGCTTCACCAACAGAATACAAGAGATGGAAGAGAGAATCTCAGGAGCAGAAGATTCCATAGAAATCATCGACTCAACTGTCAAAGATAATGTAAAGCTGAAAAAGCTACTGGTCCAAAACATACAGGAAATCCAGGATTCAATGAGAAGATCAAACCTAAGAATAATAGGAATAGAAGAGAGTGAAGACTTCCAGGTCAAAGGACCAGTAAATATCTTCAACAAAATCATAGAAGAAAACTTCCCTAACCTAAAGAAAGAGATACCCATAAGCATACAAGAAGCCTACAGAACTCCAAATAGATTGGACCAGAAAAGAAACTCCTCCCGTCACATAATCGTCAAAACACCAAATGCACAAAATAAAGAAAGAATATTAAAAGCAGTAAGGGAAAAAGGTCAAGTAACATAAAAAGGCAGACCTATCACAATCACACCAGACTTTTTGCCAGAAACTATGAAAGCCAGAAGATCCTGGACAGATGTCATACAGACCCTAAGAGAACAGAAATACCAGCCCAGGTTACTGTATCCTGCAAAACTCTCAATTAACATAGATGGAGAAATCAAGATATTCCATGACAAAACCAAATTTACACAATATCTTTCTACAAATCCAGCACTACAAAGGATAATAAATGGTAAAGCCCAACATAAGGAGGCAAGCTATACCCTAGAAGAAGCAAGAAACTAATCGTCTTGGCAACAAAACAAAGAGAATGAAAGCACACAAACATAACCTCACATCCAAATAAATCAGTTGCCTTCCTCTATACAAAAGAGAAACAAGCCGAGAAAGAAATTAGGGAAACGACACCCTTCATAATAGACCCAAATAATATAAAGTACCTCGGTGTGACTTTAAACAAGCAAGTAAAAGATCTGTACAATAAGAACTTCAAGACTCTGAAGAAAGAAATTGAAGAAGCCCTCAGAAGATGGAAAGATCTCCCATGCTCATTGTTTGGCAGGATTAATATAGTAAAAATGGCCATTTATCAAAAGCGATCTACAGATTCAATGCAATCCCCATAAAAATACCAGTCCAATTCTTCAAAGAGTTAGACAGAACAATTTCCAAATTCATCTGGAATAACAAAAATCCCAGGATAGCTAAAACTATCCTCAACAATAAAAGGACTTCAGGGGGAATCACTATCCCTGAACTCAAGCAGTATTACAGAGCAATAGTGATAAAAACTGCATGGTATTGGTACAGAGACAGACAGATATACCAATGGAACAGAATTGAAGACCCAGAAATGAACCCACACACCTATGGGCACTTGATTTTTGACAAAGGGGCCCAAACATCCAATGGAAAAAAGATAGCATTTTCAGCAAATGGTGCTGGTTCAACTGGAGGTCAACATGTAGAAGAATGCATCTTGATCCATGCTTATCACCTTGTACAAAGCTTAAGTCCAAGTGGATAAAGGACCTCCTCGTCAAACCAGGCACACTCAAACTAATAGAAGGAAAACTAGGGAAGCATCTGGAACACATGGGCACTGGAAAAAATTTCCTGAACAAAACACCAATGGCTTATGCTCTAAGATCAAGAATCGACAAGTGGGATCTCATAAAACTGCAAAGCTTCTGTAAGGCAAAGGACACTCTGTTTAGGGCAAAACGGCAACCAACAGATTGGGAAAAGATCTTTAACAATCCTACAACAGATAGAGGCCTTATATCCAAAATATACAAAGAACTCAAGAAGTTAGACCGCAGGGAGACAAATAACCCTATTAAAAATGGGGTTCAGAGCTAAACAAAGAATTCACAGCTGAGGAATGCCGAATGGCTGCGAAACACCTAAAGAAATGTTCAACATCTTTAGTCATAAGGGAAATGCAAATCAAAACAACCCTGAGATTTCACCTCACACCAGTGAGAATGGCTAAGATCAAAAACTCAGGTGACAGCAGATGCTGGCGAGGATGTGGAGAAAGAGGAACACTCCTCCATTGTTGGTGGGATTGCAGACTGGTAAAACCATTCTGGAAATCAGTCTGGAGGTTCCTCAGAAAATTGGACATTGAACTGCCTGAGGATCCAGCTATACCTCTCTTGGGCATATACCCAAAAGATGCCCCAACATATAAAAAGGACACGTGCTCAACTATGTTCATAGCAGCCTTTTTTATAATAGCCAGAAGCTGGAAAGAACCCAGATGCCCTTCAACAGAGGAATGGATACAGAAAATGTGGTACATCTACACAATGGAATATTACTCAGCTATCAAAAACAACGAGTTTATGAAATTCGTAGGCAAATGGTCGGAACTGGAAAATATCATCCTGAGTGAGGTAACCCAATCACAGAAAAACACACACGGTATGCACTCATTGATAAGTGGCTATTAGCCCAAGTGGTAGAATTACCCTAGATGCCTAGAACAAATGAAACTCAAGATGGATGATCAAAATGTGAATGCTTCACTCCTTCTTTAAAAGAGGAACAAGAATACCCTTGGCAGGGAATAGAGAGGTAAAGATTAAGACAGACAAAGAAGGAACACCATTCAGAGCCTGCCCCACATGTGGCCCATACATATACAGCCATCCAATTAGACTAGATGGATGAAGCAAAGAAGTGCAGGCCGACAGGAGGCGGATGTAGATCGCCCCTGAGAGATACAGCCAGAATACAGTAAATACAGAGGTGAATGCCAGCAGCAAACCACTGAACTGAGAATGGGACCCCAGTTGAAGGAATCAGAGAAAGAACTTGAAATACTTAAAGGAGCTCGAGACCCCATATGAACAACAATGCCAAGTAACCAGAGCTTCCAGGGACTAAGCCATTATCTAAAGACTAAACATGGACTGACCCTGGACTCTGACCTCATAGGCAGCAATGAATATCCTAGTAAGAGCACCAGTGGAAGGGGTCCTTGGTCCTGCTAAGACTGAACCCCCATTGAAACTGATTGTTGGGGGAGGGCAGCAGTGGTGGGAGGATGCGGAGAGGAACACCCATAAAGAAGGGGGGAGGGAGGGATTAGGGGGATGTTTGCCTGGAAACCGGGAAAGGGAATAACACTCAAAATGTAAATAAGAAATAGTCAAGTTAAGAAAAAAAAAAGGTAGGCCTTGCGACCCCATTGGAGAATAACAATGTCAACCAATGAGACACCTCTGAGCTCCCAGGGACTAAACCACCAACCAAAAAGTACACATGGAGGGACCCGTGGCTCCAGCAGCATATATAGCAAAGTATGGGCCTTTTTGGGCATCAATGGAAGGAGAGGACTTTGGTTCTGTAAAGGCTTGATGCTCCAGTGTAGCGGTATGCCAGGGTGGGGAGGTGGGAAGTAGTGGGTAGGTGGGTAGGGGAGAGCTTTCATGGTGTTAGGAGTGGGTGGGTGGGATGGGGGTTTTCAAGGAAACGGTATAATATTTGAAATGTAAATAAAATATCCAATAAAAGAAAAGAAAAAATAAAAGAGTTAAAAAAAGAAGTGGGAACAAAATACTCACAGGAGGAAATACAGGGACAATGAGTGCAGCAGAGACTGAAAGAAAGGCTACCCAGGGTCTGCCCCACCTTGGTATCCATCCCATATGCAGCCACTAAACTCAGTCACTATTGGTGATATCAAGAAGCCCTTGCTGACAGGAGCCTAAAATAGATGTCCCTGAGAGTCTCTGCCAGAGTCTTACTGACACAGATGAGGATTCATTCTTTCAGTAAGCCATTGGTCTGAGCATGGCCACTTCAATGGAGGAGTTAGAGGAAGGTCTGAAGGAGATGAAGTGTTTTTCGCCCCCATAGGAAGAACAATATCAACCAATCTAACTCCCCAGAGACCCTAGGTAATAAAGCACCAACCAAAGAATATACCTGGAGCTGCAGCCACATATATAGCAGAGGATGGGTAGTGTTGGACATCAATGGGCAGAGGGGCTCTTGGTTCTGTGAACACTTGATGCCCCAGTGTAGGGGAATGCCAGGGTGGGGAGGCAGGAAGGAGTAGGTGGGTATGTGGAAGAACACTCTGAAGGAGGCAGCGGTTGGGGGGATGCAATAAAGATTTACTAAAGGGGAAACTGTAGATAAAGAAAATATTCAATAAAAATGAAAAATAAGATGAAATTATGGTATTTAATTAAAATTCATTGAAAGAGCAATTTATGTAATTTATGTAGAATTTGTGTGTTCTAAGCATAACAGTAGTGACTTAGGGATTCAATTTCAGCAGATGATTCCCTCAATAAGGTTTCTCCACATTTCTTTGTATCTGAGATACTGTTCTAGATAACCTTGGCTAAGGATATCATATCCAAAGTGTATATATGTACATATATTCATCCATACAATACTATAATGTCATACAATACAATATATTGTAGTTATTGTTCTACTCCAATTACTCAGAAAGCCTCACAATCTCTACAACCCTCCCCAATTCACATATTTTTTTTATTTCTGGTATTAAAAATGAGCCAGTGTCTCAAAAAGGGATGATGCTAACAGTAAAGTAAAATAAAATGAAAACACTTATATCTATAACAAACGTAAAAATGAAGAGACAAGAACTAAGCAATAAAAAGACAAGAAAAAGGTTTAGACAGAGGGAAAAATCTCTTTTCACATACAGAAATCACATACCAACCAAAAACTGGAAATCACGATATTAAGTAAAAATATGTGTAAGGTAAGAAAAGACATACAAAAATTTATGAGACAAAACTTTACAAAATTGACATTAAATTAGCATTGGTTTTGCTATCTTTTAGTGTGGTTTGTATAAACTATGATACTACGTCATTGCAAACTAAGTTTTACTTTGTGAGCAGTTATCAATTGGAGTAATCTTCTGGTTTAATGAAAGAGTTTGTGTGCACTTCAGGTATTGGGACTGGAAATACCATGGGCTTAAGCAAGTGCAGTCTATATGCTTTCATGGTATCTGTGAGTTCATACTTACAAAGATTTTTGAAATTAAACCATGTGGCACTATACTCATCATTTTCATCTGTTGTACAAATAAACCTACAGAATGTAAAATGATTATGTGAGATCACAGTTTCTAATAATCCTACTATCTAAGTTTTTTTTTTACAAAAATCAAAACAAATAATAACATTAAAAGCTATCATTGTTATTTCTGTTTCATGGTTAGCATTTTCATTTGCCAAGTCTAATTTGAGCAAACTGATTAGAATCTAAAGCTAAGAAGCAATGTACTTCCCACTTTCTTTACCTATAATTTCTCAGACATAATATTCAGAATGTCCTCTCAAGAAGAAAAATATGATTAACAGACATAAAGAAGTAGAAATTTTATCTTGGGAATAGATAGCAGGATTATATTTCTGAGCCGCTGCTGTCATGTCAAACACTACAGTGTAGTGTCCTGTCCTGCAGATAGATACACTAAAGCTCTCTCCATTATCACACTTCCAACAATCTCAGGTTCTTGTTGGTCACAAACTCAAGAATAATCTTTAACCCTTTGTAGGCAATGCTTTAATCAAGAGTCCATTCTACCCAGGAATTGCACATCACTGTGATGAAAACTGATATAGACCCAGACAAGCATCACTACAATCTAATTACCCTTTTCTTCCTCATTTGCAAATATGCTGAAAACTGTGTATATTTTTCTGTTGGAAAAATGAGAACACAAGTTTATGTCATGAGGAAAGTTTGACATGTTACTGATCTCTCAGAAAGTGATCAGTTTGGTTGATTCTTAGTCAAATGAATCACTCACAAGACTCTCGGACTGGCGCCAGCAGGTCTCTTGCTGTTCATGCCATTGTTCCTGCTTCCAAAATTCCACTTAACAAATACACCTACCACAAGCTATCAAAATATTCTTCTATTTTTGAATAGGTCTTTCAAAACAATTTGTGACAGCACCTGACCATGTTTAACGAATGTAATGATTGAAAAACTTCTATGTGAAGTAAGTGTTAGTAATTGCATCTCTAAATTTTGAACTTCAAGGATATTTTAGATTGTCATGTATTCTTTTCAAGTTGAAACATAAATCTAAACATCAATAATAGTTCTAATCATTTTGTCAATGTCATGTATCAAATAACATTGACACTTGTCACTGTCAGAGTAATGCGAATATTTAAAAGTGTAATCAAGATCTGGAGTAATGGATCAATATTAAGATCATTGAGTCCTGTCTCAGACTTTGCAGCTAAGAGACATGATGGCTCTTAAACAGCTATACCTCCAATCCAACAGGATCTTATACCTTTTTTAGCATCCATGCATCCTGCCTAGAGATGATAAACATAAACACATGAAAGTAAACCACTCAAAAAATGAAATATTTTTGAAAATGTAGAGCAATTATATATGATTACTCCATTTTTATATTAAATTTTCACTGTGGAACTTACAACCTGAGACACAGGCATCTGTTCCACTGTCCAATTCTTGCTTCACCATGCTTGTGAAACTGGAGTCTCACTTTATCTACCAAATCCCGTGGCACTCGTTTGCCTTGTTTATATGCAGTAGTTATGATGTGTTACAACTAAAGAGTTCCCAGTAAACTTATATTGTCTAGTCAGACAAAATATGTGCAACTGTAAAGCTGTGGAGCCATGCGAAATAGTCCTGGAGCAAGAGAGCTGTTGAGGCATTTCCCATGTCTGGAAATCTCCTGTTGAAGCTAGTGAGAGAAGGATCAATCTCTCATTTACCTCATTTTATGTTCTTACAATATATAATTTGCTAGGCACAAATTGAGTACATCATTAGAAAGAAATATTAATGCTTCCAGTTTGATATATACTTTTAGATCCTGATACCATTTTATAAAACCTGTGACTTACATGCAACACATTTATAGATCCCAGGGAAATATATAAATTCTTTTTTTTTTAGATCCAATTGGTAAGGTATAATTGCCCACTTAAACATACAAAGCCCGGTACTATCCGTCCCTTGAGAACATTAATAACCACCTGTAAATACACAGAGCAGAATCTTAACATCACCTGCCATGGCTTCTCCCCTCTCTCAGTCTTCTCTTCTCTCTCCTAGTCTCCTCCTCTTCCTTCAAACTTCTCTCCCGCCCATCCTTCCTTCTCCTCCAATGACAGGCCTCCTTCTATCCTGTACCTGCCCCTCACCTGTACTTTACAAAATTCAATGGAGAGGTGGTTCTGGTGAAGTCACCTGAGTCCTGAGTGTCCTTGGGGCAGTGGAATTAGCATCAAAATACAGTAACTTCAGAGCAAACCACAACATTTCACCCTTTTTGTCCAGTTAAAAAGCCTTTTCACTTATATATTGAGTACAATTACCATTCTACAATAAATTCTTATTTTCATTCACTTATAATCCAGAATATCACATATTCTCTCTCAGTGAATATTCACGAAGTGATAAAAATAGAAGAAAGATATCATTTAGTTCTCCTTCGACTAGAAAATAATATAGGAATACTGAAATATTAATGTCCAGTCCACTACCAAAGTATTTGGTACTTCATATACACTGCTCTTGTTTCTGCTTTGACCAAGTTTAGGTAAATCATAGTCATGGAATGAAAGATCAAATACTGAGTATTCAGAGGTAACATGATTCACTTGGTAAGTATTATAAGGCTACCAAATATTGACAATTATAATAATTTAGACTATTTTATGTCATAGACTATTGTGAGGAGCTGTCCTCACAGAGATGTGAGGAGCTGTCCGAGGAGCTGTCCTCACAGAGATGTGAGGAGCTGTCCGAGGAGCTGTCCTCACAGAGATGTGAGGAGCTGTCCGAGGAGCTGTCCTCACATATGTGAGGAGCTGTCCTCACAAACTCCATTACAAGATGGCACCGGCATCCGGCAGAACGCACCTAGTAAAAAGGGCAATACGCAGGCGCCTGGTAACGTCCCTACTCAAAGGGACACGTACGTTTTGGTACGTCATCTGGCATAATTGGCAGCGACCAGTCAGAGAGTGACACGTCCTAGGTGAGGATAGTTTCCTATATAAGGGACGGTTATTCCTCACTCGGCGTCTCCGCATTGTAAGCTTATGCTCTCCCTCTCAAGACGCATTAAAGCTTTTCTGTAGTAGGATCCTGTGTGTGCCGCGTCGTTCCTGCTGGCGAGACGTAGCGCAGGACATCTGGTGCCGAAAACCCGGGAAAGACCTCACCATCGTCAGCACCTTCGGAGATCCCTTGGCGACAAGGAGGATTCAGAACTGCAGGTAGATACGTTCGGAGAGGCAGCCCTCTCTTGGACTTTGGTCTGGGGTTGTCACCGCCTTGGGAAGGATTTGTTGAAGCTATAGTATTTGTCCTGGGAGCCACCCTACTCTTTATGTTCTGTTTTCACCGTTTTCGCTGTTAAAAGGACGATCACAGCAGCTGAAGGCGCGTCTCAGTCTCTCGTATATAAGTGAGCTTCGCGCAGCTCCCTTTTACCTTCGATTTTGACTGTTGAGGAACAAGGACGCGATAAGGCCAACGTAGATAAGCGGCACCGTCCGGGGAGGCACGTGTAAGACTCCCGTACATAAGAGAGCAGCGTGTCCGTCTCTACCCTTTCACCTCATGCCTTGTCAGACGGACGTAGATAAGCCGCCGGCGTTCCTGGCCCATCATGGGATCCTCACAGTCTGTGGTCACGGCCTTGGAAACAGTGTTAAAGCAGAGGAACATCAAAATTGGAGGAGGAACACTTAAAAACTTTGTGAAGGAGGTGGAGAGGGTGGCGCCTTGGTTTGCCCGTTCAGGCTCGTTTACGATTGCCTCATGGAATAAACTTGGAAAAGACCTTGACAGAAAATTGGCGGAAGAGGATCTGCGCCTAGGGACCAAAGCTATATGGAAGCTGGTTAAGAATTGTTTAAAGGATGAAACGTGTAAGGCAGCAGTGGTAGAAGGACAGGCCACTCTCGAGGTAGTCCGGGAAAGTCTGTCAGAAACCGAACTTAGTGAGAGGTTGGGCGCGCGCAAGAAAAAAGACGTCCTAAGAAAGAAAAAGTGCCCTCCCGGTAAGTCCGCAGACAAGGGAGCGTTGAAATTTTCAGATTCCAGCACTTCCTCCTCTACACATAAACCAGGAGGGGGAGCCAGCCTATACCCTGTGAAAGAGCTAGAAGCGCTGAACCTCGACAGTTCTGAAAGCTCTGAAAGTTAAAATCTTAGACTCAGAGGAGGAGGCCGAGCTAGTGCTGTTAGTATTCTTGAAACCGCCGGTATAATTAAAACCACTAGTAAGGTGGCAGATATTTTCCGAAAAATCCAAATTATCCTATTAAATAGAAGATTCCCTGTATACATTACTCATATACGGGCCCATTCTGGACTCTCTGGCCCAATGAGTTCAGAGAATGATTTGGCTGACAAAGCCACAAAAATGATAGCTGTGGCCCTGGCCTCTCCTTTAGAGGCCGCTAAAGCCTTTCATGGCAATTTCCATGTCACCTCAGAAACTTTACGCCACCGCTTCTCTATAACTAGAAAAGAGGCACGTGGTATAGTCACCCAATGCCAACAGTGCTGCCAGTTCCTCCCAGTTCCTCACATCGGGGTCAACCCGAGAGGAATACAACCATTGCAAATCTGGCAAATGGATGTTACTCATAATTCTACTTCTGGAAAATTACAGTATGTGCATGTATCTATAGACACATGTTCTGGCATTCTACATGCCACCCCACTTACAGGAGAAAAAACAACACATGTCATTCAGCACTGCCTTGAAGCATGGAGTGCTTGGGGAAAGCCAAAATGTGTAAAAACTGACAATGGCCCTGCCTACACATGTCAAAAATTCCGTCAGTTTTGTGCTCAGATGCAGGTTACCCACCTGACGGGCCTGCCCTACAACCCTCAAGGACAGGGAATCATAGAGCGTGCTCATCGGACGCTCAAATCATATTTAATAAAACAAAGAAGGGGAATTATGATAGAACTCCCCCCAACACCCCGAGTGGCCACTGCTCTGGCCCTTTTTACCTTAAATTTTTTAAATCTTGATGAAGCTGGACAAACAGCGGCTGAGCGACATTGCTCAGAGCCCAAGAGGACAAAAGAATTAGTCAAATGGAAGGATGTATTAACAAATGAATGGAAAGGCCCAGATCCTGTTTTAATAAGATCCAGGGGAGCTGTCTGTGTTTTTCCAAAGGACAATGAAAATCCCATATGGATCCCAGGAGGACTTACTCAGAGCATCACAGCAAGTGATCAAGAAGGGACTGGGACTCCTGCACCTCCTCATTCTTCTTCCATGGATGCCAGCAACGGTGCAGGGCGAGCTACGATGGGGAATAATGTCAACCTTTCCACTCCCGATGCCGGTGATGTACCACTAACAGGGATTTAGGGTTGGCCTATTTACCTAAGGATCCACAGGTTGAACGACTAAAAGAAAATAGGACTATTCCCCTTAAGGGCAGCCTTTGTTTTGGCATATTCAACAAAACATCTTTTGATCACCCTTGCATTATGTTATGTAATCAATCTTCTGCTTGGTTAAGGGAGGCCACATGGGGAACTGGTGAGGAGGACATTGTGGCTAACGCCACAGTTCTCTATGGTGGTGGCCTTACATTGCGTTAATGGTAGCTGCACTGATCTTACGCCCATGGCGATGCTACTTGGAGGAAAGGGCGAAAAGGGACGGTTGTCATTTTCCTGGACGGGGAACATCAAACCTGCTGCCTCTGTCTGGACAGCTACTCATATAAAATATCGCAGTAGTTACCCGCATGCCTCGCTTTATCCCGATCCCTGTTGATACCTCGGGGACCATGACCTTATTTAGAGGAAAAAGAGATTTTGGTACTTCTGCAATTATTGCTGGCATTATTGCTACGACAGCAGTCGCTGCCTCGGTTACTGCCTCGGCATTGGCCTTGTCAAATTCAGTACAGACAACCCAAACTATCAATGAATTATCGGCCACTATCTCTGTGGCTCAGGACAGACAGGCCTCGGCCAATACTCAGACATAGGGAGGCCTTATGCTTGTCAACCAACGTATAGATCTGGTCCGAGAGCAATTAGACATTCTATGGCAACTGGCCCAGCTTGGCTGTGAGCAAAAACTCCCAGGCCTTTGTGTCACCTCCATATAATATGACAAATTTACCTGAGCTGCTAATCTGTCTAAGAGTCTTTCACAGCATCTGTTACAGAATTGGACCTCGGAGTTTGAACAGACACTTCGAGAGCTGAGAGCGACCATCATTCAAGTAAATTCTACCCGACTGGACCTGTCTTTGACGGAGGGATTGTCGTCCTGGATCACCTCAGCATCTCTTATTTCAAGGAATGGGTGGGAGTGGGACTTTTTGGAGTGATCCTCTGCTGTGGATTAGTGTTACTCCTCTGGTTGCTTTCAAATTGAGATCTCAAACAAGCAAGGACAAAGTAGTGATCACCCAGGCGCTTGTAGCCCTTGAACAAGGAGCGTCAGCCGATATCTGGTTGACCATGCTCAAGCAACAGGTCGCCGGCTGGACAGCTCTTGCACTCCTAGAACCTCGGTTCATTGCACAGGATTAGAGTGTTCGGCTTGAGCAGCCCATGAGGGGTGACGAGCTTAGCATCGCACAGGGAAGTTCTACCAAATACGCTCCCTGGAAGGCATGTCATATTACATGAGGGTTTCTGCCCCAGTTTTCCCTCCCTCGAAAAATGGCAGTGCGACGGGTCGGGAGTGCCCTGGGTCCCAACAACAGCCTAAGGGTATCTCTCTTGTACAGGTTCGCCAACTTTGTACGAGGATATGACCTCTGTCTTCACCCTCCTATATCTGGGTGTCCTGTTTGCTTAAAAAAAACAGAAAAGGGGGAGATGTGAGGAGCTGTCCTCACAGAGATGTGAGGAGCTGTCCGAGGAGCTGTCCTCACAGAGATGTGAGGAGCTGTCCGAGGAGTTGTCCTCACAGAGATGTGAGGAGCTGTCCGAGGAGCTGTCCTCACAGAGATGTGAGGAGCTGTCCGAGGAGCTGTCCTCACAGAGATGTGAGGAGCTGTCCGAGGAGCTGTCCTCACATATGTGAGGAGCTGTCCTCACAAACTCCATTACAAGATGGCACCGGCATCCGGCAGAACGCACCTAGTAAAAAGGGCAATACGCAGGTGCCTGGTAACTTCCCTACTCAAAGGGACACGTACGTTTTGGTACGTCATCTGGCATAATTGGCAGCGACCAGTCAGAGAGTGACACGTCCTAGGCGAGGATAGTTTCCTATATAAGGGACGGTTATTCCTCACTCGGCGTCTCCGCATTGTAAGCTTATGCTCTCCCTCTCAAGACGCATTAAAGCTTTTCTGTAGTAGGATCCTGTGTGTGCCGCGTCGTTCCTGCTGGCGAGACGTAGCGCGGGACAGACTATAACTTATGCAAAACATATTGTTCTCATTTCCATTAACAAAATGGAAAATATCTATCTTCTTGTGATATTTACAAGAAAATTTAAATTTCTAAGCCAACACTTAATTTTTTTCTTTCTTACATATGTACTCAGTTGAATTCATAAGTCATGTGCATTGCACCTGAGACCCGGGTGTCCAGCCCCCGTAGGTCATTGTTAATGCATTCAAAATCTAATTCACTTATTGCTCTATGTGAAGTTACCCATTTCCATGATGTGTATCTATCTTATAATTTTCTCCTGTTAAAGTATTGTTAGTTAGCAAAATATAATTAAGTGTCCTTAAGAAAAACAAAAATATAAAAAAATCCAAGAAAAACAAAAATATAAAAAAATCCATGCGGGGGTATTAACTATCTGTAGGTGCACCTATATATGTTATTAGAAATAAATTTTTCTTACATTTAAGCATTGGCTGCTTTCAAAAGATGACCTTAACTAGAAATTTTAAGATTACCTTTAGCTCTCATCAGACTTTGCCAATGAACAATGTTCATTATATCAGAGTTTTCACTATCAGAGTAATGATATATCTTACAATTTTAAATCAACCTAGATGAAAAGCCCTCTGTGTTAGAAGATGACTAGGCCCATTAGCAGCTGTTGCACTTCTCCCAGATCTTGCTTTACCATTTTTGATAAACTTAAGGCTCACTTGTCTAGCATATCTTTAACTTGGTCAAACCATCTACAGAAGATAGAAGTATTGTCACCTGTAGCTATCTCTATAAATTTAAATTCAAACTGCTTGCTCAGAAAAATTAAATATCCTAATTCATAATCCTGGATCTCGGCATCTATAGTATGGTTTACAAAGGCTTTTGTTACCAAACTCATTTGAGAACAGGCCATAACGAAGTTCCCTTCCTCACACATTTCAAATCTAAAACTGTAATATGGAATCAAATGTTATTCAAGAAGAAAGGAGCCTAAAATAAAATACCCCATCCTTCCTATTCAACAACAAATTTGATTTTTCCATAATGTAAAATATGTTCTTAAGTTTGTTTATCTTTTCTGTAATTGAGATTAGGTAGAGTACATATCATGTTATTAAAATTGGAACCATATTTGATATTGCTATTCAGAATTATGATTTCATCCAGACATTTACTTCCAAATTCATGAATTCCAGGTCTCTGTTTTTCAGAAGCATACAAATCCTTGCTTTCTTTTTTAGAGTTGATATCCACATGTTCATTCTCATTTCTCACATTTAGCTCATCTGCAGAATATAAATGAATGATACAGGGGACAGTGAGTATATTCCAGACCTCATAATATTTTATCCGCAAATATTATATATCAATTTCTATAATTTTCCCATATAAAAGAACATTAGAGCTAAAACACTAATTATTGCAGCAACAGTATATACATTTATGAAAAAGAAAATACTCTTTTGACTAATTTCTCACCTTTAGAAATGAGAGTATATGCCGCAATTTAGTACAGAAAAATCAGCTTCATGGTGACGATTTGAGATCCAAATAAAGAGCTTGGTAATCTGGAGAATCAGGTGCTTCAAGGGACTTCTAGCTCATCCATTTATACTGAATCTTGTCTCTGATCTGGACTTCAGGAGGTTTGCCTAGAATGGTGATGACAACAGGTTTCATAAACACTATCACATTGCAAAGAATACAAACTATCACCTTAGTGTCTTGTTTCTCTATAATTGATCTAATATAGTTTATGCCAAATCTTGAAAATTCCTATTTTCCATGTTCTGTAAACAGAAAACCCTGGAACTAAATACTTCAGAATTAAAAAATCAAATGATTCAATGACAAGTCTTGGTATGCTTGGTATGCTTTTCAATCATGGCCAAAATTTTAATATCTCAAGGAAAATGAACATTATGATTAAGTACTATGATGCTTGGTTCTTGTTAGTCCAATATATTATGAATAGTCTCAAATTCAAATGTTACCAACACCAACAAAAAACTCATAAATCACAAAAGTGAAATATTTATTTCCTGAGACACTATATAATTGTCATACAAAAATAGGTGTGAACACATCGAAGCATATCCAAGTATCTTGTCATTGGTACAATGAAGGAAATTAGATGTCATATAACCAGGTGAAGTATAGACTATTTGACCACAATATATGTATGAAGAAAGAAGTACGATAATAAAAACTTTTCGGTAAATAAGGCCTGACAAAGTAACATATACCTGTGCATATATATTTATATTTATATATACTTATATAAAATGACATTTAAATAATGTTTATGTAAGAGTAATATAATCCATAGTAATGCAATTATCATTTGTTTTAAAATGTCACCTTTCTCTATGGTTCCCTGCCTGCCATAGTATCTTTACATACAGTGAACATTTCAAGTATATGTTTAAGTGTTCTTTCCATTTTATTTACATTCCAGTCTCATTAAAGCATGTGACCTTGCTGGAGTAGGTGTGTTACTATGAGCATAGGCTTAAGACCCTTACCATAGCTGTCTGAAAGTCATTATTCTGCTAGCTGCCTTCAAATGAAGACGTAGAACTCTCAGGTCATGCACCATGCTAGCCTTGATGCTGCCATGTTCACACCTTGATGATTATGAACTGAACCTCTGAACCTGTAAGCAGTCTCAATTACATATTGTTTTTATAAGAATTGCTTTGGTCATGGTAATTGTTCACAGTAGTAAAACCCTAACTATTACAAAAGGTAGTACCAGGAACTAGACTATTGCTCTGATAGGTCTGACCATGTTTTTATTTGGAAGAATGTGGAAATGGGGACTTGGATTTGGAAAGCCATGAAATGTCTGATTGTAAAAAGAAATACAAATATAACGTCTGAATCAAAACTCATAGAGAGGGAGAAAGCATTAAACATAAAAAATGATGGATAATGATAGTAAATGATAGGTAGATAATAGATATAGATAGTGATAGAAATGGTAGTGATAGAGATAATGTATTTGTGAATTTGTGTGTGTGACTATTGTAAAAAATTAATAAGCTGTAATTAGTAATGATTTGATGAGCAAGCATAAGGACAGGAAGTCCCACATACAAGCCAGGTATAACAGTAAACAACTATATTCCCATTTGGTGAGAAGAATGAATTCCTCATGAATTCTGGGAAATTTTCTGTCATAAAGCTTAACCAAATCAGTAAGCCCTGGCTTAAGTAACAGACCCTGTCTTAAAAATAATAAAGGTATGAATCATAGTGGGCAAATAGACCCCTAACAACCTGAATATACTGTCCTGAACATATAAGGTAAATGACAGAACTGACTCCTGCAAACTCTTCTCTGATCTACACACACACACACACACACACACACACAAACACACACACACACACACACAGAGAGAGAGAGAGAGAGAGAGAGAGAGAGAGAGAGAGAGAGAGAGAGAGAGTCACACAAATAGATCATGGATAGATGATAGACAGATAGAGGATAGAGAAATAAATACCTAGATAGGTAGATAGGTAGACAGATATACAGACAGACAGACGGACAGACAGACAGACAGACAGATAATTTTGGACTAGAGTAACATTTAAAATAAATCTTAATATATGAGAAGATTGAGGAAGAAGACACCTTATGTCCACCTCTGGCCTCCACATATTTGCACATACACATTCTTGTATTTATGTGCACCCAAATATGGACACATGTATGCACATGCTTTACACAAACACATATGGATATTGACTTACACATACAACATGTGACCATACACACACACACACACACACACACACACACACACACACACACAAACACACAAACACAAACCAACTTAACAGGAGGTCTATATGCTGAACAAAATTTAATTGTATATTATTGTATCCTTAGATTTGAACTTTTATGTCCAGACCTCAATCATCCCATATAATTTGGCACAAGTGAATAATTAGTTCCCCACATTTATTTCTCTCTATCCCCTGGAAACTACCATTTCTATTTTCTTCTACTTTTTGGCTACTATATTATATACAAGTAGAATCAGTGGTGTATATTTGATTGCAATTGACCTGTTTCATTGAGCATAAGGTCTTATACATTTCACTAATGCCATTATATGATATTGACTATTTGTGCCTTTTAAAAAATAGAATAATCATTTTTCATCCACGACACATATGTAAGTTGTCTCCATATTTGGCCCCCTTGAATGGTGTTGTAATTAAGAAATGATATGAAAATGAAAATGTCCTGATGGTTCTGCTTTTAGATCTTTGAATGAGTATGTAGAATTAGGAGTACTGAATTTGATCTAGTTTTATACTAAAACGTTTAGGAATTCCAAGCATGCATTATCAGATGTATATAAGCCTTGTCTAGTTCCTGATCTTAGTGGAATTGCTTCAAGTTTCTCTCCATTTAGTTTGATGTTGGCTACTGGTTTGCTGTATATTGCTTTTACTATGTTTATGTATGGGCTTTGAATTCCTGATTTTTCCAAGCATATTAACATTTGTCTGCTTTTAAATGGATAAGAACTACAAAAACTACAATGAGCTTATAGGCAGGTTCAGGAAGTGCCACCAGGTGGTCAGCTCTGTACCAAGCCATTTTAGACACAATGATACATATTGACCTTTTATTTAAAGCACTGTAGAATTTATTAAGATTAACAAACCCCAGAATATGGAGAACATAACAGGGGATATAGTGTGAATCATCCTGTTCATAGTCAAGCCATTTTCCTGTTTCAATGACTGATAGACATGTTTCAGCAACAATATGAAATAGCTTTTGAGAATGGAACAAAATGGCTACAGCAATGCTGGGCATTGGATAGACCTTAACATTCCTCATTTTAAATTCATAAAGTGAATCGAATCATTGAGTCAATATGATTTTTCTGAGATTAGTGGGGATAGTAAATCAAACTTTTATATCAGGGTTTGTTGACAGTTTGTTGGCCTGAAACATTGGTTTCCCTTAATACATGTTGGTGTTCTCGTGTTAGCAGACAGTTCTCTGCCCATACCTATTAAGAGGGTATTAGCATTGGAGTTCCACTGGCTATCAGGGATTGGTGTAGAAATCCTATGTGTTCCCAGCATCTTTCTCCATAATAGTATTCCTGAGGCAATAAAAGTACAACTAAGCAAAAGTCATAAGTTTCAGTAAGGATAAAGGTACTGATGCAAGGAGTTAGTCCCAAGGCATAAGCAAATCAAATGCCTTTGGGGTTACTTAAAAGTAAGGAGAAACTTCTATTTTTCCCATCTGCACATTACAATGTTGAAAGTATCAAGACTATGATATCTTATATGAGGCCTTGTTATTCATAGGTCAAGCAGGGTTTTAACATTTTATTGAGATCAATGATATCTAAGACCCTGCTTTTGGGGACCTGGAATTTCTTGATGGTGAATATAATCTCAGGAGTTTTACAAGATACATAAAATTAGAGTACCCAAGGTTTTTCCATTTTGTAACTGAATATAATTATCTTTATCAGTAACCCAGGGAGCTAGCATTACATAAGACAGAAATGAAGTTTAAGCTATGATGTTAGTAATTAGGTTCTTGTTTGTATTTCTACTCAATGTTCCTGTCTGTTGTTCTGGAGCATGAGCCTCAGTGCAATATAAAATAGACAACTTCTGTACAGAGTATTTCATCTGTTTGATATTTGATGGATACTGTGGGTATTGTCATATGGTCCATCTTTGGTCCCCTGATGACTTCTGAAAATTCAGATAAGAGTTATGAATACAGGATTGGATCCCTTCTATATATTCATAGCCAAAAGGGAGCATGAAGTGAGACAGCTTTTCAGATAGGTCTTTACTAGAGATAGCTTTTTCTTGCAATTTTAAAAACTCTCTGTATAGCTCATCTCTTGCAAAACAAGCCTACTTTTTTTATTTACATATAATTTTAGGCATCCACCATGGGATCCATTTTGATTATCCTATGAATCAGTCTCTTGTACTCCAGCTCCTTAATTCTTATTAAGAAACAGCAAGCACAATTTTTTAAATATAGCAAAAGAATTCAGAGATCTACCTGTATTGTTAAGGACAGACAATAAGTTATCTGGGTGGTACTTTATCCTGAGATTATCACTCCTTTCATTCCTGAACCTACACTAGCTCTGTCCTAGCCTGACCATCTAAGTACAAACTAAAACTTAGTTGAGTGAAATCTTATTATGTGACTACTACTCCCTAATTCTCTTTATCTCTGTCCTTAATTTTTTCTGAAATAATTGGCTCAAAATGCATTTGCCTTTGTTCTTCGAGATCCATGAAGCCACTTATTGAGTTATTATATTTTGCATAGAAGATAAATTATATGTTTTGAACTCACGTTTTCAAATGTCATTCATAGAGCCATAAGGGCTGTCCTGTAGGTCTCAGCATTTACCATTTTTCTGAAACATAGACATGCTCTTGCCTCCTCAACTCATGCTGCTTATAATTATCATGGGATCATTAACATTAACAGCCTTCTCCAAACGAGGACCATAAAAACACGTACAATATTAAGCAAACAGGTCTTGTGTCTAGAACAATGTTTTTTTCATCTTTATTAACTTGGGTATTTCTTATTTACATTTTGATTGTTATTTCCTTTCCTGGTTTCCAGGCCAACATCCCCCTAACCCCTCTCCTCCCCTTCTCTATGGATGTTCCCTTCCCCATCCTCCCCCCATTACCGCCCTCCCCTCAAAACAATCACGTTCACTGAGGGTTCAGTCTTGGCAGGACCAAGGGTTTCCCCTTCCACTGGTTCCTTTACTAGGCTATTCATTGCTACCTATGAGGTTGGAGCCCAGGGTCAGTCCATGTATAGTCTTTGGGTTGTGGCTTAGTCCCTGGAAGCTCTGGTTGGTTGGCATTGTTGTTCACATGGGGTCTCAAGCCCCGTCAAGCTCTTTCAGTCCTTTCTCTGATTCCTTCAACCGGGGTTCCATTCTCAGTTCAGTGGTTTGCTGCTGGCATTCGCCTCTGTGTTTGCTGATTCTGGTTGTGTCTCTCAGGAGAGATCTACATCTGGTTCCTGTTGGCCTGCACTTCTTTGCTTCATCCATCTTATCTAGTTTGGTGGCTGTATATGTATGGGCCACCTGTGGGGCAGGCTCTGAATGGGTGTTCCTTCTGCCTCTGTTCTAAACTTTTCCTCCCTATTCCCTCCCAAGGGTATTCTTGTTCCCCTTTTAAAGAAAGAGTGAAGCATTCACATTTTGGTCATCCTTCTTGAGTTTCAAGTGTTCTGTGCATCTAGGGTAATTTGAGCATTTGGACTAATATCCACTTATCAATGATTGCATACCATGTGTGTTTTTCTGTGATTGGGTTACCTCACTCAGGATGATATTTTCCAGTTCCATCCATTTGCCTATGAATTTCATAAAGGCATTGTTTTTGACAGCTGAGTAATATTCCATTGTGTAGATGTAGCACATTTTCTGTATCCATTGCTCTGTTGAAGGGTATCTGGGTTCTTTCCATCTTCTGGCTATTATAAATAAGACTGCTATGAACATAGTGGAACATGTGTCTTTGTTATATGTTGGGGCATTTTTTGGGTATATGCCCAAGAGAGGTATAGCTGGGTGCTCAGGTAGTTCAATGTCCAATTTTCTGAGGAACCTCCAGATTGATTTCCAGAATGGTTGTACCAGTCTGCAATCCCACCAACAATGGAGGAGTGTTCCTCTTTCTCCACATCCTCGCCAAACAACCCCATAACTCCTAAATAAATAGAAGCAATCAATAAAGTTCTCCCATCCAAAATGAGCCCAGGTCCAGATGGGGTCATTGTAGAATTTTATCAGACCTTCATAGAAGACTTCATACCAATACTATCCAAACTATTCAGCAAAATTGAAACAGATAGAGCACTACGGAATTCCTTCTATGAAGCCACAATTACTCTTATACATAAACCACACAAAGACCCAACAAAGAAAGAGAACTTCAGACCAATTTACTCAATAAAATTCTTGAAAATAGAGCAATGTTTAAAATCATGAAGACCCACACTCTGCTTGCCCTGTTCCAGGAAAGGAATCATGTTACACCATTTGTACCATGGCCATGCCAAACTTGTCCTTTGTGTGTGTGTGTGTGTGTGTGTGTGTGTGTGTGTGTGTGTATTTGTGTGTGCAGGTGCGTGTCTGCATGTTTTAGTTCTAATTATTCTTGTGACCAAAGAAAATTTTAAATAATCTAGGATCCATAGAAATTAGAGAAAGTTATTTTAAAAAATCATGTATCACCTGGAAAAAGATGGCATATTAAGTAAGGTTATTTGGGCCAAGCCCCTGTTCTTTGTATAATACCCTAGATGGTAAGATGCAGCCCCTGCATGTATCCAGTGGTTCATGAAAAGTTACAATTCCAGACTTAATAGTATATGCATAAATTTCTTTGAAAATATCATTTCAGTCATTCATATCTGTAGCTAAATAAATCCTGACCCTCTATCTTTCTCTAGGCTGAAACTGGCCTTTTGCGAGTCACTGGTTTGCCGAGAATAATCTGAAGAAAAGTCTGATTAACTAGTAAACTGTTAGAAGATTTACATGTTGTGTTTTCATTTTGTGAGAAATCAGAACTGTTCACACAATTTGATAGACTTTGATTTGGATATTTATTGTTTAGTTAAATACAATTCCTACATCAGATATTGAGAATCTTAACCCAACATACATTTCAAAAAAGATAAAAAATATTTTCCATATGTTCATATTTTAGGTATAGCATACTCATTGTTCAGAAAATAATATTGTCAGTAAATATCAATTTAATGGATTAAGGGCTATAATGAATAATCAAATGAGACAAGAAATTCATGGTGTCAATTAATTCTAATTAATAATGCCTGTGTCATTATTCAGTATTTTGTTTATTATATTGAGCTATATAGGAGCCAGACTTATAAATATTGACTCTTTTTATTACAAGTAACTTCTCCTGCCCATGTTCTCAGTAATCATCTCAGTAATGCAGTATGCAGTTTTACACTCAGTTTACTGGATCATCTTCCTGCTACCTTTAGTCTTATAAGATATTGAACAAAGAATTTTGAAAAATATGTCCTTGAACAATAAGTTTCAATAAAGGTCACAGAAATTACAGCCGATTAATGTCAGAATATAATATGTAATACATCATTTAAAGACTGGTTGTAGAAATGTAGAAAGCATTTTTCTCTGGATAGTCAGGGACTGTGTTTCTATGTAGCTACTAGAAGCCTAGAAAAGGACCTTATGTTACCATTCATTTTTAAGCTTAAAGGAACCAAATCTTATAGTAGAAAATTAAGTTCTGAAAGACTTTCAGCAGAGGTTCTCAAACCTCCTAAACTTACTGCACTTTAATATGGTTCAGTAAGTTGGGGTGACTGCCCAAAATAAAACTATTTTCTTGCTAATTCATAATTGAAACATTGCATATGTTATGAATCATAATATAAGCATCTAATAATTTAATAGTCATTGAGGTTTCCAATAAAAAGTTATTACAATCTGCTAATGAGTCATGACCGCAGGTTGAGAACTAGTTAAAAATGAGAATCACAAGGCCTATGAAAGTAGCTCCCCACACTTGATGTCTGAATCAAATTCACCTCCCATTAATAATTATAAAATGTTATAGTAATTACACATGATGAAGATGACATTGACGATTTAGATCTGTGTTTTTCATCATATGAGCATGTACAAGCAAATATGCTTATTCAAAAATTTTTCATTAAGACAGAAGTTTTATATGACTTTGCAAAGCTCCTGCACAATGTAACATTAATTGCCTCAAAACTTTATAGTCATATGCATAATAAGTGTGTGTATGTGTGTATGTATATAAGAACATTAGATGTAAATCCTCTGTTTAAATATATATTTATGTATATATATTTATGATTTGAGAATATATATATGTATATGTATACACAATACAACTTTATCACTTGCAATTTTAGATTTCTCTTCCAAACATTATCTTTATAAATTCAATGGTGGCTTCATAATGAAATGATAATTATTTTAAATCTTTTATTTTGTAGAAAAATAATCTATACTTCAAAAGCTAATTTCATATAAAAATATAACTCAAAATTCACTAATTTTTAGCACATACATCAATAGAAATGAAACACATCCACAACCATATGTTGATTAAAATTTAATTTATTATAGCAACTGATCATGTATGTATTTATAACTCAAGATTAGAAGCAAGCAAAAGATTTAATTTTTATTTCTGAACTAAAAATAATTTTTAATGAAAAACACAATCATTCATGACCAATGTAGTGTCCAGTGCAATGTCACCCTTTGCTACTCTATGCCATAACCCATCCATATTTGATTTTTTGTGCAACCAGGTATTTTAAATAATAACAACTTCTGAACATAGACTTTTGTCTTTATTAGGGTTATTATATCAACAATTAAACCATATGACCAAAAACACCTTGTAGAAGAAAGTATTTATGGGGCTTATATAACTGTAGTGACAGTTCATTAAGAAAAGCAATAGCAAGGACTGAAATCAGACAGGATGTTGAAGAGGGAACATTTTGCAGACAACACGGAGTCATTATTCACACTGGATTGCTCCTATAGCTATGCTCAGCCAAGTTTATTACATAACTCAGAACCTGCACACAGGAAGTAGCAATAACACAATTGAATGCCACACTCCTTATCAAAATTTAATGCACAAAAATAAATTGACATAAGCTTGTTTATAGCCTGTTATTATGAAATCCTTTCCACAATTGATGGGTATACTTTTCAGATGAGTCTAGTTGTGTGTTACAGTTATAAAAAAGAAATTAAAGGATCCGAATAGCTATCTGAATGCTAAAGTAATTAGAAGTATTCACTTGCTTGTAGTCCTGTGGTCATTTACTCCTCAGACAATGGACTATCAATAATGTTATCATATAAAAGAATGTCACATATCAGTAACAAATACCATTGTAGAATTTACAATTCATATTCTTGTAATTTTTCATTGTGAACATTAAATTTTCATAGATTTTACACTTCTAAATATGGAAATTTCAAGTAACATTTATTTAATCAAGTTTCCATCAATTGGGATAACAACCTTATGCTAAATGTTTGAATAAATAAACTACCTACTCGTTTTCTGAAAAGAGAAGTAGAAATCCAGATTAATGAGATAAAAACCATGAAAACTGTGGCTCTTTAAAATATACAGAAGTCTTTATTGATCATATGTAAATACACTGCAAGATTCCTGATTTTGACCTAATTTCTTATCATGATTTGTAATGTTAATAATTTTGACTGTTGAATTACAAGGTATCTAATAATCATGTGTGCATAAATCTATAATAATTTTATTCCTAAGTAATTGTTCTACTGTGATAGTCCTCTGTACCATCAATGACAGTCGCTTGAGTGTTTTCTTTCTCAGAAAATTGAAAATAGCTTGATGCTTTCATGCATGGGATTGTGATTATGAAGCAAGTTGTTCCTATTGGGAAATCAGAATGTAACAAAAATAATTGAAGGAAGAAATTAAATCATATTCAAAACATGTATACGAAGGACAGGTACTTATTGAAGAAGTTTTCCCAGATAAATTCCAGGAGTTTCAGACACCAGTGGCTCTTTTTTAATGATTTAAGATATTTATCAATAAATATAAAATTATAATAGTAAGTATTATTTTTGGTGTATCATCATACAGACTTACTCTATTTGTAGATAGTAATACTCTGTTGCTAGATTATGGCAAAAGTAACCTACATATACCTCTCAAATCATTTCCTCAACTTAAGGACAATTATCTGTCAGCACAGTCACTGTCACATAGTTAATTTGAACCCAAATATTTCCAAAGAAATTGTTTTTTCTATCCCATATCTCAATGTGGAGAAAATTAGTACTCCCACACTGGTGGAGAATTATTATGCTGAAAAATGATGACATTTTGAAATCTAATTAAATTTTTTGAAAGTGCCACATATGTGGAATGTTTTTGAAAGATAACACCAGTGATTTAGAGATCAAATTATAGCATACGAATCTCTCAATATTCTTTCTGCATGTTCCCTTTTACAACATACACTATTTCAAATCACCTGAACCAAGGACATCAGACCCAAAACATATATGTGTGTATATTCTTTCATTTCTGGGATTGCAGTAAGGAAGAATGGCATTCCTAATGGGAAATCAGGATTCTATTCAAAGCAAGGGAGAAGAAGATAGATGTTATTTCTATGTGTATTAATTTATGTATTTATATGTTTATTAAGTATATTTATTCATATGCAGTAGTATAAAATCCTGCATTATAACATATTGTGATAATAGTTTCCCATCAAACAACTCATCTGTGATCCTCACAAACTCCCCCAACAACTGATGTATTCATCCTTTCTTTATTTCTCTCATTAGAAAACAACCACTGTATAAAAATATAAATTGTAATCCTAATAGCAAAATTAGGTAAAAATAAAACCAAAATTAGAAAAACATAAAATAATCAGCAAAATAAAATATCCAAAGGAAAAGCACAAGAAACCCATCTAGATACAAAGACAACTGTACTTTTACACACAGAAATTCCACAGAAATGCAAAACATGAAATCTCTGTAAATAAGCACAAAATCTATAAAGTGGGCTGGAGTGATAGCTCAGTGTTTAAAAGCACTGACTTCTCTTCCAGAGGAGTTGAGTTCAAATCTCATTAACCACCTAGTGTCTCATAACTATCTATAATGAGATTTGATGCCCTCTTCTGGTATGTCTAAAGACAGATGCAGTGTACTATAAATAAATAAATAAATAAATAAATAAATAAATAAATAAATAAATAGATAGGTAGATAGACAGACAGACAGACAGATAAATAAAGTATCTCTAAGGTAAGAAAAGACATACACGCCAACATTATTTAAAAGAATCCTGCTAAAATGAAGTTAGCTATCAATATCTGTGAAGTATTTGAATTTAAGTGTGTGTGATCTTTTTTTAAATCATGAGACTGTTTTGGAGTAAACTATCTTTTCCTTTGTGAACAATTATCAATAGTAGATATGTTCTGTGTTAATGAAAAAGTCGATATTGGTTTATATCAACTTTCTATATTAGAAATGACGTCCAGTAGTCTTATGGAAGTGCAGTTTGAATACATGATATCTCAGTACCTCTGAGTTCTGAGAGGTTATGACATCAACATTAGAAATTCTAGAATTACTTTGAAGTAATCCACCTGCAAAATGTGAAATATTTGTGTGAGAAAATAGTTTCTAATAAGCCTTCTATCGGAGGTTTTTATATGGAAAATAAAGCATCACAACTTTTGGAGCACTAGAATTTTAGATTCTATCTCATGGCTAATACTTTTTGTTTTTCAAGTTTAACATAAGTAAACTGATTTGAAGCAAAGTTCAAGAAGGAATGCTTACTTTTCCTGTTATTTCTCAAAACAACAACAAGAATAACAACAACAACAGCAACAACAACAGCAACAACAACAACACCTTAGAGTGCCCCTCTCAACAAGAAAACAAAACAAAACAAGTGTTTTTCAACCAGAGTCTCTCTATAAAGCCTTGTCTGTTGTGGAACACACTATGTAAAGCAGGCTGGCCAAACTCAAGGAGATCCTCCTGTGCTTCTGCCTTCTTCTTTTTTTTTTTTTTTATTAACTTGAGTATTTCTTATATACATTTCGAGTGTTATTCCCTTTCCCGGTTTCCGGGCAAACATCCCCCTCCCCCCTCGCCTTCCTTATGGGTGTTCCCCTCCCAACCCTCCCCCCATTGCCGCCCTCCCCCCCAAAGTCTAGTTCACTGGGGGTTCAGTCTTAGCAGGACCCAGGGCTTCCCCTTCCACTGGTGCTCTTACTAGGATATTCATTGCTACCTATGGGGTCAGAGTCCAGGGTCAGTCCATGTATAGTCTTTAGGTAGTGGCTTAGTCCCTGGAAGCTCTGGTTGCTTGACATTGTTGTACTTTTGGGGTCTCGAGCCCCTTCAAGCTCTTCCAGTTCTTTGATTCCTTCAACGGGGGACCTATTCTCAGTTCAGTGGTTTGCTGCTGGCATTCGCCTCTGTATTTGCTGTATTCTGGCTGTGTCTCTCAGGAGCGATCTACATCCGGCTCCTGTCGGTCTGCACTTCTTTGCTTCATCCATCTTGTCTAATTGGGTGGCTGTATATGTATGGGCCACATGTGGGGCAGGCTCTGAATGGGTGTTCCTTCAGTCTCTGTTTTAATCTTTGCCTCTCCCTTCCCTGCCAAGGGTATTCTTTTTCCTCATTTAAAGAAGGAGTGAAGCATTCACCTTTTGATCATCCGTCTTGAGTTTCGTTTGTTCTAGGGATCTAGGGTAATTCAAGCATTTGGGCTAATAGCCATTTATCAACGAGTGCATACCATGTATGTCTTTCTGTGATTGGGTTAGCTCACTCAGGATGATATTTTCCAGTTAAAACCATTTGCCTATGAATTTCATAAACTCGTTGTTTTTGATAGCTGAGTAATATTCCATTGTGTAGATGTACCACATTTTCTGTATCCATTCCTCTGTTGAAGGGCATCTGGGTTCTTTCCATTTTCTGGCTATTATAAATAAGGCTGCTATGAACATAGTGGAGCATGTGTCTCTTTTATATGTTGAGGCATCTTTTGGGTATATGCCCAAGAGAGGTATAGCTGGATCCTCAGGCAGTTCAATGTCCAATTTTCTGAGGATCCTCCAGACCGATTTCCAGAATGGTTTTACCAGTCTGCAATCCCACCAACAATGGAGGAGTGTTCCTCTTTCTCCACATCCTCGCCAGCATCTGCTGTCACCTGAGTTTTTGATCTTAGCCATTCTCACTGGTGTGAGGTGAAATCTCAGGGTTGTTTTGATTTGCATTTCCCTTATGACTAAAGATGTTGAACATTTCTTTAGGTGTTTCTCAGCCATTCGGCATTCCTCAGCTGTGAATTCTTTGTTTAGCTCTGAACCCCATTTTTTAATAGGGTTATTTGTTTCCCTGCGGTCTAACTTCTTGAGTTCTTTGTATATTTTGGATATAAGGCCTCTATCTGTTGTAGGATTGGTAAAGATCTTTTCCCAATCTGTTGGTTGCCGTTTTGTCCTAACCACAGTGTCCTTTGCCTTACAGAAGCTTTGCAGTTTTATGAGATCCCATTTGTCGATTCTTGATCTTAGAGCATAAGCCATTGGTGTTTTGTTCAGGAAATTTTTTCCAGTGCCCATGTGTTCCAGATGCTTCCCTAGTTTTTCTTCTATTAGTTTGAGTGTGCCTGGTTTGATGTGGAGGTCCTTGATCCACTTGGACTTAAGTTTTGTACAGGGTGATAAGCATGGATCGATCTGCATTCTTCTACATGTTGCCCTCCAGTTGAACCAGCACCATTTGCTGAAAATGCTATCTTTTTTCCATTGGATGGTTTTGGCTCCTTTGTCAAAAATCAAGTGACCATAGGTGTGTGGGTTCATTTCTGGGTCTTCAATTCTATTCCATTGGTCTATCTGTCTGTCTCTGTACCAATACCATGCAGTTTTTATCACTATTGCTCTGTAATACAGCTTGAGTTCAGGGATAGTGATTCCCCCTGAAGTCCTTTTATTGTTGAGGATAGCTTTAGCTATCCTGGGTTTTTTGTTATTCCAGATGAATTTGCAAATTTTTCTGTCTAACTCTTTGAAGAATTGGATTGGTATTTTGATGGGGATTGCATTGTATCTGTAGATTGCTTTTGGTAAAATGGCCATTTTTACTATATTAATCCTGCCAATCCATGAGCATGGGAGATCTTTCCATCTTCTACGGTCTTCTTCAATTTCTTTCCTCAGTGTCTTGAAGTTCTTATTGTACAGATCTTTTACTTGCTTGGTTAAAGTCACACCGAGGTACTTTATATTATTTGGGTCTATTATGAAGGGTGTCGTTTCCCTAATTTCTTTCTCGGCTTGTTTCTCTTTTGTATAGAGGAAGGCAACTGATTTATTTGAGTTAATTTTATACCCAGCCACTTTGCTGAAGTTGTTTATCAGCTTTAGTAGTTATCTGGTGGAACTTTTGGGATCACTTAAATATACTATCATATCATCTGCAAATAGTGATATTTTGATTTCTTCTTTTCCGATCTGTATCCCCTTGATCTCCTTTTTTTGTCTGATTGCTCTGGCTAGAACTTCAAGAACTATATTGAATAAGTAGGGAGAGAGTGGGCAGCCTTGTCTAGTCCCTGATTTTAGTGGGATTGCTTCAAGTTTCTCTCCATTTAGTTAAATGTTAGCAACTGGTTTGCTGTATATGGCTTTTACTATGTTTAGGTATGGGCCTTGAATTCCTATTCTTTCCAGGACTTTTATCATGAAGGGGTGTTGAATTTTGTCAAATGCTTTCTCAGCATCTAATGAAATGATCTTGTGGTTCTGTTCTTTCAGTTTGTTTATATAATGGATCACGTTGATGGTTTTCCGTACATCAAACCATCCCTGCATTCCTGGGATGAAGCCTACTTGATCATGGTGGGTGATTGTTTTGATGTGCTCTTGGATTCAGTTTGTCAGAATTTTATTGAGTATTTTTGCGTCGATATTCATAAGGGAAATTGGTCTGAAGTTCTCTTTCTTTGTTGTGTCTTTGTGTGGTTTTGGTATAACAGTAATTGTGGCTTCGTAGAAGGTATTCGGTAGTGATCCATCTGTTTCAATTTTGTGGAATAGTTTGGATAATATTGGTATGAGGTCTTCTATGAAGGTTTGATAGAATTCTGCACTAAACCCGTCTGGACCTGGGCTCTTTTTGGTTGGGAGACCTTTAATGACTGCTTCTATTTCCTTAGGAGTTATGGGGTCGTTTAACTGGTTTATCTGTTCCTGATTTAAGTTCGATACATGGTATCTGTCTAGGATATTGTCCATTTCCTGAAGATTTTCAAGTTTTGTTGAATATAGGTTTTTATAGTAAGATCTGATGATTTTTTGAATTCCCTCTGAATCTGTAGTTATGTCTCCCTTTTCATTTCTGATTTTGTTAATTTGGACGCACTCTCTGTGTCCTCTCGTTAGTCTGGCTAAGGGTTTATCTATCTTGTTGATTTTCTCAAAGAACCAGCTTTTGGTTCTGTTGATTCTTTCTATGGTCCTTTTTGTTTCTACTTGGTTGATTTCAGGTCTGAGTTTGATTATTTCCTGCCTTCTACTCCTCCTGGGTGTATTTGCTTCTTTTTGTTCTAGAGCTTTTAGGTGTGTTGTCACGCTGCTGACATATGCTCTTTCCTGTTTCTTTCTGCAGGCACTCAGCGCTATGAGTTTTCCTCTTAGCACAGCTTTCATTGTGTCCCATAAGTTTGGGTATGTTGTACCTTCATTTTCATTAAATTCTAAAAAGTTTTTAATTTCTTTCTTTATTTCTTCCTTGACCAGGTTATCATTGAGTAGAGCATTGTTCAATTTCCAAGTATATGTGGGCATTCTTCCTTGATTTTTATTGAAGACCAGTTTTAGGCCGTGGTGGTCTGATAGCACGCATGGGATTATTTCTATCTTTCTGTACCTGTTGAGGCCCGTTTTTTGACCAATTATATGGTCAATTTTGGAGAAAGTACCATGAGGAGCTGAGAAGAAGGTATATCCTTTTGCTTTAGGATAGAATGTTCTATAAATATCTGTTAAGTCCATTTGGCTCATGAGTTCTCTTAGTCTGTCTACATCTCTGTTTAATTTCTGTTTCCATGATCTGTCCATTGATGAGAGTGGGGTGTTGAAATCTCCCACTATTATTGTGTGAGGTGCAATGTGTGTTTTGAGCTTTAGTAAGGTTTCTTTTACATATGTAGGTGCCCTTGTATTTGTGGCATAGATATTTAGGATTGAGAGTTCATCTTGGTGGATTTTTCCTTTGATGAATATGAAGTGTCCTGCCTTATCTTTTTTGATGACTTTTATTTGAAAATTGATTTTATTTGATATTAGAATGGCTACTCCAGCTTGCTTCTTCTGACCATTTGCTTGGAAAATTGTTTTCCAGCCTTTCACTCTGAGGTAATGTCTGTCTTTGTCTCTGAGGTATGTTTCCTGCAGGCAGCAGAATGCAGGGTCCTCGTTGCGTATCCAGTTTGTTAATCTATGTCTTTTTATTGGGGAGTTGAGGCCATTAATGTTGAGAGATATTAAGGAATAGTGATTATTGCTTCCCGTTATATTCATATTTGGATGTGAGGTTATGTTTGTGTGCTTTCATTCTCTTTGTTTTGTTGCCAAGACGATTAGTTTCTTGCTTCTTCTAGGGTATAGCTTGCCTCCTTATGTTGGGCTTTACCATTTATTATCCTTTGTAGTGCTGGATTTGTAGAAAGATATTGTGTAAATTTGGTTTTGTCATGGAATATCTTGGTTTCTCCATCTATGTTAATTGAGAGTTTTGCAGGATACAGTAACCTGGGCTGGCATTTTTGTTCTCTTAGGGTCTGTATGACATCAGTCCAGGATCTTCTGGCCTTCATAGTTTTTGGCGAGAAGTCTGGTGTGATTCTGATAGGTCTGCCTTTTTATGTTACTTGACCTTTTTCCCTTACTGCTTTAATATTCTTTCTTTATTTTGTGTGTTTGGTGTTTTGACAATTATGTGACAGGAGGTGTTTCTTTTCTCTTCCTATCTATTTGGATTTCTGTAGGCTTCTTGCATGTCTATGGTTATCTCTTTTTTTAGGTTAGGGAAGTTTTCTTCTATGATTTTGTTGAAGATATTTACTCGTCCTTTGAGCTGGGAGTTTTCACTCTCTTCTATACCTATTATCCTTAGGTTTGATCTTCTCATTGAGTCCTGGATTTCCTGTATGTTTTGGACCAGTAGCTTTTCCCGCTTTACATTATCTTTGACAGTTGAGTCAATGATTTCTATGGAATCTTCTGGTCCTGAGATTCTCTCTTCCATCTCTTGTATTATGTTGGTGAAGCTTGTATCTACAGCTCCTTGTCTCTTCTTTTGGTTTTCTATATCCAGGGTTGTTTCCATGTGTTCTTTCTTGATTGCTTCTATTTCCATTTTTAATTCCTTCAACTGTTTGATTGTGTTTTCCTGGAATTCTTTCAGGGATTTTTGCGATTCCTCTCTGTAGGCTTCTACTTGTTTATTAATGTTTTCCTGTGTTTCCCTAAGTGTGTTCATGTCTTTCTTGAAGTCCTCCAGCATCATGATCAAATATGATTTTGAAACTAGATCTTGCTTTTCTGGTGTGTTTGGATATTCCATGTTTGTTTTGGTGGGAGAATTGGGCTCCGATGATGGCATGTAGTCTTGGTTTCTGTTGCTTGGGTTCCTGCACTTGCCTCTCGCCATAAGATTATCTCTAGTGTCACTTTGTTCTGCTATTTCTGACAGTGGCTAGACTGTCCTATAAGCCTGTGTGTCAGGAGTGCTGTAGACCTGTTTTCCTCTCTTTCAGTCAGTTATGGGGACAGAGTGTTCTGCTTTTGGGCGTGTAGTTTTTCCTCTCTACAGGTCTTCAGCTGTTCCTGTGGGCCTGTGTCTTGAGTTCACCAGGCAGCTTTCTTGCAGCAGAACATTTGGTCTTACCTGTGGTCCTGAGGCTCAAGTTCACTCGTGGGGTGCTGCCCAGGGGCTCTCTGCAGCGGCAGCAACCAGGAAGACCTGTGCCGCCCCTTCCGGGAGCTTCAGTGCACCAGGGTTCCAGATGGTCTTTGGCTTTTTCCTCTGGCGTCCGAGATGTGTGTGCAGGGAGCAGTCTCTTCTGGTTTCCCAGGCTTGTCTGCCTCTCTGAAGGTTTAGCTCTCCCTCCCACGGGATTTGGGTGCAGAGAACTGTTTATCCGGTCTGTTTCCTTCTGGTTCTGGTGGTGTCTCATGCAGGTGTCCTGCCGCTCCTGGGCCCTCCCCCACGGGAGCCCAGAGGCATTATACAGTTTCCTCTTGGGCCAGGGATGTGGGCAGGGGTGGGCAGTGTTGGTGGTCTTTTCTGCTCTGCAGCCTCAGGAGTGCCCACCTGACCAGGCGGTGAGGTCTCTTTCCCACGGGGTCTGGGAGCAGAGAGACAAAATGAAAGTCTTATGTTCAACAACTTCTTATATATTTTATGTTGGTGTCCATGACATGTAATGTTTATAAAAGCAAGTAACACAAAAGCATATGCACAGATGTAGTAAATGTTGCTGGGTGGTTTTTTCAGATCTAAAGTTACCGTAGACAATATACAACACAGTTCTACTGACTTTATTGTTATTTGTTTCCAATGGTACAAACATAACAAAATATGTGATCAACATGGCATTGGAGACTGACCTATTCAGGAACATATGTGAAAGTGTCCTTATACTGTTAAGCTAGTCAGATAACATTTACTAGGCTTTAACATTCCTCCCTTTTGAGGTGTCCATAAAAGTCCAATTGTTGATTCTAAAAGTTCTTAAACCAGGGTGATATACTGGGTCAGAAGAACCATAAGCTTCACAATGTATATGTGCTATTTTTAAAAGCATTAATTATGCAAGAAATACAAGGGAGAACCAAGAGCAGCAGGCATTAGGGTCCAATCATGGCTGTTATCAATGACTTTGTTGTACTTTAGTTAAGGTATCTTTAAAGACTTAGAATGATTAACATTGAAACAGTATTGTTTATCTAGCCTTACATTTCTTTACAAGAGTAGCTTTTAGCCAAATATGAGTTCTAACATATTTCTCAAGACATCGTTACCTAAAAGTCTTTTTTAGATATTATTGGCTTCATATTTGGCAGCTTGATAATCAGGATGAACAGTTTCTGTCTATTTATTTGATAAAAGTAGGATGTTGGTTGGCATTAGAAGTAGCCAATTGTTTCTTATGCCACCAGGTTTTCTTTTGACTTAGCATTTTAGCCTGTTAGTTGGGACAATTGACAACATTCTCTTTTGTAACTACTTTCATCTAATATTAGGACATTGTCATCTGGGAACAAAATCGCTGAAAGGCTAGTCAAAGCCTAGAAAATGGAGCATTTATCAGGAGCATTTGATTTGCTGATCGATCTGAAAGTCAGGAGACAATCACATTAACTGGATTGCTACCCATCATCTTTCAAGAAATCAGAACTCAGCACCATGCAGTCCACAGGTGATCTCTGGATGAAGTCAATAAGCCAAGTAAAAATATACTCAAACAAATATAAACTAGGAACAGAAGTTAGAGTTGTCTAATAATTTGGCAAGGTCTGGAGTTCTAAGACAAAATGAAACATTCCATTTTCAAGAACAGGTAGATGTGCTTATCTGGAATCTAATCTGTGGCATATGGATGCATGCCTTATGAGTATTTGATTCCCTGAAGTTTATATGGATTTTAGCAAAAAAAAAGTTGAGTGATGTTTATAATATAGCAGGAGTAGACTCATGTCCTCTACAAATAGTAAAAGTTATAGGTTAAAGTGCATAAAACTTTTAGCTTAGAGAACTAGTTCACAGATTTATTAAAAATAATAGTAGCATGATGGAAAGCATTTTAACCCTATATTCAGAAGACGACAAAGGGGAATTTTAATTCTTGAGCTTTGTAACTGAACTGCAATCAGCCAGTGTTCCAACAGCTTATCAGGACTCCATTGATCAATGTTAAAATAAAAATACCTAAGGTGATAAATATGAAACATTTTCATATTTTAAAAATCTTAAATCATATTTACAGCTCTATAACTTGCATTATTATACCTCAAAACATCCCTTTAAATTCTCAAATCTTAATAAAAGTACTTTAAGATTTTTATGCATTTTAAAAATCATTTGTATCTTTAGACCTTATATGTTTTATATACATAAAGTATATCTCATAAATTAAATATAATATTTTTAATTTTTTACTTAATTTTTTTATCATTGTACATGGGTGATAGCATGAAGCATGTAAGTAATGCAAACCTGTCTGCCATTTTTATTGAAAGACCTAGTAGGTTAAAGTAACTAATGAACTAGATACCTGTTGTCATCTGAAGGTCAAGCCATAGCTAGCTTACATGTCATTGTAATCAGAAACCTGAAAAGGAAATATTGTATTGTAGATGGCCTGCATCTCAATACAAAAGACAATAGAAAATTAGTCCATATTTTATTAACAAGACAGTTAACACATGTTTCTGTAGTCTCTATTGCATCGAGGGCAGAACAAGTCTTTGTCCATCAAGCCCAGAGGATGAAGAGTATTTGTCCTGTGTAAGAGGAACATGTGACATTCTTATCTCAACTTGTTTTGGTAATGTGTGTCAATCAATTCTCTGGTATTCTTTGTTGACAGTTCAGCCTGGTCCCAGGCAGCAAGTCAAAACAGCACAAAATGGAGTTCCAGATAAGAAAAATTGGAAAAAAAAACCTAAAGAATTTAAATGGAAGCCAATAGTAATGCAATATTCAAAGTTAAAAATCCACATTCCGCTTAGTGATACTACCATAGAACAATACCAAACAATAATTTATGTGATTCATTTTATAGAGTATGGAAATTAAGGCATGTACATATATGTTAATGTTTAATGAATTTTATACTTATTAATGATAACAATACGTTTCTGCCTTGAGTTCTGAAAAGGCTGTTTCTGAGAGTGTACATTTATTAGTATGCTGTGTGCTATCTTGAACATGGCCTTACAAATTGAAGCAGATGATGATATACCTTACAACAGTAAAGGTCTTACATGTATGGAGACTAAACAGGATTTCAAAAGAAATTCTTATAATAAAAACAAGTAGAAATGGAGCTCCAAGGGGTAGGTTACATTGTGCTTTAATAAGTTTAGATTTAATAAGTGATAATGAGTGTAAAACAACAAATGTTTAAAAGAACTGAATTTCAAAAAGAATTATATCATCATAACTGTATGACAACCTCCAAATGGAAAAAAGGAAATGTGTTGATTTGCTGAAGAGAATTTGTTCTTGTTTCATCAGAAGAAGAAAAACTATGGATTGCTTCAAATATAAAAAATCAGATTTGACCAAGTTATACCTTCTTGAGGTCAAAATTACAGACATGAAGCAAAATATCATGGCTACCAGCAAAATAGTTAGCTTGTTTACCTGATTCCTTTAAATGGAAACAGGTTTGAGGCTGTCTGAGACATGGAAATATTACCAGGCAGAATTTCATCTATACATATCAAATAAACATTTTTGTTGCTGAATAATCAGGTCTTACCATTTCTTCTTTTCAACTGACATAGACAGAGAGCAGAGAATCATCTTTAACTGATCTGTGTACAACAAACATTCCATGCATGTGTTATTGCAGACATGTATGCTAAATACAGAGGTTTATATATCTACTGACAACAATGAATGTAAAGAGGCTCTGAAAATTTCACCATGAGAATGCTAAAAAAGGATGATGAGATACATAGAATTATTTATTCTAGTAGCCTAAGTTACTAGAATTAGACTGCCTCATTAACTTTCCCATCAAATCTTGCTTCCAGAAAAGCTTCAAAAATGTTTGACCTTTATGACTGTGAGCAAATCAGACCTCAGGGCACAGTGAGAGCTGCTTCAAGAGTCACTCTAGAGGCAATTTCAGTAAATGTTAATTTACTGAAAAAGCATTTAATATGAAAACAAAGGGGTATGATTTTTCTGCCTGAGAGTACATATTTATGCATGGTCAGGACTCTGTGGATACCTGATTTTCATAAGGAGGAATCCAAGATATTGCAGAACATGAAATTGGAGAGAAAGTTTAATCTGGCTACTGGACTACATTACCTGCTCTAGGCATGCAAAGTTGGGATTACAATGGCATGTGGACTGAAACACTTGGGTCTAGGCTGGAGGACATATCCTGCTCCTGCCAATCTCTGGATGATATTTTCAAGGATTGAATATTCCTCTATCCCACTCTTACTCAAGACCTGTCCCCCATGTCTAAAAACTCTATATTGAAAGTAGCAAGGTATTGAACCAGAACCAGGGGGTAGTGACTTTGGTATTGTTGTTTGCATATTGTTTTAAAAATTGGATGAAGTATAGCTGGGGAAGATGGTCCTAATGGCCAACACAAGGTCAAGGAATAGAAGAAACCAATCTACTAACATGGTATGGAGGAACACATGGAATAATGTGTTCAGAGATCTCAACAGAGATCCTTAAGTACTTCTGTGTTTTGTTCTGCTAAACTTGATTCATTAACATAGAAATATCATTAATCCTACTGTACAATACAAGTTCTTTTGTGCTCAGGTGTCAACAGGTAAATAACTTTCCTCCTTTGTGATGATGATTATCTGCTGGTGGAGGAACTAGAGGCTATCCAAGGTGGAGGATGTGTTCTGATCAAGCTTGCTCTGGAAGCCTTCAGCAGGATGTCTGAGTCAGTGCAGACCCAGTTGTCCAGTTGTTCCTGCTGTCAGAAATGGCGAGGCTAAACCAGATAAGAAGGAGGATGAATATCTTTTTCTTCCTCAGGTCTCCTCTTAGTTGCCAGGAAACTTCTTTAGAATCACACAGGTATCCCTGAGGTGCAAACACATTGGAGGGAAGAGTTGATGCAGGGACTATCTTACTGCACTGAAGGAGAGTAAGGGCTATTAACACATATTGGCTTGGTGATAGTCTTATTACAAATTAAAAATTTTTACTTGGTTGCCTCTTGAAATATGGTGGGCCTGTTGGACATCTCATAAGAGAGGTCTGTCCATTGATATTCTGAGGACCCCCCAGAGGCCTTATTTGGGATATTGAGAAAGCAAAGCATTGGCAATACTCAGTGTGGTGAAGGATAGAGTAAGTCTTTAATGTTTATTCATTCATGAAGGCCAATGCAGGATTGGCAAAGAGGAAGGATACAGTTTAGGAGCCCTCAAACCTTAATGCTTTTATTAAGGGCCCCTAAATTGTATAGCAGCATCCATCCACCTGACCTCTTTTTTTCTTCATAGGAAGCACAGGTGTGTTCCATGGACTGCAAAAAGGGTGGATATGGTAAAATTAAATTGGTTTTGTTTTTAATAATATTTTGAGTGCTTCAGGTTTCTCCGATTATAAAGGACACAGATTAACTCAGATTGGCTTGTTTTAGAACCAGTCAAGGCAGGATGCCTTTTTTTTTTCACATCTTTATTACCTTGAGTATTTCTTATTTACACTTTGATTGTTATTCCCCTTCCCGGTTTCCGGGCCAACATCCCCCTAACCCCTCCCCCTCCCATTCTCTAAGGGTGTTCCCCTCCCCATCCTCCCCCCATTACCACCCTCCCCCCAACAATCACATTCACTGGGGATTCAGTCTTGGCAGGACCAAGGGCTTCCCCTTCCACTGGTGCTCTTACTAGGCTCTTCATAAGGCAGATGTCTTATGCATAACAAAAGCCCTTACAATTGGTATAACCCAAAGGAGTGTTTTTAAAGTTTATGTGAATATTTCATGCAGTGGGTATGATCATTGATCCTATTATAATTTGGTTTGGGCTGAATAATGAATATAACTTCCAGAGCCTCCTGGATAGCTCTTTCTAGATGATATTTGGTGATGCTGGCAATAAGAGAGTGTATCATGTCCATAGACTCATAATTTTCCTTCCATTTATAGACTTGTTCGGTGGGAAGGTTCTCAGCACAGCCACCTATGCCTAGAAGTTGAGGTCAGGAATTTAGTACCAAATTTTTCAGTCTTAAAGGACAACTCATGTTAAAATTGTTTTATCTGCTGTAGTATCAATGATGAATTTGAATGTTTTTTTCACCTATTTTCATGGTAATCTTTTATGATAACCTTCTGAAAAGGTATAAAAATATAAGTCTCCATTGGGGGGGAAATCCTTCTATTAATGAAGCAGAGGGTTGCCTGTTTTAAGGTAAAGACTCCAGTCACTTTGCATCCTTGTCACAGTGTTATTGACAACCTTTCTTATAGTAGATGCCCCTATGGCATCAGAGACAGACTGTCTTGGACCTGGTGGCATTTCTATTGGAGGGAGGCCCATAGGTTACTTGTATTTCCATTGCCATTTTTACACATTGAAAGAAAGTCCCTTCTGTTAGATTCTCTGCTCTGAAGGCCTGCACAATGATTGATGGGCTAAGTTCCCAACACACAGAATGCCCACAATCCATATTATTTGACATTGTAATAGTATTTGACATTGATCCCTTGGTATACAATTCTAAAATCAGATGTTATATGATCCCAAAATATGTTTTAAAGAAAGTGATATTTGTCTGCAGGGTTAGGTATTTTTCTTTTATCTCATTTTGATTCAAGAATAAAACCAGAGAGATTATTTTTTCATGTCAGCAGCCAGAATTTTCAGAAAGTGTCTACTGGTTAAATCTAATCTACATTAACATACCACTGAAACAACACAGTCTTTTTCCAAAAAGAACACATTTCTTGACCTTCATCCTAACATTAACTTTATCGTATCTTTATATAGATTGATTTCATTCAGCAATATATTTCTGTACAGCTATCTTATATCCTAGATAATTTTTAAAAAAATCTCTTCTTTCTATTGTTTTCAGAAGCAATGTATAATCTACAACATGGTAAAATTCTTTAATAAACATGCATTCTTTTAAGATATTTGTATCTCAATCAATCACAAAGATATCCATATAATAAATGACTAATATTTTTGGAAATTTTAATAGCATTGACTCAGTGCTTTATGACTTGATTTTGGTTATTTTTTGTATTGAAAGTTTAGTTGCCCCCTATTTTTTTCTCACATGAAGTGACTATTGATAATGAGTAATTTCTAGTAAAATGGAAAAACAAAAAATATTCCTACAAAAATCAAGAAAGGAATCAGAAAAAGATAGTTTTAAGCCAGGTGCTTTGCCACACAGTACAGGAATAAAAATCCTCCCATTATTATCAAAATTCAAGTATTACTTCTTTGTTCCATCAGGCCCTTGGCAGTAGGAGGGAGGTGACAAGTATCTTTCAGCCAGAGAGTTCTGAGTTCCCTTTGTCATCAATTTCTTTTCTTCTATTTTTTTTTTATTTTTGCAAAGAGCCTTCTGAAGAACTGCAAGGGCCACTATGAGCAGTCTTCAGTCATCATTAGACTAATCTGAAGGCAGAAGACAAACACCTCTGTGAGTCCTTGTTTAAATGGGTCCATATATTGAAAGATGGCCACAGTGATAGAGAGGATGGAAGGAGGGTGCTTTTCATTCCTGTTTTTCTCAGTTGTCAGTGAGTTAAGCAGTTTGTGTCCATGTGTTGAGGTAATAATGATCATTTGCCATGATCCACTGGGTTACAAGGGCCTTTTATCAAAGGGAAGTGGCTTCCCATTGGGTTAATTTCATGCTACAAATTTTGAGCAATACTCATAAACACATGATTAGTGATTCCTTTTGATGAGATGAAGAGTTTCTTATGATAGACAAAGTTTAGAAACTCCAAAGCCTAAGGATAATGTTCACAGGTAGGTTATGTTTGGCTCTACAGAGTATTAAAAGGGTCCTGAGAACAAGCCTGCTAGGAAATTTCATGGAAATGAGTTACCAACTAAAAACTTTTAATGAGTTGTTTCATTGTCAAGCTTTTTGAAAGAGAAAGAAAGATACAGGGTTATGTCTGCCTTAACATGAAAGCTGTCAGGGTGTTACCAGAGGAGTAGGGAACTTCCATCAATGCTATGCAGTAGCTTTCACCTGAAGCTGTCAGTTGAAACTTTCACCATACTCAGTCTCTCATGAAAACATAATCTAAAATAAGAGAGAGAAGAAACAGATTGCTAGGCCTCCTTACAGAGAGCCAAGACCCACAGGACCCCATTGATATCCACTGGGGGGAAGGGTATTGCTCAAATTCCTCTTGTAAATCCTGGCTGTCATAGCCCATGTTTTGGTGCCAGATGCCACTCAGGCTCTGGTTTCTCCCCATTAGGGTTATGATTGGCCCTTGGTCACAAGATCCTGACAGAGAAAGAGCAAGATGGTGGTCAGTTGAATAGACATCAAGCAGCTCTGAATGCCATGAGAACGGACGATTTGGAAGCAGCTTCAGTGAGACAGCTTGTGTAATTGGAGAAACAAAAGCCACTACTTTGGGCAGTAGGTAGAGGCTTTCAGGGCATATCCTTGGCTGGGATAGGAGTATTGTGCATTCCTCATTTGCATAAAAATGAAATTCTTAATTGTAAAATATTTCAACAACTGCATATAAACAAGGCAAATAAGTGACAGGATTTGTTAGCTAAAATAAGACTCCATTTTCACAAATATCATGAAACAATGACTGACACTAGTGGAGCAGGTGTCAGTGTATCAAGTTATATGTTCTACAGTGACATCTTAAGATAAAATAGATTAACAATATTGCTCTATATTTTCAAAATAATTTTATAGTGTTTTACTTACATGTCTTTATGAGCATCACTTCTAGACAGCACTCCTCGAAGCCATAAAGGATATAGGATCCTGTGGGTTTGTGGTTGTAATTGCTTCACAGTCACAATTTCTGATATCTTGGAAGACTGAGAGATGAACCATTAGTCTTTAAATGGATCGATTATTCCAGATATTACTTTACATTTTTAAACAGTCCCATTATTGTGACAGTGAAAGTATCTAGTTTATTTGATATTTGCCATTGACTCAGAGATTAAAACAGATTGGAGTTGAAGCTTCTGTTTGAAGTTTGTCAATAATGTTCAAAATTTTGGGATGCAACTCACCACTATTTTCACCTAGAATTTTTGAATCATTAAGTTCATTAAACATGTTCAGGTGGTATCATGAATTACATTTCAAGGAGACTTACTTAAAATACAAGAAATTTTTAATAGTTTCTGATATGGTAGGCTTTATTTACTGAACTGAATTTTGGAATAATGGACAATGGCATGAACAACAGGATCCCTCCAAGCATTGATCCCAGAGTCTCATGTATGGTTCATTTGATTAAACCAAACATATCACTTTATGAGGGATCAGTAAAATGGAAAACTTTCTTCATCATAAACTTGCATTTTTACTTTTTCCAACATATACATATATATATGTATACATATATGTATATATATGTATACATATACATATTTCAACATTTTTGCATATGTTGCACTTGTCTAAGCCAAATGGATTTCCAATCCTTATTCCTGAATTGCACATAAACCCTTTAATTAACCCAGAAAGTTATTCCAAATGACAACAGCTCAAAAGGAATAATTAGTTCAAGTTAATGCTGCCTTACTCTTTAATCTTCATAGAATTCAAAGCATTAGATAGCAAAAAAAGTTAATTCAATGCCATTGTTGCAGCATTTTTGTCTCAAAAGATTTTTTTCTATATATACTTTCATTCCTTACAGATATTTTACTTATCATGATTTCCAATTTTGAGTTGTAAGCTTTTTGCTTGTGATAATAAGTTTCTCTCTAAATCTGCTCTTGTCCTATTCTTTAGTTTTACCTTTCATATTATTTTATTTTTAAGATTATTTTATTAATTAACATTACAAAAGTAGACCCCCTTCCCTGTCCCAAATCTAACAGTTCCTTATCCTATCCCTCCTCCTCTTTGCCAATAAAAGGGTGTTCCTCCACCCACCACCATATTCTGCTACCCACCCCACCTTACTTCCTTGCATTTCCCTTCACTTGGGTAGCAATTTTCTACAGAATAATGCACATCCTATCCTACTGAGGCCAGACAAGGCAGTCTTCTGTTACATATGTGTGCTGGGCCATGGAGCAGCCCATGTATGCTTTTTGATGGGTGGCTTCATCTCTGGTAGCTCCCAAACATCCAGGTTCATTGATAGTGTTGGTCTTCCTATAGGGTTGCAATCCAAGTTATCTCCTTCCATCCTTCCAATAACTCTTGCAGAAAGGTCTCCCTCAGTCTAATGGTTTGATGTAAATATCTGCACTGGTCTCAGTAAGCTTCTGGTAGAGCATCAAAGAGGACATCCCTCTTGACTCTGGTCTAAAAGCACAAGTAGTAGTATCAGGATTTGTTGCTCGCCCATGGGATAGATCAAAAGGCACTGGATTGCCTTTTCTTTAATTTCTGCTCATTTTTTGTCCATGCATTTCTTTTAGACAGGAACAAATGTGTGAAAATTTTGAAGGTCAGTTGATGGACAGCATTCCACTAGGAGTCCTGTCTTTCTACTAGATGTGTTTTCTTCAGGTTCTATCTCTCCACTATTAGACATATTTTATAGGAAATCTTTTTACAAAATACATAAACATCTTGAAAATTTGTGATTTGTGGAGTTCATTCAGTCAATGAAAATTTAGAAAAGGGAAAAATGGCATGAACAGCAAGTAGTATCCATGCTGGTACAGAATCCCAGGTCTCACATTCAAGCCATGTGGCACAGACACTCAGACATGTAGAATGCTTTCTGAAGTTTCAATATGATTTCAAACTTTCATCATGATATAAACATGCATTTTCATTTTCCTAAAATCATATGCATACGTTTCAACATTTTTTACAAGTTGAGAAGAAAAGAGTAATTTAGTTTGTCATAATTATTGGCTTCATCAGTGTTGTACAATTCCCTGGTGGGAATGGACTTCATCACTCAAGTGTTGATTGCTTCTGAATGGACAGATTCCTCTGGGGTTTGTATTCCAGAAGCGCTTGGAATTGTATGGAGAACTAGACAATTTAGTATTGACTTTGTCAACAGTGGCTCAGAAACACAATCCAGATATACCATTCTGTGACAGGTTTCCCCATTAATTATATTTTGGGTTTTAAAATATAGGTTGTGTGCTGGCATTGGTGGCTCATGTCAGTAACCACAGCACTTAAGAAGGCAGAAGCAGGGAAGTCCCACACCCGTGGATCCCGGCCTGCAGCAGCTCTCTGCTCCCAGACCCCGTGAGAGAGAGAGACCTAACCGCCTGGTCAGGTGGGCACTCCTGAGGCTGCAGAGCAGAAGAGACCACCAACACTGCCCACCCCTGCCCACATCCCTGGCCCAAGAGGAAACTGTATAAGGCCTCTGGGCTCCCGTGGGGGAGGGCCCAGGAGCGGCAGGACCCCTGCCTGAGACACCGGCGGAACCTGAAGGAAACAGACCAGATAAACAGTTCTCTGCACCCAAATCCCGTGGGAGGGAGAGCTAAACCTTCAGAGAGGCAGACAAGCCTGGGAAACCAGAAGAGACTGCTCTCTGCACACACATCTCAGATGCCAGAGGAAAACACCAAAGGCCATCTGGAGCCCTGGTGCACTGAAGCTCCCGGAAGGGGCGGCACAGGTCTTCCTGGTTGCTGCCGCTGCAGAGAACCCGTGGGCAGCACCCCATGAGCGAACTTGAGCCTCGGGACCACAGGTAAGACCAAATTTTCTGCTGCAAGAAAGCTGCCTGGTGAACTCAAGATACAGGCCCACAGGAACAGCTGAAGACCTGTAGAGAGAAAAAACTACACGCCCGAAAGCAGAACACTCTGTCCCCATAACTGACTGAAAGAGAGGAAAACAGGTCTACAGCACTCCTGACACACAGGCTTATAGGACAGTATAGCCACTGTCAGAAATAGCAGAACAAAGTAACACTAGAGATAATCTGATGGCGAGAGGCAAGCGCAGGAACCCAAGCAACAGAAACCAAGACTACATGGCATCATCGGAGCCCAATTCTCCCATCAAAACAAACATGGAATATCTAAACACACCAGAAAAGCAAGATCTAGTTTCAAAATCATATTTGATCATGATGCTGGAGGACTTCAAGAAAGACGTGAAGAACTCCCTTAGGGAAACACAGGAAAACATTAATAAACAAGTAGAAGCATACAGAGAGGAATCGCAAAAATCCCTGAAAGAATCACAAAAATCCATCCCGGCCCGCGGCAGCTCTCTGCTCGCAGACCCGGTGAGAGAGAGACCCAACCGCCTGGTCAGGTGGGCACTCCTGAGGCTGCAGAGCGGAAGAAACCACCAACACTGCTCACCCCTGCCCACATCCCTGGCCCAAGAGGAAACTGTATAAGGCCTCTGGGCTCCCGTGGGGGAGGGCCCAGGAGCGGCAGGACACCTGCCTGAGACACCGCCGGAACCTGAAAGAAACAGACCGGATAAACAGTTCTCTGCACCCAAATCCCATGGGAGGGAGAGCTAAACCTTCAGAGAGGCAGACAAGCCTGGGAAACCAGAAGAGACTGCTCCCTGCACACACATCTCGGACGCCAGAGGAAAAAGCCAAAGACCATCTGGAACCCTGGTGCACTGAAGCCCCGGAAGGGGCGGCACAGGTCTTCCTGGTTGCTGCCGCTGCGGAGAGCCCCTGGACAGCACCCCACGAGCGAACCTGAGCCTCGGGACCACAGGTAAGACCAAATTTTCTGCTGCAAGAAAGCTGCCTGGTGAGCTTGGGACACACGGAAGCAGAATTTCTCTAGGACCGGGCATGTTCTGTGTTTACCGGAAGTCCCACACCCGTGGATCCCGGCCCGCAGCAGCTCTCTGCTCCCAGACCCGGTGAGAGAGAGACCCAACCGCCTGGTCAGGTGGGCACTCCTGAGGCTGCAGAGCGGAAGAGACCACCAACACTGCTCACCCCTGCCCTCATCCCTGGCCCAAGAGGAAACTGTATAAGGCCTCTGGGCTCCCGTGGGGGAGGGCCCAGGAGCGGCAGGACACCTGCCTGAGACACCGCCGGAACCTGAAAGACAGACCGGATAAACAGTTCTCTGCACCCAAATCCCATGGGAGGGAGAGCTAAACCTTCTGAGAGGCAGACAAGCCTGGGAAACCAGAAGAGACTGCTCCCTGCACACACATCTCGGACGCCAGAGGAAAAAGCCAAAGACCATCTGGAACCCTGGTACACTGAAGCTCCCGGAAGGGGCGGCACAGGTCTTCCTGGTTGCTGCCGCTGTGGAGAGCCCCTGGACAGCACCCCACGAGCGAACTTGAGCATCGGGACCACAGGTAAGACCAAATTTTCTGCTGCAAGAAAGCTGCCTGGTGAACTCAAGACACAGGCCCACAGGAACAGCTGAAGACCTGTAGAGAGGAAAAACTACACGCCCGAAAGCAGAACACTCTGTCCCCATAACTGACTGAAAGAGAGGAAAACAGGTCTACAGCACTCCTGACACACAGGCTTATAGGACAGTCTAGCCACTGTCAGAAATAGCAGAACAAAGTGACACTAGAGATAATCTGATGGCGAGAGGCAAGCGCAGGAACCCAAGCAACAGAAACCAAGACTACATGCCATCATCGGAGCCCAATTCTCCCACCAAAACAAACATGGAATATCCAAACACACCAGAAAAGCAAGGTCTAGTTTCAAAATCATATTTGATCATGATGCTGGAGGACTTCAAGAAAGACATGAACACACTTAGGTAAACACAGGAAAACATTAATAAACAAGTAGAAGCCTACAGAGAGGAATCGCAAAAATCCCTGAAAGAATTCCAGGAAAACACAATCAAACAGTTGAAGGAATTAAAAATGGAAATAGAAGCAATCAAGAAAGAACACATGGAAGCAACCAAGGATATAGAAAACCAAAAGAAGAGACAAGGAGCTGTAGATACAAGCTTCACCAACAGAATACAAGAGATGGAAGAGAGAATCTCAGGAGCAGAAGATTCCATAGAAATCATTGACTCAACTGTCAAAGATAATGTAAAGCGGAAAAAGCTACTGGTCCAAAACATACAGGAAATCCAGGACTCAATGAGAAGATCAAACCTAAGGATAATAGGTATAGAAGAGAGTGAAGACTCCCAGCTCAAAGGACCAGTAAATATCTTCAACAAAATCATAGAAGAAAACTTCCCTAACCTAAAAAAAGAGATACCCATAGACATACAAGAAGCCTACAGAACTCCAAATAGATTGGACCAGAAAAGAAACACCTCCCGTCACATAATTGTCAAAACACCAAACGCACAAAATAAAGAAAGAATATTAAAAGCAGTAAGGGAAAAATGTCAAGTAACATATAAAGGGAGACCTATCAGAATCACACCAGACTTCTCGCCAGAAACTATGAAGGCCAGAAGATCCTGGACTGATGTCATACAGACCCTAAGAGAACACAAATGCCAGCCCAGGTTACTGTATCCAGCAAAACTCTCAATTAACATAGATGGAGAAACCAAGATATTCCATGAGAAAACCAAATTTACACAATATCTTTCTACAAATCCAGCACTACAAAGGATAATAAATGGTAAAGCCCAACATAAGGAGGCAAGCTATACCCTAGAAGAAGCAAGAAACTAATCGTCTTGGCAACAAAACAAAGAGAATGAAAGCACACAAACATAACCTCACATCCAAATATGAATATAAAGGGAAACAATAATCACTATTCCTTAATATCTCTCAATATCAATGGCCTCAACTCCCCAATAAAAAGACATAGATTAACAAACTGGATACGCAACGAGGACCCTGCATTCTGCTGCCTACAGGAAACACACCTCAGAGACAAAGACAGACACTACCTCAGAGTGAAAGGCTGGAAAACAACTTTCCAAGCAAATGGTCAGAAGAAGCAAGCTGGAGTAGCCATTCTAATATCAAATAAAATCAATTTCCAACTAAAAGTCATCAAAAAAGATAAGGAAGGACACTTCATATTCATCAAAGGAAAAATCCACCAAGATGAACTCTCAATCCTAAATATCTATGCCCCAAATACAAGGGCACCTACATACGTAAAAGAAACCTTACTAAAGCTCAAAACACACATTGCACCTCACACAATAATAGTGGGAGATTTCAACACCCCACTCTCATCAATGGACAGATCATGGAAACAGAAATTAAACAGTGATGTCGACAGACTAAGAGAAGTCATGAGCCAAATGGACTTAACGGATATTTATAGAACATTCTATCCTAAAGCAAAAGGATATACCTTCTTCTCAGCTCCTCATGGTACTTTCTCCAAAATTGACCATGTAATTGGTCAAAAAACGGGCCTCAACAGGTACAGAAAGATAGAAATAATCCCATGCGTGCTATCGGACCACCACGGCCTAAAACTGGTCTTCAATAACAATAAGGGAAGAATGCCCACATATACGTGGAAATTGAACAATGCTCTACTCAATGATAACCTGGTCAAGGAAGAAATAAAGAAAGAAATTAAAAACTTTTTAGAATTTAATGAAAATGAAGATACAACATACTCAAACTTATGGGACACAATGAAAGCTGTGCTAAGAGGAAAACTCATAGCGCTGAGTGCCTGCAGAAAGAAACAGGAAAGAGCATATGTCAGCAGCTTGACAGCACACCTAAAAGCTCTAGAACAAAAAGAAGCAAATACACCAAGGAGGAGTAGAAGGCAGGAAATAATCAAACTCAGAGCTGAAATCAACCAAGTAGAAACAAAAAGGACCATAGAAAGAATCAACAGAACCAAAAGTTGGTTCTTTGAGAAAATCAACAAGATAGATAAACCCTTAGCCAGACTAACGAGAGCACACAGAGAGTGCGTCCAAATTAATAAAATCAGAAATGAAAAGGGAGACATAACTACACATTCAGAGGAAATTCAAAAAATCATCAGAACTTACTATAAAAACCTATATTCAACAAAATTTGAAAATCTTCAGGAAATGGACAATTTCCTAGACAGATACCAGGTA